>NC_142011.1:45575973-45890640 GCF_049901735.1 Notechis scutatus
TAGAGTTGCTTTGAATAGCAAGATGAACAGCTTTATAAACTGAATAAATGAATACATTTAATAAATACAAATCCCTTTGATTTGGGGTATGGGCATCTTAACCATTAAAACATGATGTAATAATCAAACATTTTACTATTGTTTTGATGCTTTTCTTCAGTTACACCTAGTCCGGTAAAGGGCAAAGGAAAGGGAGGTCGTTCCACAGCTTCAAAGACATCAAAAGAAAAAACACCATCCCCCAAAGATGATGATGATGAACCCGAAAGTCCTCCACAAAAGAAGAAATCAGTTAGTCCTCCTCCAGACAAATCTGGGGATGAAGGGTCTGAAGATGAAGTCCCGTCTGGTGAAGATTAAACAGTGGTGTGGGAGAGAAACTTTTTTGAGAGAGAGTAAGGAAAAGAGGATATACTTAGGGGTAGAACATGGTTTTGGTTGTGGCTTAACTATTGGGCTGTAAATGCCACTTTTACTTTAGTTGTTTTAATAGTACAATTCTTCTGTTTTGTTTTTTAAAGAAGACCTTTTATGTTTTGATGTCACAGTCTCTATTGGCCATTCCGTTCTCCCCAACAAATCTGAAAGCCATTTAGATTTAAATTAACAGCTAACTAAAGATATATTTTTGAAAGCTTACTACAGCTGTTAAGCAATAAGATTGAAGCTGACACTTGGAGATCATTGTTAACAAATAGAATAGATTTTCCAAAGCTGAGAAGTCAATTTGCTTAATTGAATTTAAAACCAATAATTATTGCATATAGCATTTTTGTTGGCATAAATCCATCCTTTGTACCTGAATTATTTTGAATTCTATTAAGCATTGCAAGTTCTAATACTTTGAATCTTTTGGCTTCCACTGTTTATCTTAGTGGCCAAGGTTTTTTTTTAGTAATGATTTAGTCTGATCTGTTCCAGGCTTTGAGAAGGTCATACCTGTTCATACCATTTATATCCTTTGTTAGCACAACATTTCTATTGGCCAAAATGCATTAATACCCTTCCAGCTTATTCTGAAATTTCTGTGCTTTTTCTGCTTTCTTTCCATAAAGTTTAATTTCATTGAGAAATTCTGGAAGCTGGAATAACTGCTTTAAAAATTTTGAGCAATGCACTGAATGAGTGATTACACAGTATCTTTTTTAACCACTGGGTATTGATTTAAATATATTTCCCTTCATATTTCACAAAGTTGGAATACTCTGTTTCTATAACGTGTTTACTTCCCTTTCTGAAGAGTGAGTGCTGGTTCATAACCAGGCCTTATTTTTGGTTAGCAGAAGCTGGATACCCAAGCTAAACAAGAAACAGGGTGTAAACTGGAAGTCATGATTGATACAGCAATCCTGCCAGAATTAACATTTTAGTATCTTATGCTTATATACTGTAATATTTCTGCTTATATATTGTAAGTCTATAAAAAGTTTAGTGGATAGCAACCCAAAAATATTCTCTTCGTAGTCTAGGTCTGCCTAATAAGTATGACAAAGCCAAAGTGAAAATGATGCATAATTCTGGTTTTCTCTTTCTTTCTCACATTGCACATACATACTCATAAACCCAACAAAGTATAATTTGTCTTTCAAAAATACTTGGCTTATCCACCCTTTTTTATTTAAAGCAATGCTACTTGTGTCTATAATTGTTTCAAATATAAATCTGGGTTGTTTAGCAAAATAATACACACTCATCCTGACTTGAAGTGATACCTTTGATCTAGACACCTTTGTTGGCCTCATAATTTTTGAACAATATCTAGAAAGTGAAAATGCTTTGAGTTTCTCCAGTGGTGGGATTCAATATTTTTTTAATTATCGGTTCTGTGATCATGGCAGAGGAAGGATACTGTAAAATCTCCAATCAGAAGTAGTATTTGCCAGTTCTCCAAACTACTCAAAATTTCCACTACCAGTTCTCCAGAACTGGTCAGAACCTGCTGAATACCACCTCTGAGTTTCTCCTTGGACAGAAGCTAATCTGGGCAGAGTAATTTTTGCCAATTTAATTGATATTTAAATGTTGAATGGTTCTAGCTAAGTATTATGTCCAAATTCTGAGTTCAAAACAGACTTATCACATCCTACAAATTAAATACTTGGTGACCTAGTATATGCAGTTGATCCAAATGTGCAGGTATTGGAGTGATTACCTCTTAATTATTATGGTCAGCCAGCAATATATATTTTTGTTGCTGATTCAGATTTGTTTTATATAATATGCATTTGTTTTCTTTCTGTGCTTTCGCTAACAGATACAACTGTGTGTAATAAGAATTAGGTTGCCATTTAGATTTTTCTTAAAGATAAATGATGGCAATTTGATTTCTTAATCCAAAATCAAATGCTATGCTTTCACCGATCCTTGCATTTAACTCCTGGACAAAAATATTTTCAAGGTTCCTGAAATTTTTTAATTCAGATAATAGTTTGGCCTTTTTCCATTTGATAAATAATCCAGAGACTGAACATTAATTTTTCCCCTATTCACATAACAGCAGCAAAGTAATATTTTAAATATTTCATTCTATTTTGCAGTCTTCTGTCTCTCTGCGCATATTGCTTTTATGTGAGGTATTCTAGGGATTCAACAGCTATATTAGTTTATTTGTTCCATAGAACAAGTGTTGCCAGATAAACAAATAGGTATATTCCAGTGAGTGCTAATCACACTATATTGGTTGCATCCTGGGAATGGCAGATTTTTTTGATGTAGTTTTAATTAAGTATTTCTTGCATTTGCTGAAAAACCAAAAGCAAATACGTTTAGTGTATCTAAGTTATTGCTTCATATATAAATGTGATCGCAACAGGGGTATATATAAAATTTCAGTCAAGTTTTGAGAGGTTGTGTTTACACATTACCTTTGAGGCCTGAACAGGTAATTGTGGCTATAATACTGAAGAAATAACTTGCACACCGTAAAAGGATAATATTTAGATACACTCTTTGTGATGACTTCTCTTAGGTATAATATTCTAGCACAGATCAAACAAAATGCAGGAGCATAATGGCTGGTTTGATCTGATATTAAAAAATCATGTTGAAATATATTGGGGGGGAAGGAAAGAAATGTATATGCATTTGGGTGATTGATGTGATATAAATGTTGAATATACTCAATTGTAATTGCCTGCACCAAATACTGAAACTGTTAATACTTTTAGACTGATTTTTAAAGCATTACTTAAGTATATGAGACAGCTTAACTAGAGCTAAGGAAGAAAAAATGCTATAACATGCTGGAAATTTATGAGCTGTAGAAATTGGTGCTTTTGCTTTATGTAATTTTTCTGTGGAGTGTTTATTTTTTATAACAAATCATAATGTTGACACATGATTTTATAAAATAAAAGGAAATCGATTCCCATGATTTTAGGTATTTGGTAAATCATATTAGTATTTTGGGGGGAGATTTAACTCTTTCCCCTTTTCAATTAACTTGATTAAACTTCTGAATCTGAATGGCTTGGTCTCAACCTTGATCCTCTTGTTACTGAAACTCTCCTTTCTTTCCACTACCACCACCCCCTTAATTACAATTGGAATCTGGATTAACTCCTCTTGTGTGAAATGCACAGTGTAAAAGCTAGGTATGGATATTCTTAAAGTGATTTTCAGGGCCCAGGATTTATAAGCAAAACTAAGCTGACATTTGGTTTCCCACTTTCTTCAATTTACTGCTTTGCTGAAGAACTTTCATTATTTTCAGTTAGAAACTCATCTAACATTTAAAGCAAGTGCTTCTCTATTTTGAGTCTATTAAAGAATTCACTACATTTTGATTTGATGTGTTAACCTTTTTAAAAAAAATATTGATCCAAATGTGCTGTTCAAAACAGTGGAATGGTTCCATCAGTTAGAGCATGTCTGGTATGATGATAAAATACCATTGTGCATACATTTTATATACCTGGGTAGGGATTTTTTAATTGAGAATACAGCATTGGGGCAGAACTTGCTATAGCCACAATAACATAAAAATCCTTCAAGTATCTTGTATGAGTGGAAATGAAAGCGCATGTGTGTACGCATGCATGGATGTCAGCCTAACAACTTAATGCGTGTTAGAAATTTGTGGTTTACTGCTGGAGAAACAATTATTACAGAAATTGTATATAAGAGTTTTACATAATTTGTTTATCAGGAACATGGCACAGTCAAACCTTAACAGTTCCCACATTTTACAAAGAAACAAATTTATATCAGATAGAAATTGATGGAATTAAACACCTTGGATATTTGTCTTGGAATTAGCTATTTTGATGGGTTCTAAGTCTGTCTGGATTATTGGAAAGCATACATTCAAATGTGGTACCAAGGTCACCAGTCATGATAAATAACCAATAAAGTTGTCAGTCTGTTGACAATGAAATCTGCAGCATGGTACTAAGGGTCAGTTTGAATGTAATAGTAATGCTTTATATAAAAATGAATTTTAAAAGGGAGGGGGGTTTAAGTGAACATGATATTGTTGACCATGTTCGTGAATTATAGATGCAACATGCATTGGTAGAATTGTGTGACAGTCTTTCGTGCTACTTAATTTTACATATTCCAGTCTGTATGTACTTGCAATTTAAAAAAAAAAAAAACAGTTCCTGCCTTGCTTTTTATTGAAGGGTTCCCAGGACTGCATATCAATTATTGAGCTCTGTTTTAAATATGTGTACCCTTGGCTTGTATTTTGTATTAAAAGAGAACATGGAAAAGAACCCTTTATTGTTCAGCATGTTGGAATTGTGTCCCCCTTATTTTCTCTCTCCTCTCTCTCTCTCTTTCCCTTTTTTGTTTTGTTTTTGTTTTTTGAATATATTAAGCAACTTATTCTTCTGTATCTTTTTTTCTTTTGTAAACTTTTTGGTTTTGTTTAAAAATGGCTTTATAAAAGGGCTTTTATAACCCATACCAATGCCTTCTGTGTTTTTTCCGCTCTTTACTGTATATACCAGCCTACCCCAACTTGGCACCCTCTACGCAAGTTGTATTTCAGTTACTATAATTCCCAATATCTGGTCATGCTGACTAAGGAATTATGAAACCAGTAGTCTAATACATTTGGAGGACACCGTTTTGGGGAGGGCTAGTATATGCCAGGTATCAATTTGTTTCTCAAAGTCAGTAAAAGTCTATAAGTTGTGTATTAACACTTATTTTTATATTCCATGTTTAAGGCTTTTTGATAATTCTTGGAATTATCAAAATTTGATAATTTTGATTTGATTTGATAAAACTTGGGAAACCAGTATTTGATAACACTTGGGAAATTATAACTACTTATACAATTGTAAGTTTGCCCATGGGAATCACATGATCATAATCTGAAAAACTAGATCAAACTGAAAATGAAATTGCAGTAAATCATTAACTTACACATTGACATATAGACCAGTCTTAGGGGTCAACACTATTGAAAATATATATTTAAAGAAATATGTAGAAAATGTAAAAAAATAGAATTCCTCAAATATTTAACTAGTTTTTTTTCCATTGGTGTTTTGAATAGATGGTATTTAAATTGTCCAAAGGGAGAAACAAAATGACTGTTAGGAGATGCAAAGCCAGCCACTAACAAACTGATTCTTGTTAAAAGCTACAAGATTGTTTTTGCCTAGAGACTACAAGATTTTATGAATCTAAGAACACTTGCTTACAACTTACTCAAATGTTTCATTCTTTGGAATTTTAAAACTGAAAAATTCTGAATCAATAACGGATTTGGAATTTTAATAATAAGCTCTTCAGTTCTTTCAGGTAACATTTGGATACAAGCCATTTGTTCTAATGACATTTTTTTACAACCATGCTGCTGTTTCTTAACAGAAGTATCTTGAAAAGTATATCTCTATGACTTTAAAGCATTTTGTGTAATTTAAGATTAGTCAGTCATTCTTTATGTGTAGCCATAGAGGCTAAGGGTTGTCACAACATGATGTTATCTGAATGGGAAGATGTATGTTTTGTTTTTTTGAAGTAGCACAGTTGGTTCTCCAAGTTTTACAGAAGCATCAGTTAAGGGAGTATTTTGCTCCTTAAAACTCTACCCCCTTTGGAAAGTATTTCTGTGGCTATAGTGGGTACCTAAATTTTGTGGGTTTTGTGGATTTTTTAAATTTTAGTACATAATTAAAAGTGCAACCAAGAAAAAAGTAAAAGAATATTAAGATATACAAGCTGTATACACTTACAAGTGTAAAACTGAATAAGAATTTTCAATCATTAAATTAATATTGCTATATAACCAGTTTAACTGTTTTTAAAGGAAAATAATACTTAGCAAAGACAACTTATGATAAAAACCCTCAATTAGAATAAACAATAGTTTCTAATTTGTTTACTCTTATAATGAATCAGTCAAAATCTAATATTTTAAATCTTTATGTTATGGAAAATCCACATTTAGGATGTTGTACAAGTCCATATGTGGAATTACACGGTAGCATAAAAGTAGTTTCCAGATTAAATTCTTTATGGGAATTGTTTGTTAAAAGATTATGTTACTTTTACCATTGATCCATACTTCCACAGCTTTGGTAATCTTCTAAAGGAGGAATTTTATGTAATTTAAAAAGCACACAGTATCCTGGCAGTTGTCATATTCACAGCTAAACTCATGCTTTGTGGAAATATAAGGCTTTATTAAGCTTAGAAGAAAAATGGCAAGAACAGTTAAGATTTGTTTTATACTGAGCTGAATTGTCTTTCAAAATTGTTGAGATCTATGAGATTGCTATCAAGTATGAAAAACTGATTTATTGCATTTCCAGATTTTTTAATGAGTTATTTATTCTGGTAATCAATATTTGAGTAATTTATCAACCAAAAAAGTAAATTATTTTAGTGACTAAATTCATTTATGTGCAGTAAATTAGAAGCTTATCTTACATTGGCATGCCCATTGTTACACATCATTTGGCCTTTTTAAATTGTATTTCCTTAGCTGCAATAGATGTTCTGAATTTTGAGTTACAGATTTTTCAAACGTATAAGTCCCAGGTTATGACACCAGTTGGGATAGGAATTTTGGTCGCTAAGCAGTGCAACCAAAGTATAACATCATGTAACCAATTTGTTCAGTAATGTCAATCCCACAGTCCCGATTGCTGTTGTAATCCCAGGACTATGTGGGTCATTGAGCCGGAAGAGGGAGGAATCCCAGGCAAGCAAGCCAGTGGGTTGAGAGCTGTGGGCAGGTAGGGTGCTGGGGGTGGGCTTTATGGAATTCAGTTGGGTGAAAAAGCATCAGGAGTGACTTACTGGTGGTTTCCCCATTGACTTCATGGTCGGGAGCATCAGTTCACAGTGACGTAATTAGAAGCTGGGCATTGAGTAGCCAGATCATGATCACATGACCATAGTGACTGATGGCCACTACTCTGAGGAATGGTGATAAGTCGCCCTTCTTTAGAGACATTATAACTGAATAGTCACTGAACTTGTCATAACCAAAAAATTGCCTGTAATCAAATATGTGAGGGTTCCATCTTATTTTTGTAATTCCTTTTGAGTTATACCACTTATTTGAAGGTGTTGGAATCAGTGTAATTGAACGTTTCATGGAGAAATCTTGAAAGATTAGCATCTTTGATTTCTTGAGGATCTTACAATATACAAGTAGTCCTCAACTTACAACAATTCATTTAGTGACAGTTCAAAGTTACAACAGGGAAAAAAGTGAGTTATAACTTTTTCACATGACCATTGCGGCATCCCTATGGTGACTTGATCAAAATTTGACCGCTTGGCAACTGACTCAAAGGTTGCAGAGCCTTGTGGTCATATGATCCCCTTTTGCGACCTGACAAGTAAAGTGTCACTTAAAAATCATGTTAATGAAATTAACACCTGTAGTGATTCACTTAACAACTGGCAAGAAAGCTCATAAAATTAGACAAAACCCACTTAACAAATGTCTCACTTAGCAACAGAAATTTGGGGTTCAAATGTAAGTCAAGGACTACCTGTATACAAATCATTTTTCTGGTGATCTTTTTTTTTTTTCTAAATTAGCCTTCATGAAAATAAATATTACTTAGCACAAGAACAAAGGTAATACGTCTGGACTTATTCCTGTATATCTATTGCATATTTTAGTATACTATTTATGATCAAGTAATCATTGATAAACAGGACACTTCTGCTTGTATATGACAAAAGATATTTTTGCAAGCTTCCAGAGAATCCAGTTCATCTGTAGAGGTAACTCAGTGGTATGGTGACAAGATTATGCCTGTAATTCAAGTTAAACAACTAATTGGCTTAATATAGTTTTGAGATTTGGTGTAGCTAGTATACCACATTCTTTTTTGTGTCTTGCAAAATTCTAAATTTAATGGAGAGGAAGTTAAAAATAATTATGTATATGTTAATTAAGTTCTTAGTTTATTAGATTTATATCTCACTTTTATTTTGTACAACTCAAAATGGAGTGGAATAAGTTCCTACTTCCCATTTTTACCCCAACAACTATGTGTATTGGGTTGACATTAATGCCTGTTTCTAAGACATCTGCCATTGTGTTCTGCAAGTGTTAAAACTGCTCTCCCGTCCAAAAAAACAGGGATAAAGTTTTAAAATACGGTTTTATCCATTCTGGGAGCCATAGTGAGTTGCAAGAGAGATCACCCAGCACATAGACTGCCCGTCCCTTCTTTAAACCATGCTGTTCATAGCCATGACTTAAGCCATTTATTTTCATTTCCATAGATTTAAGGTCCCTTCCAGCCCTGTGGCTCTCTGTTTCTAAATTTTCATTATAAATTTTTCTGAAACCATATTAGAATAAAGTGGATATACATGCTTCAGTTATGCAATTGTTCCCTTGTTCTTTGATCTGATAAAATGAGATTGTATTTTAAGCTGTCATATGATATTCTGCTCAACTGTCAGATTATTAGGCACTTCATTTACAATTTGAAGTGAAGATAATTTGCGTATCTTAATATGCTACAAGTACACCTACAAAACTGAAGCAACTTTGGGAAATTTGCTTCAATAGTCTCACTTTCATTATAAAAAATAAGATAGCTGTAATTGTGTACATTAACAACAGAATATCACTTTTATATTAAATTGGTTTGTTTTCTTTTTACCCCATTCCTCACTTTGAAAAACATACAGTTCTTTTAAAATGTTAATTGCTGAAAAATGATAAATTGTATATTTTTCCTGTCCTAAACACCTTTGCTCATTTACCGAAAAGTCTCATTTACCAAAAAGGTGGTGATGGTTTGTTTCTGGACAGTATATGGGAATTCTCTGAAGTTGGGTAAATGCATTTCAGAGAAATTTTCGAACAGTTCTTTTTTTCCATTTCATCTGCATAACCCATGCTTTTCAGAAGCTCCCTCATACGATTCTATAGCTAAAAAACAAGGGCCTCTTTCCCCATTGAAATAAATGCAAACTATACATTTAACTTACTATATTACAAACTTTGAATTCTACCATGATGAAATAATAACAGAAAGCAAATAAAATATCTCCTGTTAGTGTTCCATGAAATACTATGAGTTGAAAATGAGATTACCACTTACTTTTGACATTCAACAATGAAGGTGAGCTCATAATTTGCCAAAATAGTATTGCAAGATGTTTTACTGAAAACCCTTCCCCTCAAAGAAAAACAGGTAAGTGAAGCCACAGATACTTCAACAAGGACCAAGCATAGCTGTTTATGGATGAGGATGGAACTGGAAGGGAGGAGAGATGAAGTAGACATGGAAATGAATTTTTAAAAATCCATTATTTCAAATTTCATTTATTGGGAGATTTTTGACTTATCTATTTTATTTCTACAAAACAATTGTTAACTCTGAAAAAAATAGAATTTGATCCAATCAATTAAAACTTAATTCTAAATTTCTGTTCTGGTAGTAGGAGCATGCATTCACAAGCAACTTAAGGACAGTTTACATCCTAGGTTGTGTGCCGATCAAGCAGCAGAGGGCATACTTCTACTTCAGAACATCATCATACTCTAAAAAGTCTCAAGAACTGTAGTTCAGTTTTCTAATATATGTGTGTGTGTGTGTGTGTGCTTATGTTCCGGCAACTTAAAATTCTTAGTTCCATTTCATGAAATCTGTAAATATTCCAATTCCTTGCATCTGCTGTTTCAGCTTGTGTTTGATCATAAATCCTTTCATGTTTGATAGTACTGTACGCATATAGCATCACTAGGTTAAAGTTTGCATGCAGTAATGGATTACTCAAACATTGAAATAGAGGGGTAAATATGCCTTATAATATCAGGCAAAAGCCGCAGAAAAATAAACCTTGCATTTTATTGGTCTTGAAAATAAAGCTGATTCAGGAGCTGATTTTTTTGTGGGTAAGTTATAATTGTCTTTGATGGATAACTGATAAACCAAGTGAAAATTAATTAAAGATTACAGCTCCTAATTAAAATATAGCCAGAAATTTGTAGCCTATGAGTTATTTATATCACAAGTGTTTAAAAACAAAGTGGATCTGGATCTTTCCTCTAAATTTATGCCTATTTTAATGTGCCTCGTATAATTACATATGGTATATAACAACTGTAATCCAAATACTGTGTTTTTTCCTTACCCTAATTTGCTAGTGGTAATGATTTTAGTTAATTACTTGTGCACTTAATTTCTTTAATCTACTGCATGGATATTTTCTTCCTTTTTACATAACTTGCTCATTGTTTCAATCTGCCTTGCTGTTGCACAACCTCTGCTAAGCATAATTTTAAGCAGGTAGCATTGTTTAGATGTATAAGTAGATGCCTATAACTAAGAACATGCAGTCACTTGCTGGAGCTATTGTATTGAAATGATTGTTTGGTGTAATAATCGTAATGTCAATTTTTAGTTTTATAGGAGAATAGTTCTTTAGACAATAGAGTGTTTCTGAATGTTATATGTATCCAATCTTTGAATACAAATCTGAAAAGGTCATTTGCTTTGGGAGCAATTTCATGCAGATGCAGAAGTAGTAGAAACACTGAGATTGTAAAGATGTATGTAAAATTTGGGCAGAGACACTTAGAATCTCAGAGCCTTAGGAAGTAAAATGCTTGTTCCAGCATAGTTCTTTCTCTATCCTGAGGATTAGTAGAGAGTGCTAAATTTATGGAGTCCTTGGTGCTCTGGGCTTGTTTGTTTTCTTGCAGATAGTTGATTACCTGACTAGGTAACTTACCTAGTGGGGTAATTAAATGTCTGCAAGGAAATAAGCACAAAGAGCACCAAGGACTCAAAAATTCAACTCTAAGCTACATACCGGTATATTCTTTTTTATTACTGCTAAATTTGTAAGATAATTAACATATTTTTGATTAAGCTATGTTTCATTGTATCCCTATGTGAACTAGATAACAAAACATATACATTGTACAAGTTAAATTTTCTGATTTGAATGCATACTTACTATTTAGGTATACAGTAGTTGTTAATAGATTGAAAATAAAACACTGAATATGGCAGGGGCAAAAGTTTGGATGTATTTCAGTCAATAATTTTTAGTATGTCCTTTGGCAGAAATAAAAGCTTCCATAAGTTTGTTCTAGCCAGCTAAGAGCCTTGTCTTCATCTTCAGGCTTGAAAAGTTTCTGCATTCTTCTATACAGAATTCTTACAGCTCAGAAATATTCTTGGATTCTCTTGCATGCACTGAATGTTTGAAATATGCCCACAGAAGTGAAATGATATTCAAATATTTGGAAACCATCCCCAAACCTTTCCCTTGCCCTCTGTAAATATTCTGGGGTAGATTTGGAGGTATGTTAGATCATTATTTATCAGGATTCTCTCTTTACCTTTACTTGTCTGACTCCAAATTACTGTGTGGCATTAGCTTAAAGAACTCTTAAGAATTCGATAGAATTGCCTGAAAACAGGTTAGATTTGCAAAATAGAATTTATAGATCACTGCAAAGAACCACCTAAACAATTTAACTGACACTAGAATAATAACCCAAGGTTCATGTACAGTAATCCTGTTTTCTTCATAGAGAAAAACTTAATCACAAAAGTCATTGTCTAAAGTATACAAAAGAAAACCTTGATAAATCTGAGAGTTTTGGAACATGTTTTAGACTGATGAAACAGTAACTGAATTGTTTACCCATAACAATGTACACTTGAGGAAAAAGGTGAAGTAGTTGAAGAAAAAAAATACCTTGACAACTTTTAAGGATGGGCTTTAGGGATTGTTTGTCAGACAATGGCACACAAAATATTGTGCAAGTGGAAGGAAAAATGGATTCAACAAATACCAATATTTCCTAAAAGTTAGTGTTTCACATTACATAGTCTACAAACATTAGCCTATTCTGACTGATTATTTAAATATATATTTTAAGCAGCATTCACTGAAAATGTTCTGTGGGGCTCTTATATAATTTATTTTCCCAAGAGAGCAGCCAAAAATTTTATCGCTGTCCTTTTTTCCGTCTGAATTTTCATTACTGGTGTAACGCTGCATTAAACCAGGATATAGCAATAGTACTTAGACTTATATACAACTTTACAGTGCTTTACAGCCCTCTCTTAAGCGGTTTACAGAGTCAGCATATTTCCCCCAACAATTTTACCCACCTTGGAAGGATAGAAGGCTGAATTTAATTGAACAAGAGAAAATGATTATGAATTTGAATCTGACTAGACAAACTTATTTCGAGCATGCTAATAAGCCAGGAAGATGGCTATCTTATAAGCTTAAAAAAAGGAAAGAAAAGAGATTGATATATCAGCTAATAGACAGTAAGGGGGGGATATACAGCAGGAGATAGAACAGAAAAAAGAAATTGCCCATAAGTATTTTGAAGATTTATATAAAAAGGGAGATGTTAATGAGGATAGAATACGAAACTGTTTAGATGAAGTGAAGGATAAAGCAATTGGGGAAGAAATGGTAGAACTTAAACAAAGACATCACTTGGTTGGAATTGAAATCAGCAATAGAGAACCAGAAAAACAACAAAACCCCGGGCCCAGATGGGATTCTAGGGGAGCTGTACAAGGCAATTGCAGAACAAATTGGACCTCTTATGGTGGAAGTTTTTAATGATGATTTATTGGCAGCCAGGATGCCGGACTCATGGAGGGGGGCATTGATTTCGCTGATCCCGAAGGAGGATTCGGATCCCTGATATATAAACAATTATAGGCCAATTTCACTGTTAAACACCGACTATAAAATATTTACTTCTATTATAGCAAGCAGACTAAAAAGAATGCTAAACGCGCATATACATGAAGACCAAAATGGATTTCTCCCGACCAGACAAATTAAGAACAATTTAAGAATAGTACTAGATGTCTTAGAATTTTATGAAGCTCACCCCGAAAAACAAATTGCACTTACGTTTTTAGACACAGAGAAGGCCTTCGACAATTTAAATTGGCAATTTTTAATCCAAAAAAATTATAATATGAGTTTAGGCACCAAATTTGAAAATATAACAACTATTTATGATACACAACAAGCTAATATTATAATAAACGGGGAATATACCCGCCCAATAAAAATAGAAAAAGGAGTCAGACAGGGCTGCCCACTCTCACCCCTGCTCTTCATATTATTATTAATGCGAATTAGACAACCCAGATATAAAAGGATTAAAAGTTAAGAAAGAAGAATATAAGTTGCAAGCGTTCGCGGATGATATGATTTTTTTCATTGAGGAACCAATAGAGGACAAAAATTGATGAATGAATTAGAACAATTTGGAGCAGTAGCAGGACTCAAAATTAATAGGAAGAATGACTAAATGACTAAAAATTTAACAGAAAAACAGAAAATAGAGTTAGAAGAAGTTATGGAAATACAAGTGACAAAGAAAGTTAAATACTTAGGAATATGGTTGACAGCACATTGTAAGACACTCAAGGAAAATAATTATGATAAATTGATGCAACAGGTAAAGAAGGATTTAGAAACATGGGGTAAGCTGCAACTTTCATTATTAGGCAGGATCGCTGCAATTAAAATGAATATTCTTCCAAAATTTCTATATATTTCAGACAATCCCAATTAAAGTACACAAATTTTTTTTTGAAGAACTCAACAAAATAACTTAAATTTATTTGGCAAGGGAAAAAACCCAGAATAAATTTAAAGGCAATGCAGGATATGAAGAGCAGGGGAGGACTGGCATTTCCAAATTGGGAGTTGTATTATATTGCTGCCTCTTTAGTATGGTTGAAGGAATGGGTGAATTTAACTAACAAGAGAATATTATTTTTAGAAGGCCATGATTTGCAGAGGGGGTGGCACGCTTTTTTATGGGATGTAGGGAAAATTAGTCAGAAACATTTCCACAGACATCTAATCAGAGACTCATTATTAACTAATTGGAAGAAAATATGGAAAAAACATTATTTAAAAGTACCAATCTGGATTTCAACAATGGAGGCGATGATCCACCCAAATAATCTGGATATCACTAAAATGATTAAATATAAGGACCTATTGGATACACAAGGAAATTTGAAATCGCGGCAAGAACTTCAAGAGCGAGGACAAAAAATTGATCAGTGGGCATACCTTCAAATTCAAAGTAGATATAAACAGGACAAGAAAGAATTCGGAATCAGCAATAAACTCCAGCAATTAGGTAAAATTTTATTAGGATCAGGCAAAAAAAAATATAACAAAATTTTATAATTATTAGAAGTCGAATTAGAAGAAATTGTAAAAGGGAACATGATTGCCTGGAGTAGGAATGTAGGATGTAGCATCACCTTAACAGAATGGGAAAAGGTCTGGGGTAGAAACAATAAGATTACAAAGTCGGTAGCATATAAAGAAAATGCTTATAAAATGTTTTATAGATGGCACCTTCCTCCTTCGAGATTAGCGAAGATGCACCCCAATATGAGTCCGAATTGCTGGAAATGCAAAAAAAAGAGGGAACTTTTTTCCATATGTGTTGGTCCTGTACAGAAGCTCAAAGATATTGGCAGAAAATTAGAATTTGGCTGGAAGAAATGACAAGAGAGCAGATCGAATACAAACCAGAGTCCTTTTTGTTAGGGATCTTTGAAAAACAAATATCAAAAAAAGCGAAATACATAATAATACACATTTTGACAGCGGCCAGATTAGCTTTTGCCCAATGTTGGAAGCAGCCTCAGGTTCCATCAGAGGAAATGATCATTCAAAAAATTTCAAGTTGTGCAGAAATGGACAAATTAACTTTGGCACTAAAAAATAAAGACACCTCAATATACTACAATAGCTGGAACTGCTGGTACAAATGGATAGACCAAAGATAGATTTTATACTATAAGGTAAAAGAGGATAGGATAAATCCATAGTAGTGATATACAGATATATGTAAGGATTAGGTGTGTGTATATGGCATAAATTAAGGGTTAAAAAAAAAAGAGATCTTACAAACTGTTGAAAATGAGAATGTTTTTAATTGTTTTCTATTTTTTCTTTCTATTTTCTTCTCCTTTTTTTCTTTTCTTTCATTTGTGTATGTGTTGTTGGTTTGTTTTAATTGTAAAATCAATAAAATTTAATTATAAAAAAAGAAAAAACAGATGGTGTAAAATAAGTATTTATATGCTGAATTGTGCAAAATGGCTAATTAGACTTACTTCCCCCTTTTGTAGTACGCTGAGACTGGGAGCTGCATAAAAGTAACCCCTCAGGAATAGATGGGGGTTCAGAATTTGCCATGCTAATGCTCTGAACCTTTTGCGCAAATAAACCTGTATTCTCCTACCCTTCGTGGTCTTGTGTCCTGATTTGGAAACAGGATCTGCTGCAACAATGTGGTCAGCAGGACATCATAGAGCGCTGCTATCTCTAATTCTTGGAGTGATATTCCAATGCAACATATGGTAAGTCCAGAGAGTTACTGTTAAGGCTATCAGTAATTGTGCTAGGCAATTAGCATAATCTGCCAGCCTTTCCTGCCTCTCCAATCACACAAAAAGGGATGAATGAGGCCATTGTGGGTTGTGAGACCTGTTCTAATTTTTGTAAAATAGCACTGAATGTATTACTTTCTTCTCTGCAAAGATCCCAAAACACTAAATTGCCTTTATATTCAAACTGTGAAATAAATATGAACTTCCATTTATTGATGAAAGAAACCAGCATCTGAAACAAGTTTCTTGGGAAACTACATCGATGATGATCTGTTCATGAATTTATTGAGTTTTGGTTTTGAAGATAATACAATCCTTTGCAAATGCTTTATAATAATCTTTGCAAATCTGTTATACTCCAGGTATCTTGGCTGCAATTACTCGCTGCAGAAAAAATGTGGTTTATTCCATCTAAGCAACAGAAAGCAAAGATATTGTTCAATATGTCGAATTCAATCATATGGCAACAGAGTTGCTTGGAAGAAAAACGAGATAATAGCAATAGCATTTAGACATATACCGCTTCATAGTGCTTTACAGCCCTCACTAAGCAGTTTACAGAGTCAGCATATTACCCCAACAATCTGCGTCCTCATTTTACCAACCTTGGAAAGATGGAAGGCTGAGTCAACTTTGAGCCTGGTGAGATTTGAACTGCCAAATTACAGGCAGCTGGCAGGCAGCAGAAGTAGCCTACAGTACTAACTACTGCGCCACCATGGCTCTTAATAAAGATAATTAAAAACTAGTCAGTTTTGAACCCATTGCAATGTCATTGTTTTTAAGTTTTTAAAGATCTTGGATTAATAACTCATTAGTATTTCTACTACTACTACACTACTATCACTTCTACTACTGTTATATGCCACCTGATTCCCAGCAACTCTGAGTGGTTACATTAATTTAAATTAATAAAATAATTCCCTTTTCCCCTCATCACTTGTGATTTTTGCCAATGAGAGATCTGAAAATAATAAGGTTTAGGCAGGCTTCTATGAGTTGGAAGTCCCAAATATTTGTTTGTTTTATTTTGAGACAACCTGACTCAGAAAAATGCCTGGGCACCTTACTTTATTTAAAATAATAACTAATTTATAAAGAAATATGACTGCCCTGATGAAATCACATAAATAACAACCAGAACCAAACAACTTGGCAGCAGCTCTACAGACACCCTAACTCTAGGAGCTGTGTCAATCTCTTACAAGACTTCCTAGGTATGATGACAATTTTTAATTAATGGGACCTGGGGCACACTTGAACACATGTGATAGACAAAAACAGCTAGAGACAAGGCATTTCTTGATATACTTCATCTCTTTCATTTATTAAGAAGCACCCCAGAATCAACAAACAAGAAGAAACTGCTCAGGTGCAACCTTGTCCATGGTTGCTACTACGGTACTTTCAAGTTCCAGAGGCCAACAAATGTCTCAGCAGAATTGCCTTTCAAGGTTATAGGAGGACCCAAAGTGCCCTTTGGAGACTAAGTGGATCCATATTAGATGATTGGGATAGAGCAGGGTGTCAAACTTAAGGCCCTGAAATGGTATAGGGTTTCCTGCCTAAGCAGGGGGTTGGACTAGAAGACCTCCAAGGTCCTTTGCAACTCTGTTATTCTATCTATTCTATTCCTCAGGCATAATCCATGAAATGTCAGCACTAAATTGGAGCCTGAGATTCAGGAACTCAGTAAGCAATCCTTCTTGTTTAGAACTGATAAAGACGCAGTAAGAGTAGCTGTTGCTCTCCTTAATTGCAAATACAACGTCTCATGGCCAGTTACCCACAAAACAGTGCCTATGGTTGCTGACACTTATACAGTAAAATCATTAGTCCTCTTCCTCCTCTTTCCTCCCAGTAGCAGCTGGTATCAAACCCAAAATCCAAAAGTGCACATTTCTGAGAGGTCTCTTAAGAATAGGTTTATTGCAGATTTATGGCAGGCATTCATGAGGAGTGGCCAAAATCCAAATATTTGCTCTTGACAAATCCATGTTGACTTCTCATAATTACCATATTGTCAAAGTGCTTAGGGATCAATCTCTGTGATACACTCTAGAATCCTCTTAGATGTTTGTGGTTTGCCCGGTCTTTCATTTTCTCTTCTCTGGACGATAGAAATATTTGCTCTTCTTTTTCACTTGACACTACAACAGTTTTTCAGGAGTTCTCAAAAATAATATGTAAGAATTTGGCCATATCCTCAGTGCAATGTGTCTAATCCTGGGAAAACAAACCTTGAGAGCTTCTGCTAGAAGTTTCATACCAGAGCCAGGTTTATGAAACTGCAAATCTGATATTTGAAAGCTACATCCGACTGATTCACCTTCTGTTTGACATCTGACAATGAACTTTCTATTCATTATTTAAAACATACTGTTCCGTATTTGATATCCTCTGAGATAAGCAATAGGTGACTACATGGCTTGGCACATGATACTTTGTGGGTATGTTGTAATATTTGCTTTAAAATCTTCATATGCCCATAATATATTTAAATGAATATCAAGTACAGAAGTTATAGAAATCCCTTGGAATCAAGTGATTGGGGTTTGGGAATGCATATAGAAAAAAATTGTGTCCTGTAGATTAAACAGCAAGTGCTCCTTATTGAACTGTTTTGGAAATGGTATTCACTACACGTAGAGCACTATCTATGGACAGTACTCCAAACTTTTTTAAAATTTAATTTTGGATTTGAAGGCCACCCAATTCTCTGTTGATTCTGAGCAGCTCACATCCAAAGACAGAAAAAAAATAGGGGAAAAATGTTCAGAAAAGAATAAAATGATTGTCACTCAAAAAAATTATGACAAAATAACCATTGGGGGCTCAGAAGCCATCCTAGCCCTTTATTTGGAAGGAAATCCAAATCTTCAAAAACTTCTAAAACAACCGAAGAATGAGAGCCGTATGGACCTTCTAGGAGTGGGACGTGGTTCCAGAGTGGGGGTGATGCAGCAGGGAACGCACACTTCTTGGGTCCTAATGGATGACGTTATTTAATTGAGGTGATTTGGAGCTTGTCTACACTATCAGATCATAGTGCATGGGCAGAATCTTTGGAAACTTCATAGTGCAATGCTATATAAAATATGTTGCTTTTTTTGTTTTTGCTTATTTATCATATTAATCTTTCCTTGGCAGTTGCCTTTGCACAAGGAAACAGGTCTGGTTGAAAAAATTCCCTGACCACATATGAGAGAAGGTGGGTTTAGTTTGATTACAATGGTCAACAGAAGCGACATTCAGTCCCCATGCACACAATTTCTCTCAAGCCAAAAGCCATGCTTGATATTTAAGTAACATGCTGGAGCTACAAAAATTAAAAATGGGATCAGGACAAAACTGATGTAGTTTAACTGTATAGATTATTTACTTAACTAAATATTAACAAAATTACTTAACGAAACCCCAGAGTAAGATAATGCTCTATTTGGTGGTGACTTAGGCAGATGCCTCCCTAATTCACTGAAATAGAAGGAAGGGGAGATACAGCATAATTGCAAGATTCTATTATAGCCAACCTCAAAAAATAGTTTTAGCCTTCCTAGTCTAGTCTACCTAGTGGAACTTGACACACAGGGGCTGAGAGCAGTAAAGTTTCAGACAAATGTATGAAGTGTTCATTCTAAGGTTCTTTACGTATTGATTTAAAACAATTCCTAATATTTTTCACAGCAAAGGTAGATGCCATGCAACACAGAACAGTCTTTAGAGATGAAGGGGATAATAATGCATCGCTATCGCTATGTTTCTTGTAGGCAATTGATATGAAAATAGCAGTTGCCTTAATTAGGACATTTGCATAATTTCAGATAAGAATTTTGGGGGAGGAAATGAAATATTTAACTAAGTAAAGAATAGTTTGTTTTCCCTTCCTCCTCATTGGTGCATGTAATATATATGGAAATATTAAAAGTCAGACCTGTGATTAGGAAGTTGTTGCTTTTCCTTAACATTTCTCCATGGTGTTAGAGTCTTTTTTTTTTTTTTTTTGCCTTTGTCTAGTTCCTATACTTGCCTTTGTCTAGTTCTTTCAATGAAGCTATCAATTTATTTTGTAAGGAGGATGCTTGTTATCAACCATGTTGCAGAGCCTAAGAGGGAGTGATTGCCCCTAAATCTCCCAGCTTTTGTGCCTAAGGAAGGGCTAGAACCCGATTTGTTCCACACCATCTTAATTACTACATCAGGTAGTGTACATGTAAGTAATGAAGAAATATGTAAAAAAAAATAAACACGGACGATGGGACAAGAGATACTACAATAAAGGAGAAACCATTTTGGGTGGTTTCTTTTTGTTTTTTATTTGTTCAAAACCATAGAAATTGCAACAGATACTTTTTAAACTTTTTAAACTAGAGATTAAAGGGATAAAATCCAGGACTTTCTCCAAACAAAACATGTGCTTTATGAACCTGAGCTCAGGGTATTCTCTAAAATAATAAATCATTGGACTTTTTAAAGTACTTAAATTTTGTCTCTTGCCATAGATCCCCAGTTCATTTAGTTAAATTAGTTGTTGTCCAAAAATTTCTTAGAGGATTCAGTGTTCCACCTACAAGGACTTTGTGTACAGTAACTGCCCTGGGAAAGTTCTATGAGCAAGTAAAATCCATTTCACCACTAATCGAGCTAGCAGATCAGTCCTTCATTCTGCCAGGACTGTCACAATTTGCAGATTCCAAGTGTGCAAATCCACTCATTTTTCCTCTTGCACCCCAGCAAAATCTTTATTTCTAAACTCAATAACTTGGGGTGATGGTTTGTTTACTGTTGTATAACATAAAAACTTATTGAGAACTTGACAGTTTACATATTTAAAAACTTACAAATCTATGTAACAAAAGGCACTACATGTATGCCACTTTTTATGTGACCTCTTTATGCCTATTGCAGTTTTCACTCTCATTTCAAAAATTTTGCATAAACATCAATTTTGTCCATCAAAGATTTAACAAAATTGGCTCCAAACAACATGCTGATAATCATGTGCTGCCTATGTTTCTGCAATCATTTCCTACTTATATGGTCAAAGGTTTATGGGTAAACATACTATGAAATGTTTGCACTGAATCAAGTAAACAGAGTCATAATATTTACCTGAAGCAAACTTTATACTTGTGTCCAGAATTTGTAGAATAAATTCAGGTTAATGAAATAGGAAGGCCAGAATTAGAAGCAAGAATGCAGATTACTTTGTGTTATTTCCCATTTCCCAGTTTCCATTTTTATGTAGTGAATTTATACTTCAGATATATTCTCTTTTGCTGATTCCTATGGTGCTTCTTGTTTTGAATTATGTAAACATGTTATCAATGGCCAGCTAAATAGGATATGATCCTGGGTGTGTTTTACTTGTACAGGTCATGAATAGTTTGGTTATAGGACCTTTAATGCATAGGTCATTTGGAAACATGACACATCTGTCCATTTATATCAACCATTATTTATGGGGCTTCTTACATAGTCCTAAACTAAAAAGTATTTATTTTACAAATTTAGATTTTAATTTTGCATGCAAGTCCTTGAGTTAATCTAATGAAATGCTTTAGCATTTTCTAGGAAAAAGAATGCTTATTAAGAATGCTACTAAAACACGCCTTGTCTCTCGTATTCATGCTTCCAAAAATGTAAACTTCAATCATATTTTTTTCCATCATACTTCAGTAAAGAAAATAATATGGCAGCTAATACATTCTAATAGTTATAATTATGTTCAGTCTCTGCTATATAGAAGGAATCAGAAGAGTACAGGTAAGAAGAATATAAAGGATTTTTTTTTTTTAAAGAAGAAGTTCACTCTTTCAGACTTGCAAGATTGATGCCAGCTTTACATGGTAAACCAGACAGGAACCATCATTTGAGGAACTGGTTCTACTTTATTTTGAGGCTATATTAACAGAATTTTGCAAGTCTAACCAGAGGTGGGGAACGATGGCCCTTTTATGACTTGTGGACTTCAACTCCCAGCTGGCTGGCTCAGGAATTCTGAGAGTTGAAGTCCACAAGTCATCAAAGGGCCATCGTTCCCACCTCAGAATATACAAATGTCCCACCACCCCTTTTAACTGCTTGATCCATTACTGACCATTAAGCTACTGGGGGCTTCTGCCTCTTTTGTCTGATTGTTTCCTAAGCAGCATTTCTTCCTCTCATTTTCCAAGGTCATCCACACTTTCCATTACATAGCCAAGTGGTTTCTAACAGCTACAGTTATTGATGAACATTTTGCAACCTTTCTAGAGGTTCCTGAAGAAGACAGGCCACCCAGGAGAAAAATTGATGGCGAGATATGCTTGTTGTTACAGTGCATCAAGCACATCCAGACTTTCATTTCTTATTTTATGACATTTGGAAGCAGACACAGACAGGAGAAGACATAGGCATTTGGTGAGATGGCCTCCTTTATGACTGAGGCAGTTCTTCTCTCTTGGCTAACCTCTTTCAGAGGGTTTTTGATGTGAGGAAAACTTGGAAGGAGGCGTGGTATGCATGTATACACCATCTTCAGTCCCTGGAGACAAAATGACAATAATGTCAATCATAATTGATAATATGAGAAGAAAAGATATAATTATGTCACTGTTGACTAGTTTAAGGTCTAAATTACATCTAAATTAATTTAAGGTCTAAATTACACGTATCTGCTGCACATTTTCCCTCTCTCTGTTTTATTAAGGAAAGTGCAGGCATTGCTACAACTAAATATCACCCATCCACATAAAAGAAAATACTGCTCTTTCCTTTTATCATCTATATTGCAGCTACAATCAGACCAATGAAAATCTCTTGGAGCTAAACCAGGCATCGGCCTAAAGTCAAGTGATACTAACTGACAAATCTAAAAGGCTACGGAAATAAATGTGGATGGATGCATTTTAAAAGGGAGATGCCGTGATTGAAAAATCCCTCTTTGTTCCACCACCTTCCTTCAAAACACAAGCTCCTCCCTTGCATTTTCTCCATATAAGAAGAACCAGGTTGGAACATAACGCAAAGTCTTAGCAGCTTTTCTGGTTCTGTTCAGATGGGCCACTGGAGCTTCCTCAAGATAGGGTTTGAAACAAGCTAGTTTGGAGGGCTGCAACAGCTAACTGATTTGCTGGAGGTTTGCTATTGTTCGGGATGTGACTCTATTGCCTTTTCTCTTGCATTCAGCCTCTTTTTAGCTATCTGTTTCAAAAGAGGCCAAATAAAATGCCTGGTACAAAGTAAACCACTGGCTCTAATATATGTTTTCTTGGTGAAGACTCCTGTTTTGCCTCCTGCTGTGTGCAGCTGCTAAGTGAGAAGGCAAAGAGGAGGAGGAGGCCTGTCCCTGCATGTGGGATTGGCTCAAGGCCAAGGCCAGTGCAAGGCAGACCCAGGCCACCTTGATCTTGCTTTGGAAATTCACAGGAGAGTGTATAGGAAGCAAGTAAATAGTCCTGGAATTGTAAATCTTCTTTCAAAGCAGAGAAATGCTATCTGTGTTCCCAACCTAGTTCTTTAGGCTGTGATAGATGCCAGCTGTTTGTTGCAGGGCTAAACAAACATACTGTTAGATCATTTAAGACTCATTTAAGATCATTTAAGGTCATTCTTAATAGCAGGGTGTCTTCTTAACTGGAAATGTATACTATGTCCCTTCTTTTAAACATGTAAAAAGCTAGGCTTGGCGACCCACCTGCTTATTTGGCTGAGGAGGGCCTTGTTGCTAACACTGCAACTGTGCAATGAGAGCAGCTGAAATGTTCTTCTTGGGATGGGAAATGAGTAGGACCCTATAGCTTTACTACATTACTGGGGCTACCAGATTTCAGCTGCAAAAATATGGATGGTTGATTGGTTGGCAGAAAAGAGTTAAAAGTGTTTTCCATTTCTATGCATTCTATCTGGTGGCGATATGGATTTTGTTTTGAAAATACCAAAAAATATTATTAAATTATTTTTCATTATTTATAACTCACCCAATCTGGGCAGCACACAACATCAAGTGAGAAAGGAAAGAAAGAAATGAAAATGACAAATCTGGCTGGTAATTCTGGGAGGTGTTACTCACACATTGGCAGGGTGAGATTCGGGGGACAAGTGGTTATTTGTGGGTGAGTAGTTTAAAATGTCATTCTAATGCTTCTAAGCACGCCAAGAGCTTGACTTTAGCTGGTTCTAAGAGACTCAGAAGTATAATGATAAAGGAAGAAAATGAGTGTTGTAGTAGCCATCACCCAATAATTATTGTTGTAAGTTGAGGGTTCCTTTTTGCCCCTGTTGTTAAGTCACTGCAGTTGTTAAATGAATCACATGGTCATTAAATGAATCCATCTCCCCCACTGACTTTGCATGTCAGAAGCAAGCTAGGAAGGTCACAAATGGGAATCACATGACCCTGGGATACTGCAACAATTGTAAATACATGCTGGTTGCCAAACACTCCCATTTTGATCCTGTGACCATGGGGATGCTGTAACAGTTGTGTAAAGACTAGTTGTAACTGTTTTTTTTCCCAGTGCCATCATAACTTAGGACAGTCGATAAAAGAATGGCTGTAAATTGAGGACTGCCTACAGTCTGTTTCTCCCCAAAGTATACATGGAAAGCTGCACATTTCCTTCCAAGTCTAACTTTTTATTTTATTAAGCCACTAAAATAGGAAACTAAAAGAGCTCTTCACGAAACAATTAAAGTGATTCTGTCGCATGCTTAGAGGAGATACCAGGAGAAGAAAAGATGCATCTAGGACCTTTGCCTTAAACACAGTCATCTGTACAGCCTGTAATCAATAATGCAATAATGCATCATTAATAAAGAAGAAATTGATTACCTTAAAATAAGATAGTTTTGTTTAGAGTGTGGATAGATACTGATTCATATAGTCCATCTCAATTTAGCTGGCAAAATTATGACCGGTCAAGTATGTGCCTCTTCAGCTGCTCTCTGAGTATTGACTCTTGATAGGTAATTTCCTCTTTTCTTTCTTGGAATTCCTAACTTTCAAGTCAGACTTTGACTAGACATCTCTTCAAATGGAGAATGGAGCTCTGTTTAAAAAAAAAAGGTCATTTGTCCAGCACAGTGTGGACTCTGTTTTAAATTACTCCCCAATAGCTAATACAACATGTTTTATTTAGGCTTTCTTCATTATAATCCTTTTCCACTCAAGGGATGGTACAAGGGGAGCAATTTGCCATGGTTGTAGAACTCTTCTCCCATGCCAGGCCAGCACAAGCAGACTTGAGAGCTTTGTGTGAGCAGGAAAAAAGGTTGTCTCAAGTTTTATTAGCAAATTCATGGCTGCATTTCCATGGTCTAATGTTTTGAGTGTCTATGGCAAAGGATGGGCAGGGAGACGGAAACAAAGTAGGAGTATTGCTTATGAACTGTGGGTAGGAATGTGTGCAGGTGGTGGTATGGGAGTTCAGATATCTTTCATTTGCTGTCTTTGAGTCTGACTAGGACTGGTGGTGTAACCCTCATTTTAGAATGCTTCATGTAAGTTCCTTAAAAAGCTTCAAAGTGGTCTTCGATAGTGCTTGACTTTTCAATGGTGATTGTTCTCACTGGTAAAAAATAATAATGAACAAGCATATTTTCTTTCTCCTTGAATCCTTGTCTTTAATTCTGATTGAACCAGAAGCAGAAGTATTCAGGAACATGAACAAAAGCATTCTTGTACATACATTGATATTATCCGGGAGCCGTAGTAGCGCAGTGGTTAGAATGAAGTATTGCCTGCTAACTCTGCCCATAGCCAGGGCTTCAATCCTGACCAGCTCAAGGTTGACTCAGCCTTCCATCTTTCCAAGGTTGGTAAAATGAGGATCCAGATTGTTGGAGTCAATATACTGACAATGTAAACCACTTAGAGAGTGCTGTAAAGCACTAGGGAGCAGTATGTAACCCTAAATTCCATTGCTATTCAATATACTTTCAACTCAGTCTGGCAAATTGACTTGAATTCTACAAATTTAAACATTTCTTCCAGCAAGGCATTATAGTGTTTTCAAGCCAAAGTATGCCTTTTATTATTATTAAACTTCAATGGGCTGGGGTTTTTTTGGGGTGGGTGGCGGTAGATGGCAGCATCCTTTCCAATAAAATTATTGTAATAAAACTATGCAACTATTTTAAAAGTTCTTATATAAGGTATGATATTTTACAGTATTTAAAACCAATTAAATAGTAATTAATGATAATGATCTCACTGTACATACAGGAACATTATGTGTTTTTAACTATGCAGTGTTGATTTGACTAAAACTATTATAATATGTCTTGTTCTGTTCCTCATGTTATTCTATATCAGTAAGATATGTTCAACACTAAAGTTGCTTGCCAGATCTGCCTTAATAGTGACTTAATTATACTTGATAAATTCGCAACTATTTAAAAAAGCTACTTATAATTGCTTGAGAAATTCAGTGGGTGAGGTTTCACAACAAAGGAAAGCAAGTCTAGTGCTAACAATGAGTAAACAATTTACACAGTGCCTTGGGATCAGACAAAATGGCAAACTGTGGCCAGTGTGTGAATTGCTGGATAACCACCTATTTGATTGTTATTCCAGTCACCTTTTTGCACTAGCCAGCCAATACTTCCTGAAGCTTAAAAAACATATTTTTAAGTAAAACAAGCCAGAACATTGGGGATAAGCAGATACAGCAGTTACAGTACAATAGCTTATTTTCATAGTTGTTCTAAACATCTCAGAAGCAGATATTAACCACAGATTAAGGCTTATGTTTCATACTTGATTTGATGTCATACTGGGTGGTAATTTAGGTGACTAAATCCATTACAATGGATTCCAAACCATTTGAAATTATGATTAATATGCTTCTTAAAGATAATTAAAATCATCCAAATCCAGAGGTCATGCTAGGTCTAATCACAAGATTAAGTGCCCTTATGTTGGCAAAAACTTAGTCCAACTTTGCATAGGACCGCTTTAAAAAAACAGATATTACTTAGAATTTATTTGCTGAGTACTTCTAATGATGAATTTGCTGAGTACTTCTAATGAGGTATTTACTCTGTAATCATTTTGTTATATGTGTTACGTTTTACAGAGATTCAAATCATATCAGCTTCATGGATAATTCTTCCATGTTTCCCACTCTATAACCAGTGTTTTATTTTGTTTCTCTTTGGAAGGAACCTAGTTGGCTGTACTTCTCTGAATTAACTGATATTAATTGCTCCTAGACCTCTCAATATATTATTTGTTTATTAAAATATGTGCATATGACCTTTCATGCAACATGTTGCAAAGCTCATGTAGATAATAAGCTTCCCAAAACATTGATGCTTTGATATGTCAATATGTTGCAAAGAGCAGGTGTTCTTTGAATATTGTTATTTTTGCAAGTAGATGTTAGCTTCATTCTCTCATTGAAATACTGTCAGCTGTGACAGATGGGTTTGTACATGGGTCATAGCATGTGATGCTCTGTTGAAAACAAAACCCTGGAGGCTAAGAATTCAGCCCACAAAAGCACAAAAGGACAAAATGCAAAAGGCTTGCTCTCCCACAAGGCAAAAGTAAATCTTCCAAGTGGTCTTTTATTCTTTAAAAGCCTTTGCAAAAATGCTAGACATATTTCCACAATCAATAAAAATGCTAGCCAGAGGAGCAGGTTTATCTGGTTAGTTAATAAATCTATTATTAAATCTAGTATTTCTATAGTGTTATGCAATAACATCCTGCTGTTTAGTTGCTACACATTCAGGAACAAAAATAAGTTTGTCCTAAGAAAGCTGGGCCTGCAACTGATCTTTTGGGACCTCACAGAGAGGCATAGGACCAATAGACTAGGGCTGTTGCTTACAGAGGTTAAGTGTTCCTCAACCAAACTTTATAATAAGTAAAATGCCCTTTCAACAACTCTACTTAGCAGTCTTTGTCTTTGATTAAATGGTTGTGTAAAAAAGTCCTGTGAATTTAGAGGAGGATTTTACTAATGTAAAGTTCTGGTGATTCCCTATGCCCCCCAATATGGTCAGAATCAGGGATCACATCCCCTCTCCCCAAACAATATGTGGAACATGATACATCAAGGGCAGCATTAGGCATGAGATAAAACAAAGTTTATAGACATTTTAGTATTAAATTTAACACTAGAGGTTAGGGTGTCCTCAGGAGAGGACAAAATGGTCAAGATGATGGGCGTAAACAGATAACCTGAGCCCCACCCTTTTTTACCTGGCTTGTGGCTGCCATCTTGGCTTTTTGGTTTCTCCCCGCATGTTGTAGTTCAGGAATTGATCTTAAGATGCTGAGCTTGTCAGTTGGAAAGCCATCACCCAAGTCTAAGATCCTAGTACTGCGCAATGGGATGAGCCTTTGTTACTTGCCAACGCAGAAGTTCAAAAGCACGCAAATGCAAACAGATAAATAGGTACTGCTTTGTCAGTAATGTTAAGGTAAAATGTCAAACTGCTTTATTACATAAGAAAACATTGATATTGCTGCCCCTCATGTTAAGCATACAAGTTCCATGATGCATCACTGCACATTCCCCTCCCACCAGGTATAAAAAGTACTTACTTTTGGTTTTGAAATTCTCTCTCGTCTTCCCCCTGGAAGAATGATGTACCTAAGAGAGAACATAGACATAATGTAAATTTACATTTCTACAATAAAAGAATTACTCTAACCATAAACATTTTTTAAAGTTAATTTTGGCTAGATCCATTAAAGGTTATTCACAAATAAGGTTATTGCGTTCTATATTTTCATGTTGGTCGCCTGATGACAGAAAGGTTCCTTGAACAATGCAGGCTCCCTTGACTGAGAACTGGAGATAAGCATTGCCCCCTTGAGTCAGTCACAACTGGACAGAGCAAACTTTTAAACCTTTTTAAAATGCCCCATTGATCTTGATGAGGAATTTATTTAAGAAAATTCCGTTCTTGTTAGCTAAGATTTATTATTGCATTTTCCTCAATAGAACTGGATGGACAACCCATTAAATATGAAGTTTGGTTATCACAAACCCAAAATAAACAATAATTTTATTTTATAGGTTCTCCCATATGGCAAACAGAATTACTAACTTATCTTAGAGAACTCTGACGCCCTTCAAGTTTGTTATATTTCTGCTTATTGTAGTGCTTATATATTTTATATGTAAAAGGTCTCTGATTAATGAAGTTATCATCATCTGGCCCAAGGAAGAACATTTCCTGTTGAAGATAAGGCCAGGGTGGTAATAAAGAGTGACAAATATAGAAACCATGTAATACAATATTATAATTTGCTTACTACCCACAAAAAAGAGAGAGATCCTGTTGCATTCTTCTCAACCATCCCTGCCAGGCATTTTTCAGCCTGGCCATGGTCCAGTAGCACTTAATTTACCTCCCAGGGAAAACCAGCTCTAGCTTTTAACTTGACAGAAAGTGCCAACATTTGCATTTCCCTGGAGTCTCCACAGTTCGGCTGGCAAAGGTCCATTGTAGGTTTGAAGGACGGTGAATGCAGACTATCCCAGGAAACCCCACAGTATGAATGGAGATGTTACAGTAAAAATGGTTCTCAATTATGAAGTTAGTTGCTTGTTATGGGTACCATCCCCTGAACCTGAGAACAGTTTAGAATAAGAGACTGTCTAGTCATTGGCTGAAAAGAAAAAAAATGCATATATAATGCAGAACAACTGAAATCTGTTCTTAAATCAGTTGTGTTTAATGTGTTTTGTCCAGCTTTCAGCACATCAAAAAAGGCAGTCTTCAGTCATCAAAGGGTTGCCTTGTTTAAAAAATGCTTTGTTTAGCTATAGTTTGATTAAGCCACAATATGTAGCCATAAACTACAGTTTTGTATGTTTGGTAAGATCACATAATATACTAAATTATTAAGCCATACAATCCACATTACGTCTACATGTGATGTATTATTAATGTAGTATTGCTTAGGGTTACAAATAGCTCTACCATACTTTGATCGGACTCAAACAAATGTATCAGAAAACATCAGCCTTGCAGTATAAATTAGTCTGAAGTTGTGAGCTGGCCAAAAATAATAATGTTTGTTTAATAATAATGTTTAAAATGTTAAAACATGCTTTTGAACTGAAACAGCCCAGCTCACACCATGCCCTGCTGTAGCAGTTTGATATGAAAGGAGAAGCCGTTGGTTAGTGTATTGAGGTCCACGTGTGCATTGTTCAAGCACTGCTGAGCAATCAATTTAAATCTTGGGGTCAAAAAGGTTTAAAGGGTGATATTTTCTTTTTTTAATACAAAGTTATTCAAACTTTCTATGACCCAGACAAAAAAGTATCTGTAAGACCCTATTTTGACAGTGCAAGTAAATTAGAAAGAAAGGTGCACTATTCACAGCATCTATAGGACTTGAAGATTCAAGAGGGAACAGTTGAGGTGCTAGTATATATTTCTTTTTTTCTGAATAGTAGAGCCAGTCTTTTCTCTCTAAAATGTTACATTTCATAAAGAGATTATTTGAAAGAAAATGATTCATGATTCTTCCTTCAAAAACAGTTTTAATTGATTTCTGGAACAAGCGTGGCAGATATGGGCATTATCTGTATCCATTACTTACTAGGAAAATGAAACCCCCTTTTCTCCTATTCAGCTTGAATCCATTCCAAGAAACATCTTTCATTTCCTGAAGCAGAGGCTGTTTTTAAACTATTTAAAATGTTACATTTTTCTTTACTTTTTGTGTACTGTACTGTAAAATGGCTTTGAAATGCTGTATGTTGTGCCAGTCAAAAACTTCCTGTAAGAAGGAAATCATTTATTCCCTCCCCACCCGTGATTATTCTCTCCTTTGCCAGCATTATGCATTATATAGCATTATATGTATGCACATTTCTCTGCTCCATTTTGTCACCTGTAAAAATGACTGTACATATTCCAACAATGCTCTCTCAGATTTCGCCATGTTTGTAATCATGGCAACTTGCTCAGAGGTAGGCTCCACTTAAGTCAATGGGATTTCTGAGTAAGCTTCTGGATTTAGCTCCTGGAAATAACTGGTTCTTTTGGATGCTCAGGAGTTTAATAAGAAAATCTCTTCTTGGTTATAACTTTTTAAAAAGAACTGCTAAAAATAGATTTATAAACAGATACTCAGGTAGCAATGACCTCAAGTATTTGATGCTATTGTAGAAAAAGTACCCAGTCATGTTACTGAGCTGGTGTATAATAGGCAAGAGGGGTGGGGGGGAGTTAGGAACACTTGGCCCAAATTGTTCTGTAATGGAGAGAAATTCTTGCACTGTATCTACATTTCCTGTTTAGAGAACAAGAGCAGATAAGCTTAATAGTTCAGATGCTTACTCTGACTTTGTCAAGGCCCCTGCTGACTGTATCATGGTGTGTGTTTGTTAAAAATAGCTTATAAAATATATGTGGCTGTTTAAGGAAATCACAGTAAAGAGCAGTTCTGAACATCTGTAATAAATATGCTTCACAATAGCTACTGGAAACAAACTGAAGATTCAGGATGAGTCTCCAGTGACTTGCAGAGTTTTGACTCTTACACAAAGGCTGCTAATAGAGACATCAGCAAGTAGAAGATCCAGGATATCTGTTCCTGACAGGAGAAGGGAAGAAATTCTTCTGAACCAGCTCAACTCCTCACCTAAATAGTCACCCAGAGCAGCCCTGCCTAGAACATCCTCTCAGGAGGTAATGAGCGGTGTGTCCAAAACTCTATTTGCTTTTCTAAAGTATTTCCTGGTTTCATTAACCCATTTTTCCCCATAGCAGGAATTGCAAAAATACCTTGGGTGGAAATCTAGCTATCTAAGTATGGTTCCTATTATTCCTTTTAATCATAATAAAAATGATTTATTTTAAATTTAAAACACAAGGAAATCAATGATATTGAGGTTAAAGATGAACTCTTATGATGACATAATTTTAAAGACATGAAGAGACAAAATGTTGAGAGTTCAGTGTTCTTTTTTTAAAGAACATGATCAGGGCTATAGTTACTTTTCTCCCTCCCATTTTTGCAATGAAATCATCCTCCCTCTTGTTGCCATCCCATTGCTATTTGTTTAGGTAGCTACTGTATAATGCTTTCCCTAGCAGAAACCACTGGCAGTGGGGTGGAGTATAATTTTAAAAAGTAGTATAGAGAATAAGTAAATCTCTTTCTCCCATCACAGTGCTTCAGATTTGAACTGAGTCTTTCTGCAAATGCTTGAAATAGAAATGCAGCCATGGAACATCCCCTAAATAATTTTGATCATCTTGTTAACTCTGAGCCTGAATTGATCCTAATTGGCATTTTGCAAAGAATCAGGATTATCATGTTTTCTGACATGAAAATGAAATGTTCTCCTTTTCCTGTTGTGCTGGGAAATTAAGACTGTTGTACTTTTTATTATCAATATTGAAGCAATGTGATGACCCGGGGTGTGGTACAAAGGCAACACAGTCAGATAATCAATAAGAGTCTCTTTATTATCTCCAACTTTGCCCCCAATGTCCAGGTTACCTTCTGGCTGGAGAAAAACTCTCCCAGGCACAGCCTTTGACTGCAGAAAATTAAATCCAAAACAGGGTAAACACAAACTGTAACTTAAGTCCAAACAAGCCAAACTGAAGTAATTAGTTTGGCAAGGCAGGAGCAAGAATTTCAGACTTGAAAGCACGGCAAAACTCACACAGTTGGGAAGACACCAGGAACACAGATAAGCCACTAAAGCTGCAGATAAGGATTGAGAAAACAATTTCTGAATGAGACTCCGTCAGAAAAATATATATCAGAATATTGCTGGAAGAGTAGAGCATGGCTGCAATTATGAGGAAAATATAGTACTTTTTAATTTTGTGTGTGTGCCTTCTAGTCCATGTTTGCTGGCAACATTGCTTCCTTGTAGGGCTGAGAGGGAGTAACTTGTCCAAGGAGTCAGCTACCTTTGTCACTGAAGTGGGACTAGAGCTCACTGTCTCACCAGGTTTCTAGCCTAGTGCCTTAACCACTGCACTAGACTGGCTCTATTTAATACTTTACTAAATACATTCTGGGTGCAGTACTTTTAATTTTGCTTCTGCCTGATTTGTGGAAGAGAACAGTATATTATCAGCATTCAAAAATCGTCCTGTAGAAGCAACCTGATTGAGAAGGTTGCTATAGTCTGATGGGTTTCAGTACCTTTTTTTTGGCAGCTTTTCAAAACAAACAATGCTTATGCAATCCAATATTAATATGATTTGATTCTGGCTTCACATATTATCTTTATACAGGAAATACATCTGTGTAGTTGGCTGAGATCCATGATACACTAGCGCAGATAAATCAGTTGATTTGTTGCATAAGTAAAGAAATAATAATCTGCTTTGTGATAACTGTTTTTGGTTACTAGGTTCTGATCTGTGCTCTTCAATGTTTTTAATAATGACTTCAATGAAGAGGTAGAATAAATGTCTATTCTACCTGGAGATAACACAAATATGAGTGGGATAGTGAATAACCAAAATAAATTCAACATTATCTTCAAAGGGTGGAAGAAATAGGTAGATAATAAGAGAATGAAATTTAACAGGGACAACTTCAAAAGTTCTCTTAGAAAACAGATATTAAATCAGCGGTTATTGGTTGGGGGCTGCCTGGCTTGATAATAATGGGTATAAAAATATCTTAAAAGAATTGTTGATGACAGACTGAATATCAACAGCAATATATGAAAAGGAGGATATTTCCAGGCTTTGAGACATATAATACCTTTTGCTATCTGTTGGCCATGCCACACTCAGAATATTGTATCACCACAGTTTAAGAAAGATTCAGGCAAACAATCACACATTCTGACTAGTGAAGCTAGAAACTGGTAAGACTTGAAGGAGCTGGGACTATAATCATAAGAAGAGGAGAATATGACCTTAATATGCAAATACTGGAAAGGATGTCATACAAAAGTGGTCAGCACCTGTTTTCAATCTTTGCAGAGTACAGGACATAAATCAATCAGTTTAAATTAAAGAAATGAAGATTCTGACTGACCATTAGAAAAAACTTCCAAATAAAGCAGCATGATGGTTGGGATAAATATAAAGAGGTGATATGCTCCCCTTTCATTGGATGTTTTCAAATGAAGGTCAGGCAGCTCTCTCTCCTGAATACATTAATTTCCATCCCTGCAGTGCACAAGAGCATATAGATAGACCTTATGGTGTAGTTGTCCACTTTCAGTGTTAAGCTTCTGTGACATCATAGCAAGGAGGACAATTGTCCTTAACCTGATGTTCTCCCGATCTGTTGGACTTAAACTCCAGACCCTTCAGCTAGTGTGTCCAAATGGCCAAGAGTTGGAAGGCTGGCAGAGCATATAGCTTGGACAACATTGCTTGGAGCAAGAAAACTGCATGGAGAATATTCTAAAGGGCAGCTCAACTGCACCAGCTTTTGAACCTTTGAAGCCATAGACAGACACTCCTCTTGCAGAACACTTTCAAAGCTAGATTACTTAGTGCCTGAGACATTATCAGTCTTTATCACATCCTTGCAGACATTGTCATACCCTGATGGCTAAGTGATCTCAATCTCAGTTCAGTTTTAGATCATAGAAGGAAAATCTGTAAAATAATCTAATCAGGAGATGCAGCTGATGTGGCAGTTGCCCTTCCTCTTCCTTGATTCCAACAGATCATTTTTTTTACAAGCGTTCTTCACAATTATAAGAAAAAGAAACAGTTCTCTTTTTCACATCTCTGTTGTTAAGGTAAACAGTAAACAGAAACAGATTACCCCAGATTGGGATTCCTAATATATTATTGAACAGTTTCTGCTGATTGAACTTGGATACTTGTGGTCGTAATTCAGGATATACATGAAAAAAGTTGTCAAAAGTAGTTGTGCATAGTCAATTGGACTATGACTGATAGAGGTGGCTAAAATATCTGCTGGAATTTTACAACAGTATAGAACAGGTGTCTTCACTGTGATGTTATTACTCATTGTACATCAGACTAGAAACATATGTTTCAGTATCATCTCACCTCTTAAGAGTTATGTTTCTTAATGCTTAGGGATGATAAGCCAACTGTGGCAACCTCTAAGTTAAAACATTCCAGCTAATTTCACCTCCTCAGCCATTTTCTTCTCCAGTTGATGCACAGCATTACATAATTTATACTCAGGTTGTGTATGCAAGGAGGAAGATATGTTTTACTTTATGGACTTATTTATTTACATTAGGGTTATTTGGTATTCCTGCAAACCTCAAATTTTCAAGCAGGTTCATACCTGCTCTTGTTTGGCATTGCTTTGGCTCCATTCCTGCCAGCATCCACCTTTTGAACTCGTGATTAGAAGGAGTTATGGACTCTCTTTGGAAAATTTTCTTCTTCCTGATGTGGCAATCATTTAAAAGCAGTAGCTAATTAACAATAGCCCTTTAGTTTTTAAATCATTATACACATTCTGATTTCTACTAGGCTGTTCTCTACATTATACTTATGAAAATAAACTTCATGTTTGTAATTTTGAACTTGACTTGGCAGACAGACAGACAGTTTGCATGGAACACGTGTCCAGTGTTCCAAATAAGGCTGGCCTTGTACAACTATACAAAAGAAATAAAAAGTGCAAGTGTGATACTGAATAAAAAAGGGCAGTAATATTTCACATTTAAAAAGTTTTACATATGTCACTAAAGTGTCTGGGGCTTGTCATAAACTGTTGTAAATTGGATTATCAAATGAGTTGCGTATCAACAAATGCATATCTAATTGAAGAACAGATGTTTCCATCCCTACATCTGTGTCTTTATTTGTGAATATTTGTACAAATATCTAGTTGGTCACACAGATGTTTGGGGAATGCCTGCATTCACGTCTGGATAAAGGACTAACACAAACTTATGCTGCATGAAGATCTAAATGGACTACAGAGTGAAATTGACTTCAATGCTAGTCTAAATACAGCTGAAACAAGCTGCTCATTTATCACTGTAATTGGCACTTGGAAGACAGACTCAAACCTGTGAGGTCTCAGCCATGATTGCCTGACTCACTGAAACTTTGTCAGGCATAGAAACCTCCGACTAAATAGAGACTTCTACAGTTTAAAAGCAGAAGACAGATAATCAGATCAGTATTTGTATAATAACTTCAAACTAGGATTAATTACTGGTAATATTTAGTAATTTCCTGAAAGTTTTGTTCTGGACAAAAGAGGGTCTTGTTCTACTTCTTTATCAGGGTGCTTTTCTACTATACTTTTGCAATATTTTAAATTGACTTACTTTATTGTTGCAAAGGAGTCCTGGATGCTGCTGTTGATTCTATTGTCGCATATCGATCCAACCTTGTGCAGCTTCTTTGGCTGATCTGAGTAAGACTGAAAGAAGGATGACTTTGTTTGGGATGTCATGGGAATGCCGGTAGCCTGTGAGACTACACAATACTTGAGAAATGACTGGAGGGTGAAAAATGGGAACACTCTCAGGAACACTCATTAATCATTCCTCTCTCATGCATATGTGCATACACACCTACACATACACCTTGGCAAGCTCTTAAGTAAACAAAGTTCAAGAGTTTCAAATGTTACCCATGTTACCTTCGTCAAATGTTTCTCCTTTGGAAACGAACAGAAAAGCTGCTATGCAGAGGTCTTGGCATCATGTTGTTCTCAGCAAAAATGAGTCTGCCCAATGACCTTGTCAAAGAAATAAACAAATCATGAACTTGTAATATGGGATTGTATAACCTGGGCTTAATCTGGGGAAACTAAAAAAAAGATTGAATCATTGTTCAGTATCCTATGTTTGGAGTGTTGCCTGAAATACAGCACTGAAATCAACAAATTCAGTACACTTTTGAACTGATCTGAAAGATGGTTTATCTGCATCTGGGCTTCCAAATAAAAATATATTATTTTCTCCTAAATGCAATTTTACAGAGTGGCAATTAAAGTCCAAGAGCTTAAAATTGGTAGTGTTAAACTTAGAAACCCCGGAAGCATGTAAAATTAAATATTTTAAATGCAGGACAGCTTTCTTACCATTGGGAAGATGCTTCAGCCACCTAAGTCTAGTAACTTGGCACAAAAAGGAGAAATTCTGCTTGGCTTCCAAGTTTGCCCCTTTAAAGTATTTTAATGATACTGATTTCTAATTTCAGTTTGATCCTAACTATATTATTTTGTGTTATATTTTATACTTAAATTTTAATTATTTTTTTTATATTTTATACTTAAATTTTAATGTTTTAAAACAGCCTCAAATGTTTATTAAAACAAGGCAGAGTACACTTACACACGGAATAATAAACATGTACTTTTTGCATCTTCGGTTTTTTTAGCATGTTGTGTATTTTATTCCCCAAGAACACCGTTCACCTCAAATGTCTGAGGGAGTCAGACATTTGGTCATAATTTTAGAGAATCATATAATTCTGGAGAGGGTTAATGCTTTTTGCAACACTAAATGAAAAGGGTAATCAGGTCATTCCCGAAAACTGGAGCTTAGGCGGGTTGTAGCCTTGAACTTCAGCCAGCGGGAGGAGACGAGAAAGTCACTTCGCCCGGTCTCCAGACAAGGAACGCTCCCTCGGCCCCACATTTGGGCAAGTCAACGTCACTCCCAAGGCAACAAGGCGCATGCGCCTTGAGGTCTAGCAATTTAAAAGGCGGTAGAACGCGAGCCGGTTTGCGATGGAGCCCACAATGTAATTCACCACTCGGGGCTTCGAAGCGGAGATACGGCTTCTCTTGGAGAAGAAAGCGTGCGAGCTGCGGCGTCTCTTTTCCAGGTACTTCAGCAACATGTGCGCTAGTGTTTCCGAGCCGCCTCCTATGAAGTCAGTTCACATGTTTGCCCTTGATCTTTTCTTTTTCTTTTCTTTTTTAAACTCTGGGCATCTCCTGCAGTGCCGGGGCCGCTTTCCCTTACTGGAAAGAGCCTCTCCTCCCCTCGGCTCCGACCGCTTTCCCCAAGGGGCCGGCGCCTCAGCTCGGGCAAGTCCTCCTCCGCGTGTGGGGGATCTGGGGAGGCCGGTGTCCCCCGTGCCTTCTCCCTCCTCCTCCTCCGGCGGCGGCGGCGGCTACTGCTGCGGAGGAGCGTGGGTGGTTGGGTCGGGGGACAAGCGGGAAGAGGCGGCTCAGTCTTTTAGAGTAGGACATTGTTGGCAGCGCTCGCTCCGTTTTGAGATGCCGCAAGCGCAACCCCCCAGAAAGTTATTTTGCTTGCTCATCGTTAATCTCGTCTCTTTTGGAAAATCTTAGGCTTTCGTCTCCGGAAAGGGGTGGGGCTGCAAGAGGTATGAGTCATAGATTAATCGCGGGGTTTATTTTGGTTGAACTCGCTGCGGAAATCTCTGATGCTAGTAGATCTGCTCGGGGATTCCACGTTTTGCTTACTTCGGTTCCCGTAGTTACTTTCAAGCCGGTTTTAGAGCTGTTCATTGGATACGTGGCGTTGGGAGTAATGTTGCGGATAAATGAATGTCTGGCCCCTAGGTTACTGTTGCTGCTTAATGAGCGGTGGTCTATTAGATGACGAAGGAATTCCTCCAAGCCCTGGGAAAAATGATCATCGGGTTTGCTTCATCCTTGAACTTCTCTCTCTTCCTCTTTTTCCTCTAATTCTTTCCTGAACCCCTGCTCTCTCCTACTGGCTGGGTAGTCTGACTCTAAAAGCTTTCTAAAGCTTGTTAATTGTTGGAAATCCATAGAGCACAGATCCAAATTTGACGTAGCCGAGTTGCTGCTCTTACAAAGTACCAAAAATGTTTTTAAACCTCTTTCATCAGTCAAGACATTTTGGAGTTTTTTTTTCTCTTTCTTCCTACTGTATTATGTCGTGGTAACAATTCTAGAAGCTGAAAATACACCTCCAGAAATGCAGAACCTATGTTTTAAAAGTTTGTTTTAAATCTGGGGTAGGCCTACTTTCCAGGGCTTCTGTTTTAAAGAACCAAATGTGGTAGCATTCTATTATCTAAATTTATCCAAAATTACATTCAGCCAGTGACTCCAAGGTTTCCTCAGAAAACATGTATTGATTGCTGCGATCAGCAAAGCTGCTAACTTCTATTTTCAGTTGTGACAACTGGGTTGTTCATTACAGCCTTGTCACTTTGAGGAAAATTCTCTTGCTGGACAGAAATGGGGGAGGCTACATGACCATGTTGTCAAGAAATTCTGGGAGCTGGTACTAGATTGATATAATAAACTGGTGAAATCTGACATTTTTAGTAATTGGCCTTTAAAGTTTGGGGAGATGGGTGGTTAAAAATTAAAATATTGGATAAAAAGTTTTGTTTATAATTTTGTTCTAATACTGCACTGACATGATAGTTGTTTTCAAGGCACCTAGCATCTGTTATGCTATCTGTTAAAAATCCACAAATAACTAAATGTTACATTTAGTTATTGTGACCCAGGGCACCTTTGTCACAAGGACTATGAAAAATAAAATGGCCGCTAACCCAGATACTGTTTGAAGCATTAGGTCTGATGTTGATAATGGTAATAAGTGCTGTTATTGGATATTAATAATAGTAATACAAATTATTACATGATTGGCTCTTCACTTAAGAACTGAACCCAAGTTGTGGCCCAGAACATATATAATTGAAGTAAGATCTGTTTCATGTAACACTTTTCCCACAACATGTTCCAAATTGTTTTATTGACCACTTTAGAATTGTATGAATAATTGATTGTGAGATGCCTGAGGGAGGAATTCAGGTTGGACAAGGAAAGACTCCTTCCCCTTGCTCCAAATTGAGTTTTCTATGGATCCTGCCAACCAAAGAATCTATCAGAAGCTTTCCAGCTAGGCATGTAAGCTGGTGTCCTTGATTAACTCTGATAGACTCGGTTTGGTCTCTTTCTCAAACAGAAAACAAAACTCCATCAAGGATTTCATAATACTCATTCCACAATTGATGTGTAAGAGGTAGATTGCTCTGTATGTCCTGTGGTTAAGAAATGGTGTTTTTCTAATAATTAACTAACCTATTTCCTGATCTAAAGGGAAAGCAACTATCCCTTAACTTTCTGACAGGCCTTTAAGTTGATTGTAAATCAGTAATAATCTATGTGAGTCTTTTTTTAAAAAAATAGATTAATTTGTAGTATACAAAAGCAGACTGGTGTTTGTGTTACTTTGTTAGCTTTTCTTGTGGAACAGGTCTTTGAAAATTAAGCTTGGACACTCCTATATCAGCAGAAGTTAATCCAATAAAAGCTATTGTCTAGTTTTTTTTAAAAAAAAAAATCTTAGCTTTAGGGAAACTGAATAATGGATTTTCAGTAGTACTAAGCCTTTATGACAGATTGGGATATAACCCTAGTGTTTTACTTGGAATTATCTGAAGTATTGGGCACCTGCTAAAACAAACACATACCCATAATTTGCTGCAGCAGTAATGGAAATTGCAAATATTTGAGTGATGAGTAGGTTTAGCTGCTTTCAGATAGGTTCAGCTCAGAGCTAACTAGTTGATAGAATGATGTATGTTCAATCATAACATTCTTTGGGGTTCTTCATGAACTTCTTCCTCTTGGATATCACAGGAGGATTTCTAAGAATCACAAAATTATGTTGAAGGATAAAATTTATCATGGCTGGTACTTGTTATGCTTTATGGAGATAACATTTCTCTTAACAGCCTATAATGGCCAATCAGTACTGTAGCATTAGAAAAGAAATAACTAGTAAAAGAGGAAATGAGTTAGCTCTTCCTTGCCAGTATGCAATTTTAAATCTGACGTGACATTATTCCAGTATGTATAAATATGTGTAGGTCTAAACACAAGTGGCACATGCACTTCTGTATATTTGTATGTATATATAAGCATACTAAGTATACAATGCAGCCCCATAAGATGGTAATGTAATATAAGAAAATAAAGGAAGTTTGTTATTTATAGACATTAACTATATTATTTATTTTATATGGAACCTAAGACATTCCTCTTCACTCAGTGCAGCTCAGGCAAGCCAAAAGGTTGGACACACCTTCTCTAAATCCCTATTTTCTGTTAATCTTGGATATATTTCAAAATTATTCTATCCAAAAATTGATGAAAACAGGAAACATTGATCCACATGAATACATTGGGTATTTTCAAAGATGGATTTCTCCTAAATCAGAAGGTGAGTCTTAACTATAGCTGTTCTAGTTGATTTGGACCATTCCTCCTGTCTTATACAGAATTGCTAGCTTATGTGGCTCATCTCACTCTGTTCTTTGTTTTGCTTCTCAGTGACCAATTTTATGACAAGCACATTAATCCTTTTTCTATAGGGTAAAGTCTGAAGTGGTATAACAGATTTGTCTGAAATTATGACATATCTTCTAACAATTCTGAGATGATTTTATGTTACACTCTTGCATATTATATGAGTAGAAGGATCAAAATAGTAGCATCAATTTTGTGATTTTTTTTTTAAAGATCAAAGGGTATGTAAATGATCTTTATTCAATCAGGTATAAGTAGTCCTGGAAGGCAGTCTGTATAGTAAATAAGTATAATAATTGACTAACAGGCCTGTCAAACTGGCGGCCTACAGGCCGACACCCACCCTGGCTTTGCAAAGACAAAAAAAGTCACAAAGCGTCTCGATATGTCATGTGACGTGATCGAGTTTGACACCCGTGGACTAAAGCACAAAACAGCACTGAATACATTGAGCATACCTTTTGCACATACAACACTGTTAATGACACTGGCAGATTCTATTTTCTTTTGAGGCATGATTCACTTGATTTTTTTTTTATTCTAGGGGCTCTTTCCCTCCTAACTTTGCTGCCTACAGATACACTGAACCACAACTCACATAATTCCAAAGCTGCATCAGTTATTGTGGCAGAGAATTACAATGTTTACAGTCTTCCCATTCTTTGCATATGGAGAGGACACGGGGTTGGTAAAGACTGATCTAAAATGTTTCTAAAGTGTTCAGTAGTTCCTATATTTGCTAGTAAGATAGCGGTGTATCAGTCTAGACAGTGGTGTAGCAAGCCTAGCTTTCTTTCCATAACATTCATCTATCTTTAGTTTCATTTGTGTTCTATCTCAAAAATGGAAGTTTAAGGTTAAACATTGATATTTAAATGCAAGACTGGTTTTAGATCGGTAGGAACTGTCGTGGCTAGAATACTGTTTACCTCACTCTTCAGTCCTGTCTTTGTATGTGGTAAACTGAAAAATAGTCACTGACATATCACCAAATTATTGCCTCCTAATTCTACCTTTGCCTTTAAAAAGTTGTGAAAAATATAACAAAAACCAAAACGTAAATAAAGGTCCTTTAATGCCTTCAACTTGGCTTCACTGTTTAATTGTTCACAGTTGAAGATTAAACTATTTTCAAAATAACATTACAAACGAAAGAAATACAGTTCAAATTCAAAGAGCAGATAACGAAGCAAAAAACGAAAACAAACTGCACTAAAGAAAGTTCCACTGACAGACCAGGTAATTAATTACAAACTTCAAGAACTTTATTTTTCTTATATGTACCCATTTCATGTATTCACAACTATGTATACACTTATACTTATTATCTTGTAAACAATTGGCAAATCAAATAAATAAATAAATAAAATAAATAAAGAAGATAACCAGGTATAGTTCATTGGAAGAATGTCAACCAAGATAAACCTCATCCAGGAATAAAATACTAATTTGTCTCCAACGTTTGTTAGCACGCAGGTCCAAACTCTTATGCAAATCTCACATCTGCAACCCATGAAGAGGATCATGGCCCTCTCCTCCCAAGTAGACCACGTTTTTCCCTGATCCTCTCCTCCCTGCGTGTCCTAGGATGGATAGGGGATGGGCCTGGGTCCTCCTCTGACTGCTCAGCCGGCCTCTGCCCTTCCCTAGCCTCCTCCACCACCTCCAGAGCCACACTTCCACTCCCTGTTGGCTGTTCCTCCTCTCCCTCAGAGTCTCCACCAGGGGCATGACAAAAGTAATACAGGTATTCCTGTAGAGGTAGTACAGAAATTTGACTTGGAACCACAACTGAGCCCAAAATTTCTGTTGCTAAGCAAGACAGTTTTTAAATGAATTTTGTCTCATTTTACAACTTCTTGCCACAGTTGTGAAATGAATTACTGTAGCTGTTAAGTTAGTAACATGGATCATTAAGTGAACCTGGCTTTCCCATTGACTTTGCTTGTCAGAAAGCTGTAAAAGGTAATAAAATGACCTCAGGATGTTGCAATCATCATAAATGTGAGCCAGTTGCATCTGAATTTTGATCATGTGACCATGGGGATGCTGCGATGATCATAAGTGCGAAAATGGTCGTAAGTTACTTTTTCAGTGCTGTTGTAACTTTGAATAGTCACTAAATAAACCATTGTAAATCAAGGACTTCCTGTACCATGGAACATGTCCTAAGTGAGGAGAAAAGTGTCCTTCCAGTTTAAATATTTGCAGCTGATTTCTTCGGCTAACAATTTTGCTTTGCTGCTCGATGATGCTAGCTATTGAGCTTGGCAAGCACCAAAATTCACTTCCCAAATACAGAATTGTAGCATTCCGAATTGCAATTTCAATCTCTTCTTAATGGTAGCCAATTCTGATTTCTCTCCAATCTACTGCCATAACAAGGATTGTTAGTCTGTATTGCTACTTGCCAAGAGTTTCAGCATCCTTTTCAATCAGGCGTTTCTATATATGAGAAATAACTACTCCCAGAGCCCGTGGGCCTGATTTACCTTCTGTTCAGGTAGGCAGTACTGCATTATCATCTTAAGAGGATAGAAGCCATTAATTCCTGAACCTAATTCCTGTTGTTATCTGGCTGTTCAGAAAAACAATTTCTAATCTCTGTGGTTAAAGTCCATGTTCATGTGCAAGAGACACAAAGGTTCTAAACTGCAAACAGGTATGGGTGCAGACAAAGGAAAACCTAACTTCATATTTTGAAATTTACTTAAGCGCAGCCTAATGTATTACAGGAAAGGCAAGAAAAGTTAACGTAACACCATGGCTGACTCAGGAAAAAAAACACGCAATGCAGCTTTTTTCATTTCTTTTTGATTTCTGAGAACAATCTTTTAATTCCTTGTATTGAAATTATCCCTTATTATCATTTATTGACAGATTTGTGTGTCAAAGGGACAGGTTTTGTTTCACCCCAAAGCAGCATATTCATTCTCATTCTCATTCTCTCTCTCTCTTCTCCCTCCCTCTCTCCATCCACTTATCTATCTATATTCTATCGTCTATCCTGTTTTGTTGCATTTTGCACAATGGAAACTAGTCACAAATCATCTTCAGATATAACTGTTGAATAGGGCTTAGTTTGCAAGCTGGCTTTACTAAAAAGTTTTTTTTTCCTATGAAGTGATCTTGGGAGTGTTTTCTGAGTCTTATTCCTCAGTTATATTTCTCAAATGTAACCGAGTCCATAGGTGGCATTATAATACTCACATTCATTTCTGGTTAGCTCCAGTTAACTCTGTTTTGCTCACTGTAATTACTACTTCATCAAAACAGAGAAAGAGGTTGAGCATGTATGGTTTCTTTGGTATAGGTGTTGTTTATTTTTACTTGTGCATTGCCAAATTTCTGAAAAGGAAGTAAAATAAACAAAAAATCTAAGGGATTAATGGAAGAAAGGGATCTGGAAAGGAGGAAGATAAGCAAATAAGCTATCACTCTTTCATAAATGTTACATAACTAAGTTGCAAAATGTCCAGGTGTAATGTTCACTGCTGTAGATTATTTTGGGATGAGTGGAGTAGCCAAATGGCAGCTTGTCCCAGATAAAGGGAGGGTGGATGAGTGGGTGGAGGGAGGTGGGAGGCAGGGAGAGTCTTAGTATCATGCCTCTCCTTTGCTACAGTCAGAAGGATCAGTGGGGAAATAAGTGGCTTAGTGCCATTGGGCAGAGTTATGAATTTCATCACATTTGCATATTGGACCAGCCAATGAACAGGGTGATTAAACATACCATCCTGTCTATATTAACTCCAAAATCCACAGTGACTTACACAAAGCTTTGTGAGAGTTACACTGAGTTTTGTGCAAGTTACCCCGGATACTGTATTTCCCAGTGACAAATGTAAGATCATTTTTGCATATTATTTGCATTTTATGTAACTGCATCTTGGATTGAATTTGGGGTGGGAAGAAGAGAATCCTAGCATTATTTATTTAAAGGCTAAGAGTTACCTGAAATTCTTGATGACTACCAGAATGCACCCCTATAGTTTTCTTGTATGGAAATGGTGTGCCATTGCTTTCTTCCTAGATGTTTTTTCAACCTGTTCAGATTCTACGTTTTTATGGGTATCCCCATTTCTACTTCTGGGCAATATGAAATATATGAGCGTCCCCAGGAAAACAATCTTGGACTTTTGCAGCAGTTATAACTGTCCTTACTCTATCCTTCCCTCTCTATATACCCGTTTGTTCTTGGGTGTTGACCTGATTCACTACCTACAATGCACAGTAAGTACTTTTTGAAAATCAAAGTGTATTATTTATAGAAAGCATAATTTGAAACTGCCAGAAAGGTGTAATGTATGAGGGGGAGGAAGTTTTCCACCCCATATGTATTCTCCATGAAATTTGATCTGGAAAATTGAGATTTCTGAAGAAATGAAACATAAAGGACTAACAGGAAAAGAATATGCCTGTAATTTTCAGAGACTGCCAGGAAGATTTACCCACCCTGTCTGTAAAGATGGCCAGTAAGTCAGAGAGTTCATGTTTATAGTTAGCCTTGTTCTCAACCATGCTGTGTGTACTAAGTCTAAAATCTGCAGCAGCCAAATTCGACTCAGAGTGCAAACTTAGCCAATCCTCTATTGCCAAAACCCACTTTCCTTCTTTTCCTGTTGAGAAACTAATAGGATAACAGGATCTGATTATGTGGAAAGCATTAAATTAATTATCCCAGTTGTACAAGAGACTTAGCTGGTGCTCTGTTTGAAAGGAATTGTTAAAATCTGAACAATCAAGTGATTTATGATAAATCCTGGCCATGCAATATACTGCAGAATATGATGAACGACCTATATTAACCAGTCTTAGCTAAATGGTGAGTCATTGGGAAAACTGAAATATAAGTAGTACAAGTTTCCTAAGAGTGGTCTCAGTCATTTTAGTAGACCACTGAAGAACTTGTGTTTCAACCATAATTCCCACTTCCCCTAATGAAATTAGGGCAAGTGGGAACTATTGTTAAGCAATAGCATGAAAGCCATGGGTTTCTACAGTCCTACTTTAGAAATTGATGGTATAATATTGTAGTTACAGTTGCCAACAGTTTAAATTTCATGCTCCCGAAAGAAATGTTGATATGCTAGGAAAATAAATGCCTTTCTTCTTAAAAAGATAATTGGGCTGATGTGATTAGCAGAAATCACTGAGAAGAATGGGATTTATGTGGCAAAATGACACTTAGGTCACTCATGAGAGAAAAGTGGGGTGACTCTTTCAAAATCTGGCATTTTCAACCCAACTGAAGACCTTCCCAGCACATCCACTTTTGCCCTACCCTTTTTTTTGAAGTATGCTGTAACTGAAATTAGTCCATATTCTGTGCTTGTCTTATTTTCTTTTATAAGGGTTCTTGGTTTCCACGCCATACCCCTCTACTTTGGAAATTATCAGCAGGTCCCTTCTTTGCAGTGGTCAAAAATTACAATGATGACATTAAATAGCATGGCATGATTATAAATAGCTGGAATTGCAGGCCTCAAAACTGCCACAGGCAAAAATGCGTTACTTACCATGTGATTACAAAAGGGGCCATTAGTATGTCTGGAACTCAAAACCTATCCCTCACAGAAGAGCACAAGGTTAAGCTTTTCAACTTTAGTCAAAAAATGTAATAAAGCTTAAGAATTTGCTATCATAATTTCTTCAAAGCTTCTTGTGACTGAGATTTGGAATAATGCGGTTTTCTCCTATCACTACAGTACTGTTCTATACCAAATAAGGCCTCTCTATTGGCAACAAATTATCTTCCCATTCAAAAAATTAACTAGTTTTTGCACTGGATTAGCCAGTGGATTGCTTATATTTTTGCCTGAAAGAACTTATTTGAGTTCCACACGTTTACGAGTCGATAAGGTGGTTTGTTTGATAACAGAGAACAGATAATAATAGTTGGAAGGACCTTATAGGTCATCTAGTCCAACCCCCCACCCAAGCGGGAGACCCTACACCATTGTCTGACAAATGGCAGTCCAATCTTCTTGAAAGTCTCAAGTGATGGCATTCCCACAACTTCCGAGGACAAGCTGTTCCTTTGGTTGATTGTTCTCACTGTCAGAAAGTTTCTCCTTATTTCCAGGTTAAATCTCTCCTTGTTCAGTTTCCATCTATTATTCCTTGTCTGGCCTCAAGCGCTTTAGAAAATAGCTTGACCCCCTCATCTCTATGGCAGCCCCTCAAATATTGGAAGACCGCTATCATGTCTCCCCTGGTCCTTCTCTTCACTAGACTAGCCAAGCCCAGTTCCTGTAACCGTTCTTCATTTGCCTTAGTTTCCAGTCCCCTAAACATCCTGGTTGCTTTTCTCTGCACTTTTTTCTAGGGTCTCAACATCTTTTTATAATGTGGTGATCAAAAATGGATGCAGTACTCTAGGTGTGGTCTTACTAAGGTTAACTTATGTTGGATCTGAATCCAATATAATGTGTTAGATTCTATGTGCAAGCGTGATTTGTTTTAAACTCACCATTTCATTTTATGTTTAGTGATATTTACATATAGAGGTTCCATAGGTCCATAGCTTCTTTAGGTCCATTAGGCTCCTTTCCAATTGCAGACCTCGGGATTCAGTCTGCAATGTGTCTTGTATCAGCTGGTAGTTCTCCCCCTACATCTGGCCCAAAAATCCTTATATCATCCTGGCTGGAAGAAAAAGGCAAAATGGAAAATGTAAATAATTGTCTTTGACAGCATGACTAGGCACGGTTACCAAAGGGGGAGCAAAGTTAGCTGCTGATGTTTTCAGCCTGACCTTTGCATTTTTGGGATTCTTGATGTCATGGAGTGATGTTAAACTGGCAAAGTATTTGTTTCTGTTCAGGGCTAAGCTGTGAAGTGTGTGTGTGTGTGTGTGTGTGTGTGTGAATGAAAACTTTTCAAATAATCTGCTTTTTACTTTCTAAATGTGAAATCTAGCAGTCCAGATGATCTCTCCACCCCTAAATTCATGACTTTGTGGCTTCGAATTGTATTCTACAACTTTGCAGCAAATGTGACTTTGGAGGAACTCTGAAGAAAGAAGGAGATGAAAAAAGGCTTAAATCCAGTATGCTGGATTCAAGAGACTAAAAGTGCCAGTGTGTGTAAGAGATATAATATTAAAAGTGAATGCAAAAAGCAGTATAATTTGGAATTTAAAAAAATCTGCATTGCTTTCAGAATGGTAAAAGGATAGGTGTGAGATAGCGAAAATACTTGTAATGCCAAGAGGTAATGAGATATGTTTGCACATATTTAGTAATAAGGTCAAAAGATTGATAGTTGTTATCTCTGTAACACAATATTGTATCTTCACACTACTCCTGCACTACTCTTGCCATTCTCTCAAACAGTCAGCCATTTCAAAAGAGTGGTATATTATGAAATGCAGGTGGGGATAATATGGATAGCAAAGAAAGGAAAATACATTTTTTGCCTATAATTACATGGGAAAGGGAAGTAGTACCTTGTGTGAATGATCAAATGACTCTGACTAAATGGCTTGAAATGTATCCTACTTCATAGGATGGCTGTGAGGACAGAAGTTTTCAGATGCACATACAAGTTATAATCTGTTGGAGCTTGAAGGCAGAGTTGCATGTGAAAGGGTCCACTTCTGGATAAAAATTGCAAAAAAACTAAAACTCTCTGCAATTTCAATCCAGCATGGTGCAGATCATGTGTGTCTCTTGTTGCTTTGTATATGATGTGCAACTGATCTTTTCCTTTGCCAGACAGTTGGATTAAAGGATATGAGCATTTCCCTCACTGCTTATTGGAAGAATATCTTAAAATAAAGTTAAGTACTTTAAACTTGAAACTGCATCCAGATTTTAAAGTGAATTCAAACTATCTTGACCTGAAAGTGATTATTTGACAGTAGATGTTAAATAAGGATGAAGGCTTCTGCTGAGGAAATGATCAGCCAAAGTCAGGGAACAGACCATGCACCTTGTTTTCCCCAAAATAAAACCCTGTCTTATATTTTTTTTGCCACCAAAAAAGGCACCAGGTCTTATTTTCGGGGGATGTTATCCACTGACTAACCTCACTTGCGCGTGTCGTCCCCGGCCTCCTTTTTGCTGTCAGAGGCCTTCAGGAACTTCTTCTTCTGCGGCTGGCAAGGCTTTCCTGAAGGCCTCTGCAGCCGATAACAGAGCTCCAGGTCGATCTGGAGCTCTGTTATCAGCTACAGAGGCCTTCAGGAAAGCCTTGCCAGCCTTGTTGGCTGCTGAAGAAATGATCTGGCAAGGCAGGTGTCGGGGTGTGCGAGGCCTGGCTACAACTGTCCAAAAGTAAGTAGTAGGGCAGCTCCACCCCCACATCCCCACCCTAGCTTAATTTTTACCAGTGCACTCAAGTGGGTGGGATCTTAATTAGGGCTTATTTTTTTTGGGGGGGGGTAGGGCTTATATTGGGTGCACGAGTAAAAATCAAGGACGTACTTTCAGGGTAGGTCATATTTTGGGGGAAACAGGGTAGCAGTTTTGCATTCTTGATCCTTATCATGAGATCTGTGAATATTAATGCCACTTAGAAGTTACAAATATGTTTTGTCATCATCATTTAATAAAAACCAAAGCTCGATTTTCTTATGCCACTTACCCTCCAATAACCTCCCAGCCCTTCTTTGAATGAGGTACTTGTGAAATGGCATCTTCAGAAATGGCATTTCTGGACCAGGGCAATACTCACTTCACATTCTTTAAGAATGCAGGCAGATGGTCAAATGCAGCCGAGCACAAGGAGAAGCCTAGCTGAAGTCTGGATCTCTTCCATGTGTATTAAGAAGGAAAAGCGATTAAACCCAAAGCCCCCAAATGGCTTGGAAGAAAGGGAAATGCCTGGGGCGCTGCTAGACAATACTTAAATTCTTAGAAATGGGTATTCCTTCCCTAAATCCTTAGGTCGCTGGTTTCTTCCCCAAACCCCAAAAACTTTAACCTTAGACTGTCTACTATTGACCTCACCCCTTTCCTAAGAGGTCTGTAGGGGGCGTGCATAAGCGCACCAACGTGCCTACCGTCCCTGTCCTATTGTTTCTCTTATTCTTTTATTTTTCTTATATGTAACCATTTCATGTATTCACAACTATGTATACATTTATACTTATTATCTTGTAAACAATTGGCAAATCAAATAAATAAATAAATAAATAAATAAATGGAGAAGGGCTGGGCTGGGCGGAGTTTGGCTTGTATTGTCGGATACTTCTCCTGGCTGCTGTTGTTTCTGTTACCGGAGAGCTGGCTAGGCCACCTGTTGGGTTTTGACACATGGGAGAGGCCGCTGCCCTTTTTAACACTGGCTGCCTTTCCTCTTTCCCCTCATAGAGCTCCTTCTCTTTTCCCTTCCAAATAGTTGTCTTCTGTTTACAACTGTCCCATTGTAGGACTCGACTAGAAGCAGCTGGGGGCAGGGGGGGTGAAAACAACGACTGTTTCAGGCTCAAGGGTAATTTCAGTGTCTTCAAACGCCTTTAGAGCCTTGCTCCCTCCCCAAGAGGACGGCAGCACCAACAAGGGGATAATTTGATGGATTACTCTGCAGGGCTGAGAGGCTCTTGGCTAATCCCCTTTGTGTGTCTGTTGGGCGAGACACTTAGCAGAAGCCCCTACACCCCCCCCCGCTTTCCCTGCCTCAGGCAGAGAAAAGGCTGCTCAGCAGGGCGGGTTTTACATCCCAACATATAAATGCAATCGGCTGGGTCATGTGATCAGGGTTTAATCCTTGCCTGCTACCATGGCCAAGAGGTTAAAGGGAGGGGGGCACCTTTGGGATGGCTTTAGGTTTTTCTCACTTGGCTTGATTTCCATTTTTATTCTTCTGTATTAAACCAGAGGAGGAGGCTGACTGGCAGAGGGGCAATCCTTAACCCTGGCCCATTTGAAAGCAAACTGAGGGAGGTCCCACCTTAATTTCTAAAAGGCAGCTTTCTCTTACTCACTGGGGATATTGACAGTCCAAATTTAATATGTCTGATTTGTGATTTGAATTAAGTTCTTTCAAGCCATAAACTACTAATGCTGTAGAGCCTTCAGTTACAATAGAAGTCACAGCTAACACTGCTATGTTGTATATATTGGCCATGGAGCATGGATTTGTAGGATTAAGTGCAAGAACTATACATGTGGAGGAGAATCCATTGGCTGTAGGAATAGAGTTAAATCTTGACATTTTTAGAAGGATTTTCCCTCCAGTGGATGGAGAGAAGGAGAAATGCTTTGTTAGGGTGGTGGCGATGGTGGAAATTTCAGCTCTGGGATGGGGAAATCTCAGCTCCACATGGAACTGAGATTCCCCCAGTGGGCAGCTCTTTCAGCCAACTGCCAGAGATGACAGGTAGTCCTCGTGGCAGCCGGCAATAGCTTGCAACCTTCCCTTCCAGCTTCCCCATTGACTTTCTGGAGATTACAGATGGTGATCACATGGTCATAGTTATAAGTCTTAACAGGTTGCCAAGCACTCAGGTCGCCATCCTGTGACTGGAAAATCATGATGCTTTACAATGGCTGGAAATGCTTATGTGCTGTGAAGCACCCTTGAAGCCATCATAACTTCAAACTGTCATATTAAGACAGGCATTTGACTAACACTAAATAACTTCTGATTCCCTACAAATTCAATTCAAAGAACACCTAGAAACAGATCTCATTCATAACCTAGGGATTGCCTGTATTGTTTTGCTTGGAATCTGGGAAACAGAACAAAGGTCAATTCATTCTTGCAATTCAACAACTGCACAGAAATTACTTAAAAGTGTAGCTGCCTATGTGGAGACATTTGTCTTGTATCCCCTCTGGTGTAAGCTTGAGATGAAGACTTGCTCATGGTCATCTGGTGAATTTTGCAGTCATATAGCAATCACCAACTTGGTGTCCTCCAGCCCTCAACATGCTGGTTAAGATTTCTGGGAACTGTAGTCCAACATATCAGGAGGGTACTAGTTTTGGAATGATTACTGAATGATATCTTAAATCTTTATTTCAGGGTCATATACATGCAGTCTGTGTATGTTCTGGCATGGTTCTGCTCTGTAGTGTAGCTAGAACAGATGTGAAATGGATTTGTAGACATAGTGGCCTAATGAGCAAGCCATTCTGAAACATCTGCCTCTCCTTTTATTATTTACACTCCTTTTTATTCTAGGCAAATTGATTCTGTTGTTAAATTGCAACAGCTGTCTTTGACGGTGCACAGAGAGAAGTAGTACAGGGAAAACCTCAATAAAACATAAATGAAAGCCTCAGGGTGTTAAAATAGCTTTCCAAAAAGCAGTATTGAACTTTCTTGGGGAGAAATGTGTGTCTCCAAGTCAATCTTGACTTCTGGCCGCTGCCTGGAGAACTCCATGCAGCCTTTTTGGCAGTATTTTTGGAAGAACAGTAGTTTGCTATGGCTTCTTCCTAGGGCTGAGAGTAACTACACCAAAGTTACCCAGAAGGCTTCTGTTGAACTATAATCCTCATAATTTTCATCTAGTCATTGGTTGGTCTAATAGGGTGATAAAAGTAGGTATGATCCAGTTTGGTTGGAAAGTATGCAAATTGTAATACAATGTATGTGTAGGCCTTAGATTGAGGAAAGGTTAATGCTAGTAGGGCTGCCAAAGTTGGACTGGAAAAAATTAATTTCCACTAGATGGCAACAAAGAGAGTTCTCTATCCATTTGCTGCCACCTAATGGGTGCCCAAATCTGACAGTTCTGTTGATATAAGAATGCACTTCTCTACTCCCACTCCCTAAGTTGTGTGTTTTCAAACAGACCAGTAAATATTTAGTTTTTCCTTCTCACCTAATTTTATTTAAAGATCCTGTTTTGAAATAAATAGATTTTCATTCTGAATAACTTTACTGGCATTCTCCAACTCATTTTTTCTGATTAATGTAGGTTGTTGGGAAACAAAACTGAAGCACAATTGTATAGTTAGAAATTTATTGTTTTTTTGGTGTAGGGACAAAACAACTGGAATATTTGGTTAACAATGACTGACAGAGACAACAGACTTATGCAACAATCCTCTGAACACTTACTCAGAAGTAACTTCCTTTATATTTATTCAGTAGAACATTCTTCAGTAAATGAGTATGTGATTGCAGCCTTATTTAAATTTCCAATGACCTGAAAATCAGCAATTGAATGCCATTTCATGAATCTTAAACAAAAAGGGAATTTCCTTCATTGGGAGTTTTCTTTTGCACTTACAGAAGCTGTTAGATCAAGGCAATATTTGTGCATTCCTTGGATAAAAGGATAATAGGTTGCGTTTTTGCAACCTATTATTAGCCTTGCTCTGATGAAGAGCCAGTAAGATAACAGAGGCCTCACTTTACTAAACCAGGAGCAAATTCAGGGAGCTGAAATTAAATAAATTACAACCGTGCTTCTATCTTCCTTACTCTGAGCACATACTGTATTTAAGAACTATGGAGAGGAGATGGGTCAGAGAAGGATGAGGGACTTTTTCCCTTGTCCTCTCAGATTAGAGAGGAAGTTTAATAACTGTTCTGTTCCCCTTTCATTCAGTTTGGAGGACAGCTTCCCAATTTTTCTCTTCTCTCTTCTTGGAAGGCCAAGGTCTCTGAGTCTTTTTCTCAGAGGATAAATGCATACAGTATTTTACAATAGGTTAACTTTTTAAAAATATATTTTAAAATTATGAATAAGCATCTCTCAGTTCCTCTCTAAGTGTTTACTTTCCAGATCAGGCTATGAGATCTAATGTTCCTCTTTCCTATTCTAAGTTATGTGTCTACCGTACATCTCCCTAACTGGGTCTAAGCTTCATTAAAGCAATCAAATTTCCTTTTCAGGAGACTTTGCTTATACAGTAATTGTGCTGTGGAGCTTACTCTCCTTCAATACAGTCTGTGCATTCGATTTTCAAATGACCCCCAAAGAGTCAGCTCCCAGTGACTAAGATATGAGTTCCATCCTTCTTTGTGGATATCTATTTCTAGTGTCTTCTAAAACAACTTTGTACTTCTGAGAACTTTGGACTTGACCATCCACCTCATTACATCTCTTGTGTGGATGAAGTTGCTAGTTTGGCAAGTTAAAAACTCTATATTTGCATCTAGAGGGAAGATAATAAATTCTGCCACTTTGTCCTACAGTATTGTTTCTAAGAACAGTTTAAAAAGTTTTAAAAGTGGAAAAGCAATATAATTAAATGTGCCCATTCTCATTACAGTGAATTCTTCACCTATCTTAGGCATGAAAACCTTATCTCCCAGCCCAACCGACCTCACACAGTTGTGGTGGCAAAAAGAGGAGGCAAGAGGATTAGGAATGTTCGCCATTAGATTTTACTTCATCTGGGCAGGATAAAATATAATAATACCCCAGGTCCTTTGGAAGGACTCAATAGGTGGGTAAAAGTGCCAAATCCAGTCTGAACAGCTGACTGACTGTGTGGTGAAAGATAATAATGTGTATCATATAGTTCTGCATTGTTGAATACTACAGGTAGTATAGTTTATTAATATTATACATTGGGGCTGAATAATTTCTTCTGGAAGGTTTTCTGATTTTTATTGATGTTATTTTTGCCCAGCAATCATTCATACATAATTTTTTTAAACATGTTGAAACAATTTTTTTTAAAATTCAGATGAGTGTTGAGCTGTTATGCTTTGATACAGTCCTCAAGGTTTTAAGTCCGTTGGAACATATTTGTGCAGAAGCTGCAGGAATGTTAAATATATGTTGTTGTACCAGTTGCCATCCTTCTAAATTGTGCTTTAAATTTGCCTTCCCTTTGTCTGGCTTTTCCCTTTAAATCATGCTGAGGCCTGGCCTGCTTACCTGATTTTCAGGTAAAGGAGTTTTGTTTCCTGGTTTCTTGGACAAATGTTGTTCTCTGATCATCAGGTAGGGCTTATAATGTATTTAAAAAATAATCTTCAGACTGTTTCCCAGGGGAAGAATAAAGCAAAGCCCAGTTGATCCTGTGCCAGTTCAGACTCTATTGACTGCATTTCATTCAGGGTTTTTTTTTTTAAATGTGAATCTTAAGGTTCAAAAGCAGATTTGCAGGAGATTCATAATCCATAGGTTGTGGTGAGGGAATGTATTAGAATTAGAAAGATAACATCTAGTATTTTGAATGGAAATCTTAGTTTCTTTTAGAACAATGATAAAAGTGATTCATTCACAAAATCTATTCATTAACACTGAGAATTGGAGTCTTGAGGCTAGCATTGTTAGCATTAGCATTTGTTTATTTAGTAATATATACTGTGTTAGAAGCTGTGGACAAGGTAGTGACAAAAAAAAAAAAAAAAAAAAAAAACCCCCCCCCCCCCCAAAAAAAAAAAAAACCCCCCCACCCCCCCCCCCCCCCACACCCCCCCCCCCAACCCCAAAAAACCCCCCCCCCCCCCCCCCCCCCCCCCCAAAAAAAAAAAAAAAAAAAAAAAAAAAAAAAAAAAAAAAAAAAAAAAAAAAAAAAAAAAAAAAAAAAAAAAAAAAAAAAAAAAAAAAAAAAAAAAAAAAAAAAAAAAAAAAAAAAAAAAAAAAAAAAAAAAAAAAAAAAAAAAAAACAAAATCTATGCCCAGAAGATTTGCATATACATTGAACTACACTGTCCTTATGCACATATAAACTCTATGCATCTATTTGCTGAATCTATGGTTGCCTCTATTATACATTAACTTATCTAATTGAACACAATTGTGTGAAAAACAAGAATATGCAGCTTAAATAGTAATAAGACCTAAACATGGTAAGGCATTACACACACACAAAGCAACTTGTGCAAGTTTGGATTTGAAGAGGTTATAGGGCAGTCAGGTGAATGCATGTAATTTGGGTAGGGAGATAAGAACTAATACTGTTCTCCTCTCCATATACGCATGCACAAAGTGTGCACACACATTCATGATGTGTGAGTTCCTTAAATGCTTTGAATAATTGAAAAAGAATTGGTGACGACTTCATAAGCAGTGTGGTCTGGCCAAAAGGGAAAAAATGTTATAACTTACTTTGCTTTCCCAAATGTTTCAATCAGATACAGATATGAGATGAAGTTCTGCCTACACTTGGCCTAATGCTACATTATATAGCGGCGTACTTGTGTGAAGCACACAGAATATATGGAAGCTGGAAGCTGTCTTGAATCATTTGTCTGCATATTTCTGCAGTGTCTGTATAGACTGGCAGTGGCTCTTCCAAGATTTTCAAACAAAACACACAGCTTCTGCATGCAAAGTGCATGCTGTATTACTGAGCATGGCCTGTTGCTAAAGGCTCCTTAATATCTAGGAATATATCTTTTTTGCTGGCTTTCAGACACTTTATACAGTCATACTGTGCATAATCTTCAAGTTCTAGTATTTCTAATACTGTTCATTACTTCTGTTCCAAGATGGCCGCTGAACAGTAGGAACTTTTCTTTCTCCTGCCGAGAATCTGCTGATTTTGCTGCCAAAGCTGATTCTTTGGCAGTGCTGCTTCCTAAATTTGAATGGGAGAATGTAGAAATGCCCCAAGACAGCTTTTGTTGTCCATGGACCTCGAAGAGGAATCTTGAAGATTACAGTTGCCTGTGGGAGGGATCAGAAAGTCACTGAGCATCCATCTTTCTTCTCAGCAGTTCATTTTCTTAAGAACGTTTGGGTTTTAACTTCATTTTTAAAAGCTTTTGTTTTTCTTTGCTTCTTATCTTTAAAAGTTGACCAGCTGGTTGAATGCTGATTTATTACACTCCTCTGCTGGACTCCATCTGTTTTTTTTTTTTGTTTTTTTTTGGTGGGGTGGTCTCTCTCCTTTGATCTATTTTTTTGTTTTGAATAACTTTCATTTTTCTGTAAGGAAATCACGGTGTATTCTAGATAGTGAAAGTACTTTTACTTGCTTTACATTTTTCTTGGACAGTCACTACAAGGATTTTATATTTTATTAATTTGCAAAAAGTTTTGAGCTTATTTTTTAAATATTTTTTTTTAAATGTTGGATTAAAATATCTTCCTTGCTTCTCTATTTTCTGAGGGATATTATTTCGACGTTTCTTATTTTGTGTCTTTGAAAAATTTCCTTATCTACCATTGCTAGGTTACGCAAAGCAACAATGTATCAGATTACAGACAAGGAAAAGTGTCTAGCATCTAAAAAAGAGCCAAAAAGTCCCTAGTTGAAAGCTTTTTAAAAAAGTTTGGTAAAATGATAATGGCTGTGGAAAATATTCAGATGCATGCAACTGTAGATAAATCAGATTCACAAAAAGAATGTGATCTGAAAGTAGCAGATTCACTGGAAAGAAATACAGACTTTACAGACTTAGAACTAAGTAAGTCAATTGCATACGCCTCCTTGAAGTTCAAGCCTGCATTCTTTTACAGCAGCAGAAAACTGACTGAGTGGATAAGTGATAAATTGGTTTCCTTAAGAGGATAGAAGGAGATTGGGGAATGGAATTGTCACACATAGCTGGCAAACAATTTCCTCTGGAGATTTTTAGGAAGATAGACCTACTTTGGAGATTAGACTTAGTATATTTAACTAGACAACAATTGATAAAGAGATGGTATTAAGACACATATGTAAATATTTGATCCAGGACAAATCAGTGTTAACTATTAGAATAATTTGGGATAAATAAGAAGCCCTGATAAATTTTCTACGATAAAGTTGATTATAATAACAGCTTGTTTGACACAGGGTTTTGAAATTTTAATCTTGTCTTTTTTATTATCATTTATTTCCTGTTAATTATTTTGTCATTAATATAGTATATAGATGACAGATTGATAACTTGCAAATATAATTAGTAGTTTGAAATTTTGGGGGCCTGTTTTGCAAGGGATGGGAGAGTAATATTGTTGTAATATATTAATCAGTATTCAGCTGGGGAGGGGATAATATGTATACGTGTCAGGTTAGTGTCTTGTTTGGTTTGTGCAACTTTTTGTCTGTTTCTTTAAAAAATATTTTGGAATTTTGTATTTTAAGTTCTTTTGAATAAAATAAAAATAGATTAAAAATACAGTTCATAGGCAAAATAGACAAATCATTTTAGTTTTAGTAAGATATGCATACTGGCATCTGTCAAGGTATAATAAACAAAGCAATTTTGTTAAGACTCTCATCATGACCACAGTTTTATTTTCAGCATGGTGGGCTACAACTGCAGTTATCTGTCCTGGACATTTCCACTGTAGCATCTAATTTGGCTGTATGCCTGGCAGATCTAGTCTCTTGGCGAGTGTGTTGTGGGGGAGATTAGTGGTTTATAATGCCTGCCTGCTCTCTGCTGCAGAGACTGTTGTTAGTAGCCTAACAGGCACCTGCAAAAGGATAAGCTCTGAATTATGAGTGATAATTTCCCCCTCTTCTTTCCACTTGATCCACATTTCCTCCAGATGACTGAGACATAAACAATGTACGCTCCATACATCTGAATAGAACAAATGCTTTATCTATAGTATCTATTTATGGGGCTAAATACAAAATGACATTCAGTGATTCAAAAATAAATGTTGAAGTGTAGGCGTTTGAGTGTTTGCATATGTGTGTTTACATATGAATCAATCGAAGAGCACAATATTTAGTGCAGTGTGCCCTATTGATTAGGATCAGCATGTTCCCAACCCTATGCATAACTACCTTCAAGTTGTAGGCTGTGGCTTTTTAGGTTAGGTTAGTAAAACATGTTGATCATGAATGAAAAGTCTTCATCAACCTGAAATGCAGTTTTCAAATTTTAATTAGAAATACAAACTATACTGCTAAGAAGTTTTGCCTTTTAAACTGCTAGTAAACAAGAGGACCCTTATATATAAAAAGCAAGCTGTAATCAGCCTTTGCTTGATAATGTCCCATATTTGCTGATTTCTTTTGTATTACTACATCACAAACAATAAAAATGTGAAGGCTGCATTAGCACACAATTCATTTATTAGATCAAGAATGACATTTGGTGTTTTGCTAACTTTTGCCACTATTTTGGAAAATAGAGTTCCTTTCCAACAATAGCTTTTATTCCATGCCAACTTTCTGTGGACGCTACTATGTCTCTTCAGAGAGGCCCAGTCGAGTACAGACTCCCCTGTTGTGGAGGCAGCACTATTCAGCTGCATAATCACTTTTGAGAATGGATTCAGGGCAGGGTTCCCAGCTGTTCCCAGCCATCTCTTCTCTCTCCCCTCTCCCCCTTCTCCTCTGCTTTTGTCCCCTTTTAGGATGTCCATTACTAACATGATGTCTTAGAGTAGAAGTGTTATGTTCTACAATAGGCAGAAATGGGAGTGTAACAGCCATCCTACTGATAACAGTGCAATAGTCATGTCATCCTAGAAATTGAGAACCTGAGTTCTTCTGAGGTTTTTTTTTTTTTTAAAAAAGGATAGTTGTATTTGCTGCTTTGTATTATTTTTTTCTTTTGCCTTTCTTCCAGAGTCCAGACAAAAGAGCAGGTTGTGCATTGTAACTGGAACTCTCCACTCACTGTAAAATATACAATAGTTTGCAGTGCAAATACTTGGGAGGGGAGAAGGAAAAAGGGAAAGGTAAAAAGCAGCAGGGAGGGCTCCCAAACCAATAGGCTATGACAGCAAAGGGGTGGATCTTGGCCCCACCTCTCTCTGGTGCACTCCCAATGCCGGTCCAAGCTTACTCTGCTGAAAAAGCTTTGTCTTTCAGAAGAAAAGGATATGAAACCAGCATACTTGAACTTCTTAGCCTGTTGGCTTACAGCTTTAGCAAATAATAGGTGAGTTGAGCTTAGCATTTAGAATAAGTAGAGATTCTGCAGATGTTTTGGATGGCTGGTGAAGGACAGTTTAAATTTACACTGTTTTCTCCTCTTTGCTTCCCAGAATAGTTTTGTTTTCTCTCTCACCCTTCCAGATTACTGAATGAAAGCTGCAATTATAGAAACTTACTGGAAATAACACCTTTCATCAACTACCACAGAAGAGAAAGAGAGGGAAGGGAAGAGATTAGCCAGGAATTGCTTTAAGTTTTGCTGAACAGCTCCTTGCTTCTGAAATGTACTAATACAGGGCATGAATTTAGGTTTGCGTAGAAGTGAAAGAAGAATCCAAAATTTTGATTTGCTTAATGTCTAGCATGAAAGCTAAATATGTCTTATATTTGTAAACATTCTGAAATTGCCATTTTTAAGGGCCAAGAAGTTAATCTAATTTTGCCCCACAGAGTACAAAAGATTTTAGCGTTGTGTCATCTAATTCTGCTGACTGGTGCTATGGTAGAACCCTGTGCTACAGCTTTGTGTCTAAATAAATTGGTTTCATTATTATTTACAAATGCATCAAGAGCACTTATTTGAGTTTTATGGCTTTAGGGCAGGTTTATATCCCAAGGAAGGTTTCACTGGTTTTTAAATGGTCTATTAGTTTGTCATTAGCCTAGTGGCTAAATAATTCTTCTCGCAGTTGAATAGCTATTTTATAGGTATTATCAGTGTAGAAATTAATGTGTACAGTAAATATGTTTCCAATTCACTCCTCCATATGGATTAATATAACTAAAGTTCAAACCAGAGAGTTAAATACTGTCATTAAGATAGTAGATTAAAAGTAATGGAAAAACAGATGTCCAGAAGCATGACACACAAACTTCTTACTTTTGTACATAATCTTCATAATTATACTTTCATCAGTCCTATATGATTCTCCTGGAATTTAAAACCTATTGTAATTGTTTATATCTTACTTTGCTCTGTGAGCATCCAAGCAAAGTTCTATTCAATTATTTATGATATAATATTTGTTTTCCATGCATCAGTTTGGAAATTGAAGAATGTCTGTTGTTCAGAAAACTAAATGTGAAAAAAGTGGCATGTAGTTGTTGACTTTAGTTTTCCCAATGTAGCTGTTTCCTACCTTGCCAAATATGATTCTTTCAATTATTTATTTATTTATTTATTATTTTACTAATATAACAAGCCTATATTTAAAGCTAGGGAAAATTTGTTCATCTGGAGATGTTTTTTCAATATCTGTTCACATTTTATCTTTTCCATTTCCCCTTTCCTCTTAGAAGACAGCAGTATGAGCATTTTTCCATTCTAACCAGTGTAATAATATCTCTGTTGTGTAATATGAAGAGATAAAGGGCATTTTATGTGGTCTCTCTCCTCAAACTGGCACATGCTAATTTTGTTTAGTACATGGTTTGCACACCTTTCTCTTTATATTTTTTATGATCTGTTTCTGCTGAAGTAATGCAGTACACATACTTGTTAAAACCATGATGGGTTTGGGTTGAATTGTTTAAGGGAGGAAAGGCATGTAAATATCTGTATGGATTATGTTGAAAATGAAGATGATGGCCCCATGAACTTCTCAACTCTTGAGAGAGTAGCTCCTCTTTAAACACCATAATTGCGTTTTTGGGAAAGACTGACCAAGCTTTCTTTTAAATTACATTAATTTCAGGCAGTGAAATGAAAGATAAATGGCCTTCCCTGAGTTAGCTTTTGTATTTATTTGGATCTCAGATATTACAGAAGTATGGAATTTGTGTGAATTACTTAAATATAAATAATTTCCTTGATAGCTGAAGAATATAATTTGTTTACAGTGGCAGATCTAACATAATTTCCAGTCTTGATAAGCAAACTTTATATAAGGATGTTAAGTTATTGGTGGGAAGCATGCAATGAGAGGGAAAACTCCTTACATATATAGATAAGGCAGTTTGTGCATGCATTAATATTTTACAATTTGAAAACTGCAAATATGTTTACCTGGAATGTGTCCCATTCATTGTTTCAAAATCCTGATTTTTAAAAACAAGTTTAATAATTTAGCCCTGCCTCTTTTTAAGTAATATTACCTGGAAAATGTACTGTGACTTTACTGTAAATTTTAGGATTGTTTAAAAGAGGAAGTTCTGCATGATGCCATTTTTGATTATTGGGTGTGTCTTAGCAAAAATACGTTCCCAAGAAAGAAAAAGGAAAATTCATTGTAGAGAATCGCATATTAATCTTGTTAAGGGGACATTGGTAGAATATATTTTCAGTGCTGTGATAGAAGTAATGCAAAGTCTTGGAGGCAATAGAGCCATCTACTGGTCTGTTTTGTTAAGATTTTAAACTATGGTTTACCAAAGGAATATTTCTTGTAATTCCAACTCAAAGAGATATATACCTTCTTTCCTTTGCTAATACATTTTCTGAGGAAAAATCTGACAGTGGAGATATTGAAGGGCAGTTAAGTAATCAATATAGTAACTTCATGCCCGAGTTACTATATTGATTACTTAACTGCCCTTCAATATCTCCACTGTCAGATTTTTCCTCAGAAAATATAGTAGTCATTCTTAACAATGATTAAGAACTTAATCATTCTTAACAATGTGTTATCTTTGTGGACCAGCCCAAACAAGAAGTATATCCAGGAATAATCACCCAGTCTTTATTGTAAGGTTACATTAGCAGAATCTTGCCAGTCTGCAGGGGTCTCTCCTGTCTCACTTTTACAATCCAAGAAAGTAGGGAGGGTCTTTTCTGAGACATTTTCCATGCCCCCATTCCTGCTTCCAACCTATGGTAGCTGCCTCTTATCTGATGTCAGATTAGGCTTTCCTCCTGTCTCCTAAGGTAATTCCCTCATACCCTTCAGCTATAGCTGCTTAGAATTTATTCCTTCTTTTCTGAATAACATATTAGTACAAAAAAAAATTCCTCCTTCATACAGTGCATTTGTTAATATCTTTAATTCTTCTTAATAATCTGTATTTTTCTCTCAGTTTCTAGCCCAGATTTGCTATTTAGCAAATGTAAATGATAATTTAAACAGTTGTATTACAAAAACAACTGTGTCAGGTTTTTTCTCCCCAAAATATTTATTTACTAGAATAACATTTCAGCTCTCTCTTATCTTTGCATGTCTCATTCCTGTTGTTTCTATGAGTGCAAATTCTATGTGCTTTTACTTGGATCCACAGCCAGTGAATATAATTGTCAGGTGAGTTTAGAGCTTAAGCGCTGTACTGAATCTGATGAAACATTTAACCAAGTTGCCATCCTGGAATAGCTGGTTAGAAGCTTCTGAAAAGCCTAAGTGGCATATGCAGCTTGGAGGTGGTATGTAGTCATTATGCCCAAAAGCCTATGCTAGACATTTCCTCCAAGAATTCATTTTCTTGCCCTTTTAAACAATTTATCCTGTTGGTTATCTCCTATTGTTACAAATTATGTAGGTTCACTGTGCAAAGCTTTTCCTCTGATTTCCCATCTGCCTTGAATCTCCTGCTGTTTGAGTTCATTATACTGGGTTTCTACATGATCAGAAGATTCACTTTCTTTATACATTGTACATTTCATACTCTTTATTATCTCTTCCACTTTCTTTGTTCCAAATCCAGAGAGCTAAACACTATAATGTTTCTTCTTCCGATTGGCCTTTCTGGCAGGGTGCTACGTTATTCTTTTTGAGCTGTGACAAGACTTGCTCTTAAGTATGCATTTATAACCACACCATCAATTGTCTAAATGCATTAGGATATTGACAATCATGTTTCATCCATTTTTTTGGCTTAGTTGTGGCATCTTCACAACCTGAACTCTAACCCTAATCTAACCCTGATTACTTACAACTGGTTCAGATCTCTCCTTCACTGAGAGAGTTTCATTTCAGTACTTATTTCCATTGAAGCCCATTTGTCATTTTGTTTCCTGTTCATTTACTGAAATACTCCTTTAATGTACCATATAAAATTTGCAGCTGTTGGACTATATAGGTAGTCCTCAACTTTTGACCACAGTTGAGTCCAAAATTTATGTAGCTAAGTGAGTTTTGCCCCATTTTATGACTTTTCTTGCCATGTTTGTTAAGTGAATCATTGCAGTTGGTAACACTGGCTTCCACATTGACTTTGTTTGCCAGAAGGTCGCACAAGGGGATCACATGAATCTAGGACATTGCAACCGTCATAAATATGAACCACATCAAGCATTTGAGTCAGTGGTGGGATTCAAATTTTTAACAACCGGTTCTGTGGGCATAGCTTAGTTGGTGGGCGTGGCTTGGTGGTCATGTGACTGGGTGGACATGGCTTGGTGGTCATGTTATTGGCTGGGTGTGGCCAACTCAATATCACTCACATTGAGGCACGCATCTCCTCGCTTGGCATTTCATGACTGTGGGGATGCTGCAACAGTCGTACGTGTGAAAAATGGTCATAACTCACTTTTTTCAGTGCCATTGTAACTTTGAACGGTCACTCCACACAAGCAAAGTACCAGCAAAGGAGGGGAAAAAAACTCCAGAGAAGTTCCAGAGACAGGAAATCTAGTCCTGCCAAGAATGTAATAAGGGTTAACGGAGAGGCAGTTTCTGTAAGCAACACCAGAATGTTTCCTTCCTTCCTTCCTTACAGGATTAGGCCAGTAATTTCTTCTAACAACCGGTTCTCCGAACTGCTTAGAATGTTAACAACCGGTTCTAGTGAATAGGTGTGAACTGGTAGAATCCCACCCCTGATTTGAGTGTAAATCATGTGACCGTGAGGGTGCTGTAACGATAAGTGTGAAAAATAAGTCCCTTTTTTCAGTGCCGTTGTAACCGTTCAAACAGTCACTAAATGAACTGTTGTAAGTTGAGGACTACCTGTGTTTATAATAGATAAATAGGCAAGTTAAGAAAGGACTTGTAAGCATAAATATGAGCCGTAGTGGCACAGTGGTTAGAATGCAGTACTGCAGGCTACCTCTGCTGACTGCTGGCTGCCAGCAGTTCACCAGTTTGAGTCTTACCAGGCTCAAGGTTGACTCAGCCTTCCATCCTTCCAAAGTTGTTAAAATGAGGACCCAGATTATTGGAGGCGATATGCTGACACTGTAAACCGCTTTGAGAGGGCTGTAAAGCACTATAAAGCAGTATATAGGTCAAAGTGTTATTTATTGCTATAATTACTGCAAATTAAGAGTTCTATTTTAGTTCTATGAAGTTGTCAGAACTTAAGTATTTGAAACACAACTCTTAACATCCTCCCAAAGTGCAGCTCTGAAACTTGTTTGGCGAAATCACGGAACTGAGCTAGTTTAAACTGCTTTATTTGCATAGCTAAACAAGAAAAAAGAGCCAGCAATTAAAAAGTCCAGGGCTAAGAAATCATTTGGTGATCCTGGGCTGCATTTCACAATTGTTTTAGGAAGGGTTGGGCAAGTTCTGGGTTATGTAGCATTTATATGGATGTGTTCACTACACCTTTTATTATTAATTAGATTTCTGTCCTAGCTCAAGGTGGCATATATAATGCCACTTATTATCCCCCACAACAACAATCCTGAGGGGAAAGTTGGATTGAGGGAGTATGACTGTAAGCTACAGAATCACCAGTTGAGTTTATCTTTCATGTTTCCAAGTGGTGGAATGTGGTGTGATATTTGGTGCAGTTTTGGGGGCAGAGAGAAACGGATGCAAAGGCAGTGTGGAATCATGGAATCTTGATTTCTTCAGTCCTAAGCTAGGCACAATACGATTGTTATTCAGTTATGAATGATAAAGCTACGGCTTTAAGTTACATCATGGGGAGGGTTGGTGTTTAAGGAGTAGCTGCCCTGTGTGTTCCCTGCAAAACGCGGGGAACAATTCATTTGCAGGGGAGCTTTTACGTGGGTTACATTGCTATTAGTAAATGCCTCAACTTAAGGAAATTCAATGCTGATATGTATTATTTTTAATTTTCACTATTCTCATAGGGAAAGTGAAGCATGATAAGCACTTAAGACTACTCATCTTGCCATCCTCAGCTTGGACCCAAGTGGGCAACAAACAGATCTTCACTGCTGGATATAACATGGCTACTGATGTTTTGCCATTCAGCTACAAAAGAAAACTCAGGACTCTGAACTCCTGTTCTCAATCCCCCTAAGGAGCATGCTGTGGGCTGAGGCGACTCTGGGATGATGAGGTGCATGGGTGGCCTGGCTCAGAGGGCCTGGCTCAGCATGGTGTTCCAGAATCGCAGAGTCCAGCTTTTGCTGATCAACTCCTTGACTTTTGGCCTGGAGGTCTGCCTTGCTGCAGGTGTCACATATGTGCCACCCCTCTTGTTGGAAATAGGAGTGGAAGAGAAGTTCATGACAATGGTTCTAGGTATGTGGCTTCTTTTCTTCTTTGCTGGGAGACTGTCCATGCTAGATTTGATAGACTGATAGATTGATAGTTCTGTATGTGGATAAGTGGGTGTGCATGTTTATCTGTCCATCAATCAAGGCCTTAGGGCTGCAGGTTGCCAACTGAATAATATTCAGGCTGCAAAAATAGTGTTGTACATGTTGGTATGTAAAGTGAACTGGCATATTATGGATTAGGATGTAAGAAGAAAAGATAATGTAATTGTTATTTTATACTAAACAATATACTAGGTGTAATCTAATCCAGATATGGGCAACCTAAAGCCTGCAAACCACATATGCCCCTACATTGTTCTCATGTTTGCATTACCAAATATTGGCAGCATGTATTTTTTTGTATTTTTTTTTTTTAAAAAAGGTCTAGGGGATGTGAAGCTCTGCATTTTACAAGATGTTTCAAGATGATTCTCCTTGTCACATAGGATGACTTTCCTACTTTTGTATCATGGCTTTCCTTACCTTTGAATATGACTTCTGTTGCTAACTTGTTCACCCTTGTCCTTATCCGTTGAAGTCACATGGGTACACACACATACTCCATTTTGGAAAATGGGTGAGGGGATGCTCAAAGACCCTCTAGCAGTTGTTCATATCTCCTTAGAAAGTCTGGTTTTCCCCTTAGGATTTGGAGATCTGGAGATGGATTATCTGATGTTGCAATTTTTGTTTTGTGAGCTTTTATTTCCAGCTACTGCCCTATATAATCCCCTCGCCTCAAATAATCATTTCTCTCCCCTTCTTATTTTCTAGGAATTGGACCAGTTCTGGGTCTAGTGTTTGTACCACTGCTTGGCTCTGCCAGTGACCATTGGCACAGTAGCTATGGTCGACGAAGGCCTTTCATCTGGGTCCTATGCCTAGGTGTTTTCCTGAGCCTTCTCATCATTCCACATGCTCACCATCTGGCCAGACTTGTTGCCTTGGATACCCGTGCACTGGAGCTGGCTTTCCTTATCCTGGGGGTTGGCCTTCTTGACTTCTGTGGTCAGGTCTGCTTCACCCCCTTGGAAGCTCTTCTGTCGGACCTGTTCCAAGAGCCTGACAGCTGCCGACAGGCCTTCTCTGTGTACTCTTTCATGGTTAGTCTGGGTGGCTGTGTAGGGTACTTGCTCCCAGCTATTGACTGGGACAGTAGCTTCCTTGCTCCTTATTTAGGGGGTCAGGAGGAATGTCTCTTCAGCCTCCTCATCATCATCTTCCTTGGCTGTGTCTTAGCAACTGTCTTTGTGACAGAGGAGGTGTCAGCTCAAGTAGAGCTCAGCTCAGGCCCTACAGGAAAGTCTTCTTCCAAGTCCCCATCATTTGCCTGCTGTTCTTTTTGGCGTCCAAAGAACTTTTTGAGGACCAGGCATCTGGTTCAGGCCTTTAGGAATCTTTGTGCCTTGGCCCCACGTCTGCATGGAGTTTGCTGTCGTATTCCCAAGGTAATCCAAAAGCTTTTTGTGGCGGAATTCTGCAGCTGGATGGCCCTCATGACATTCATGTTGTTCTACACAGACTTTGTTGGGGAAGGATTATACCAAGGCATCCCCAGGGCTAAACCTGGGACAGAGGCCAGGAGAAACTATGATGAAGGTATGAAGTGTGCGAGAGTCCTTTTGCTTATACTCTTGAAGCAGATTACAGAATTGAAAGTTTTTAAAATTATGTAATTAGAAAATCCATTTTCATTAAATGTTTGATAGTTGATGCAATTAGAGCACTTATATAAACCTGTCTTTGTCATTTGTTATAAATTTTTCCTTTTCCTTGAACTTCTTTGAGGAGAAGTAGCAAGAAACTCATTACTATTCATGCACATGACATCAACATATATTTTATTCTTTTATGGAAATATGTCCCCTCATTGCTAAAGTAGTTAATACCTGACTTTTCTGATTCATTGATTAATGTATGATGGCCTGTGAGCAAACTACTTTTTGTTAATTAAATTGGTAAAATATTATTTTAGATATTTGTCCTGCACTAAATCAAATGTGCAGATCCCCCTCTTGTTGCAAAAGGATAAAATCTGTATTTGACCTGTTCTCTCATCTCTGTCTTAACATGAAAAACTATCCAGATGGTAGCTTTTTTTGAATGTCTCCTCTTAAAGCCATTTGATCTCTGAATTGCCTTTTGTTCCAATATAGCATATTGTTCCAAGGTCTGAGTGACTCCGTTTCAGTTTAACTAATATTTAACATTTATTAATGAAGTGTACACAATACTGTTCAGTAATTGCCTCATCTTGGATCTGTGACCCATGTATAATTATCTTTTAGAGATGCATGAAGAAAAGTTCACAAGGAACTGCAATGTGGCACTGATTTAAACATAATTTTCAATATAAATGAAATGTGAGCAATATTTGTCATTTGCAGGTACAAGTTAACTTCTTGGCCTCAGTTAACTGCTCAAATTAACAGCTGGGAAAAGTTCTGAAAATATTTAAGGCTGAGCTATATTTGAGGGTTGTCACTCTGTGTAAGACACCTCAGGACAGATTTCACTTCTGACATATGAATAATAACACATTTAATACATTCCTCCTATTCATTTTTTAATTTCATAAACTGTACTACAACAGATAGATCATTGTTGTCCAGACAGCTAACAAAACTTGGCGTTATGAAATTTGACTTTTTTCTAGCTAACCTGTCCATCTTCTTTATTTCACTATATATATCTTTCTTCTCAGGAATTCGGATGGGTAGCCTGGGCCTCTTTCTCCAGTGTATCATCTCCATTTTCTTCTCAACAATCATGGATCGGATGGTGAAACACTTTGGGACACGAATGGTCTACTTAGCCAGTGTGGCTTTATTTCCATTGACAGCCTTCATCATGTGCTTCTCTCAAAGTGTTGTCATTGTCACTGTTTCTGCTGCCTTGACTGGCTTCCCTTTCTCAGTGCTTCAGATCCTTCCATACACACTTGCATCACTTTATCATCATGAGAAACAGGTAGGAGAAACATCCTGAAATGACTCAGAGCATGGAACAAATGGATATAATTTTAATATGAAGTTTGGCACATATACACTTTTCCCCATAGCTATCTTGTATGAAAGCAGAAACTAGCAGATAAGAACGGTTCCAGAGAAGGCTCTTAGGTAATTTTTCTGATGAATTCATGAGTCATCTTCTAAATGTGATTCTCCTACCATTCCTCTGTTAAGGAAAAGGTGGAATGGTTGCATAATAATTTGGTTATTAATATTCCCAGCCATCCAGCTGAAAGCAGCCAAAGACTAAATTTGCTTAGTTATACTAAAGATTCAGTCAGCAGTACCTTACTTGATTGCTGTTTTATTGATTCTTGCCCATTGACATATGAAGCTATTGACTATATAAAGTACTATAATATCTTGACTTGATCTCCTGTTTTCCCCATTTATAGACATTTTAATGAGCAATGGATTTTTGTAGACTTGGTATCTTAGCCACAAATCTTAAAACCTACGTTGCAGAGCAAAACAACTAGGAAAGAGTGGATAATTTCAATTAATCTAAGAGAAAATTACCATCAGAAATTCTGATAGTACAAACTCCTGTATTTTTTATAGCTGTAATTATCAGTATCATAATCAATAAGTCTGGGACACCTGATGCAAACTCCCAAGTCGTAATGGCTTCACCCCCACTAGCCTTGACAGTAGTCATGCAGGATAAGTTCATGCTAGCCAATGCATTTATGTATTGGGTTGGATTCCTGGATTTCTTTGACCAGGGTTTGTATGGCCTAGAGATCTACAAATGTTTTGCAACATGTTTATATTGGAGCAACAAAGAGGCATGTTAAGTTGATCCTTATTTAGAGCGTTTATTCAAATCTTCAGAAAACTGGCAGTATAGCTGTTCTGATCAAACTCTTAAACAAATACATAACTTCTATTGTTGAAATATTATTCAAAACTGTCACTAGGTTAGCTTGTCTTTGCCAGTTTTGCATCCCAATCAGGATATGTCCAAAGCAGCTGTTCCCCATTATCTAACTGCACGACTACTGAATGACTACTGTATCTTCTTTGTAGACCTTTGTAGGATGATACAGTCCTACCTAAGCCTCCTCTTTTTTTCTTTGCTTTTTGTCAGTCCTTTATGTCTGCTTCCTCTACCTTTTTGCTTCTTTCTTCTGAAGTGATTTCTTCATAACAGCTGCCATTCCAGTGTTGTGAGAGCCAGCAAGACTAACTCTGTCTGAAGCTTCCAGTGCACAAGCCGTGTAAGTCGGTTGCATTTCATGCATGCCCTTGAATCGTACTGTCCTTATAGGACTGTCATCTTTCTGGAATCAATTTGTGACTGTTCTGTGTTGGCTAAAGCACTTTGACCAGGTTGACATTACATAAACTTAAATGGTAAATAAACTTAAACTTATAAACTTAAGTGGTAACTAAATAGTAAATAATACCAAACTGGTTTGAGCTCTTTTTTTTAATGAATCCTCAATTCATGTGAAATAGCTTGAACAACATTTTTAATTTCTAGAAAACAGCTATCTTTGTTTCTTCTGTTGATCTCTATTTAAAAGCTTTCATCCTCACTTTTCTCTGCTCCAGCTAATCATATATTTCATATCGTATTCTATGGTTTTTATGTCTTTGCTGAATTGTCTTCTAACATCTTATCATCTTTTATTTTCTTGTGCTTTCAGATATATTTGCCTAAGTATAAAAGTAAAGAGAATGCAGGTCAATCAGAAAAGAAGCTGGGTTTCCTCAAAAACCACATTTCTCCTCAGAAGTTGACCTACCAGAATGGACATGGTGGTAGCCTGTACTCTCCCCCTGTTGCCGGTTCTTCTCTCTGTGTCAGCTCACCATGTGAAGTCTCGCTCATGATGATGGTGGGAGATTCAGACACTGCAGCAGCAAGCCGAGGGATCTGTTCAGATCTGGCCATCTTGGACAGTGCTTTTCTTCTTTCCCAGGTTATCCCATCCCTTCTTATGGGTTCGCTGGTTCAGTTCACACAATCAGTCACCACTTATATGGCATCGGCTACCGGCTTTGGATTGGTAGCCATTTACTTTGCAACCAAAGTTATTTTTGACAAAAGTGATATGGCCAAGTATTCAGTGTAGAAGAAGAGGGGAATTAATGTGTATTAAAGACATACTAGAGAGGAGTCGGGAGTGCAAATATAGACTCTTTCTGCTTCTCTGTTTGTTCAATGAGATGTACAAAATATTTGACTGAAGGAATATAACTGGGTTGATCTCAGGGTAACAAAAAGTGTGGTATTGGGCTGCCTCTTTTTACCCAATGCCTTCAGTAAAAATCTGTGCCTGATCCTTTGGATCAGGCTCACAAAAGCCATTCAAACAGGGGTGCTACTATGATCGCTTCCTTAAGTTGTGTGAGTGGAAGATGACATAGTGCAGAAGGGACCAAAGATAGATGAGAAATGCAATGTACCTCACTTCTCAGTTATGTCTGTATTGAAATGTTGTTGGTCAGCTTTTGTATTGAGTTACAAGTCCTCACAACTTGCTGTGAGCCAGAAATCATATGGAAGAATGTGATATAGTATCTTAATATTTTTGAAAAGAAGTTAGAATAATACACTTCCTTCATTTTTCTGGATATGTTTTAGGACAAAGTCTAGGTAGTATAAATAATTTGAGTAGAGTTACATAGAAGGAGCTTGTTTAAGAGAAGATGCTGTGGTTATACTGGCAGCAACTCTACCACTGCACGAAGGAAATGAAACCTTAGTTGTCAGCTGATCCTTTCCCCCACATCTGCCCAAAACAGAGCTTGCAGTTAGTGTAAATAGAAAGACTTGCATAAATGGAAGCTGAAGAACATGCCTCTCTGGGGAATTGCCTTTAAATGACTGACTGGCTCAAACAAACTACAGTGCCTGCTACTGTGTGCAATCCTAAAAGGAAGGCTTAGATTAGAGTAAAAACATTTGGGTGTAGGCTGCTATTTCGGATAAAGAGATGTGTGGTCATCTAAATTTCTGGGGAAAGACCGCATTGAAAAGGAACCATGTTCCTATGTACCACGAGGCATGCGCCAAACTTTTTCCACTGTGTAATCCATCCCTTCTGCCACCCAGATAGAGCCTAGGCTAGAAAAGTATTGTAAGCTAAACTGCCCTTTTTTTAAGCGCAAATACACACCCCACACCCCAACTGTTTTGAATAAGATATTTAGCTGGCATTGATTCAGTCAACAGCAGGCAAGGCAACTTTTCCTGTCCAGGACTAACACATATCGAGTACAAGAGTTCAGGTTGTATTGAACAATGTGACCAGAAGGTCAAGATCTACTCTCTTTCTCCAAGGTAGGATCCTCTTTCTATGGGTTGCACCAATTAACATTGAAAAGACTGTATTTGTAAATTAGAACAACTGGTAGATTAGATCTGACAATAGTATTAAGTAAATAGGGATTTCTGGAAGCCTTAGGATTCTAGAATCTGGGATTGGGAACAGGACTGTCCACTATATGCTAAAAAAAAAGTGTCTCTAAAGCTGCAATTTGTATTTCAAGAGAAACTTCCATTTATGGTCTTTTCTTGGAAAGTAGATAACCACAGTGATGAGATGATCTTTTGGGGCTGAGAGAGTGTAAGAAAGATGGATATTGTATCTATTTGATATAAACATCAGTTGGTAATTTCTAACCTGACCCATTTTGCATTTTGAACTATGAGATAATTGTTGAGACAAGCATGTGGTCCTTTAAGCCTATGCCCATGGGTTAGTTTTAGTGTGCTGCAGTCTTGCAAATTATCACAATGTTAATCAGACTGCAGTATGTCACAAAAACCCATTAAGAAACTGCTATATGAATTTGAGCCGAAGACCCCTGTAGGAGAAATATTTTTGCTCAAGTGGATGAATCATGCTATCATTAAATACCTTAGGCAATTTTAACTAGTTCAAATTCTTAGCTTAAAGAAACCAGTCCGTTAAATCCTGTGGAAGATGACATTTATCCACAAAGTCTCCTGCTACAGACTCATGCAATTTAATCTGAGTGGAAGGAGTAAAGTTTTAAAACAAAAATAAGGACTAAATGTCAGAACTGGAACAGGTGAAGACGTAAATTGAAGCGGAAAAAGCAAAAAACAAAATCGAATACACATGCGGTTACTTGGGTTTTCCCCAGTCTGATGTTCTTCACATGTGTTGGATTATAACTTGGTATTCCCATCCAGCAAGATTACAAGTGATGGGAGCTACAGTCCTAATGTGTTTTCTTCTGATGTCGTAAGTAGAGGCTGTTGAAAAAACACATTTGATATTAGATCCTAACATGGTTTTGTGCTTTAATTGGCACAAAATTGTAATAGTCATCAGTGCCACCTGTGTGATCAGACAATAAGCATCTGTATATTATACGATGGTCCTTCCATAATGTGTACTCACAAATTAGCAAATAGATGTGTGCTTCAGTTTATGAGTCCATGAAGCAAATGGGATTATTTTCTGGCAAGAACATGCAAACTTCAACCTTCTAAAAGGAGATACTTCATTCTTTCTTAACCTGACATCTTTCAGATGTTTTGCAATTGCAGAAATTCTAAGCAATTTCATCCTATCGTGTCTAAATAATAATAAAAAACCTCATTCATAGATAGAAAATGTCAGTATCTCGACTCTGATCTGAGTAGACTCAAATAGACTTTTTTTCCCAGAGCAGTGACTCTAGTGATTGGTATTAAAGATTATGCCCATTTTCACTGAAACTTTTTCCTCCTCATAAAGTCACTCAAGTGCCCATATCTCTTGGTAGGAATGACCTTGGTTTATTAGTTTTCTTGCCTGGGGTTCTTTAATTCTTCGTAGCGTTATTGGACCAATTGAGAGAAACTTTAAAAGGGAGTAATAAATTCCCATTAGCATTTTGCTTGTTCACACTATTCTGGGTCATTTGATAACTACAATTTTGTTTTATTGCTGCAAATCAGAACTTGAATAAAAAACGAAAAGAGAGTCACCTTAGGAAAACAATGAATTTGACAAATCATTTGAATTCAGGAGAAAAAAAAAATGAAAGAGAAGAGCTTATGTGGAAATAACTCAGGTTCTGTTTTTTCCAAGGAAAATGGTTCCAGAGAATTGTAGTCACTTGTAGTCCAGAGAATTAATCAGTTAAATGCTATGAGAGCCCTCACTGTCATCCTTGATCCTCTGTGCCAAAAGTAAGGGGCATTAGTTGTTCCTAGGATCTTCTTGGATCCTAGATCTAGAAAACTCAGAAATCTGGCCATTCCCCAATGGTTTATTTCTTCTTCTTATTCCTCATACTATGTAGCAAAAGATCACAACTGTCTTTTATCAGCAAAACTTCTGCTTCAAAATATGGATATATCAGTAGATGCTGCAGTGGTAAGCAATTTTGTGTGCAAAATACATATAATCTGTTGCTGTTATTGCTGTTATTGAAGATGACGGTGTTTTTAAGTCAATTGAGTTTTTGCCTTTGCTATACGCTCTTCAATAGTCTTTCCTACTCAGGCTAGATTCACATATTTGGCTTAGCTTGATATGTCAAGATTGGGAAGATAGAAGTACAACACAATTAGAGGGGTCTAGCTTGAGGTAAATTGATATATGAAGTAGCTGAGTGGTTGAAAAGGGATTGGCAGAGATGCCTACACCAAAAGTTTGACAAACTATCCAATTAAACTTTTCATACCAATCCCTAAAAATATAAATAGGTTCATTAATTCCATTTAGTCATGGTGGTTCAACCATAATTTATTGAATAAGCCAAAAGTAGCTGTGTTCATAGAAACAATAGCCATAAACTCTTGAGTTAACAATTTCCATTACTAAATTAATAAAACATATCAAAACAAAATCTAAGCAACCACATTATAGTTAGACTTCAGCATTTTGTTTTTGCATTTTGAACAAATTATCCAGGGATGTGAAGTAGTGGAATGGGCTGGACAAACAGTTGTGGGATTTGTAACAAATTGTGACCATATTGGCTTTCTTATGATTAAATTTGTTCCATTGCATTATGTGTCACAAAGCTGTCCAGTTGGAATTATGAAACATAAATCTGATAAGATTGGTCTTGCTAATATGTGGAGGGTTAATATAGAATGAAAAGATAAATTCATGAGCAATATCCAAAATTCATATATATCAGAAACCAACCTGGTTTAAATCAGTATGATTATTAGAAAAGTTCTTTTTATACTCAAAATGTGCTAACAAAGAATCCACTGGGTAATGGATTCACAGATTTTCTTTATTGTTATGTGCACATTATTGTTTGGTCCCTAATGCATATCATTACCAAACTTTCTTTGGTGTTGAAACTTTGTTAGGGTGGTGACTCTGGGGGTGGCAAGATGGATAAACAATGACACAGGCATAATGATGGAATCACACAAAACCTGCAACTTATGCAGTTGTGTCATATGTATGTATCCATAATGTTTGCATGATTGCATCTTCACATATGAATTGTCAGTTTTGCATCACATCAGCTTTGGGCGTTAATTATTCCTCCTTTGTTAATAGTATTCATCTTTATCTTTCCCAGACAGCTTTATTTAAAGGGAATTTTCTGAATCAAGTTTTGGCCAGTGATTAAATAATACCCTGTGCTATGTCCTCCCCGCATAAAAAAAAACTGTATGGAAATTGTATGTTTATTTATTTATGGAAATAAATATTTTGTACAGTTTTGCAGGAGATATTAAAGTCTATTAAGGAATGGAAATGTTTAAATGGCCTTAATTTAAAACAATGAGAACTTTTGGATTTAGAACCAAATATCAAGTTATTTACTTTTTTCTATGTTGAATTGGAAGAATGAATAACATCTAAAATGGTAAAGTAAGTCAGGGCCATTCACAGCCAGACTATATGGCATGAGTGTCAAACTTGATTGAGTCACGTTTTTTTGCCTGTGCTGTGCCGGGGTGCGTGTGGCCGATCCATGGGCCACCAGTTTGACAGGCCTGAGGGATAATATATACTTATGGGGCTATATCATTGTGATTTGTTTCTAAAAATGGGTGATTTCATCAGAAAAATTAAAACAAAGCTGAAGCTGGTCACAAAGTTTGAATAGCTCCCTTTTCAAGACATGGCATTTTCCATATTACAATAACTTACGGTGGGATTATGTTAAATAAGACATTTAAACAAAATACAAGTTAATTGTTTGGAGGCACTGCAATATTAAGTTCACAAAATATTATTTTTATTTTCAAATTTTAAACCTGCTTTATTAAGCAAATATACAGTATTTGTGCTTCATACCAAACCCCATTTGGTGTTGATTATAGAATTATATTGAAAATGTATCCGTTTTTCACCCAGTCCCTTCTTTTTAGACTTGCCATCATGGATAACCTTTAGCTCTATCTATATATTACACCATAATAAGCATCATGACTGTATCATGAGACTTTTTTTTTTTTTTTTGGTTTATCAACTTCTTTTTAATTCAAAGATTGCCCTAAATACGGCAATGTCTCCTATCAACTTTTGTAAACCACATCAGACTTGAAAACAAACACCATATATTCTCTTTTAGGAGAAGCTGTAAAAGTAATTCTTCCATCACTCCTGATGGAAGACCGTGATTCGTTCCTTAATGAAGCTGAATCATGTTAAAGCATTGTAGCACATTTCCACCCCCAGCTTTAATGGGGAGGGAGAGATTGATGGCTTTTTATTCTTGAGCCATGCAATGTAAACTTTTTAATTAATAATGTATCCTTCAAATCATGAAAGCACTGACCTACAGTTATAAAAACCAAGAGTATTACATTCACAAAAGGGAATTTTGAGAAATCTATTGGGTCACCTGTAAATAGTTGAGACACCCAATGCCTCTGTGAAAGGAATAACTAAACATATTTCAATTCAAAAGAAGAGCTTCTGCAAGTCAGCCCATTCATAAAAGTATCCCAGGCTGACACAGAGGAATCCAGGTGGCAACTGGGAGGGCTCTGAAGAACCAGGGAAGCCAAGAGGCAGCTCCTGGAGTAAAACACAGACCTGAGTGGGATCACAACACTGCATACTATGAAAACTTTAAAGTGTAGGACCCAGTCACTTGTCTTAAAGTAACATGGGCTTGTTGCTTTGTAACATATAATTTGCTTTGGGTTAATTCCTTGTTGATTATTCCAGATTAATGCCATGGTTATTTATCAATTGAAAGGAGGTAGATTTTACTGGAATGGATAGTTATCCAAGGCACACTTGATCCATAGTCAGCTGTACTCTGTCAACAGGATAACCTGTTTCACAAACATTGACCAAGGCGTACAACTGTCTCAGAGCATATTCATACAACGGATGATTGCTCTGATTCTGCCGTGGCATGCTAGGAAATCCTCAGCAGGATTGTCAATTCCTCTTGCAGAACAATTGTAAAGTAAACATATTGGCAGATTTCAGTTATAAATTTGCTGCAGTTATTTTACTTTCATTACTAATTAAAGTTATGTACCTTTTGGTCACTAACAGTTTTGCAGCCATTAAATAGACAAAAATATTCGGAATGAGTACAAGAAATGAGACGTTTCAGAAAATTTAGAAGATATCACCATTTGTTTACATCACACAAACACCAAAATTCTTAGATTAATCCAAACTTCTCTGAGACAGCCATCTCTGCTTTATGTTCTATTTTACTTTACTATTTATTATGACTATTGAAAGAAACTGTGTGGGTGGTTGTAACTTAGACCAGTTTTTCTCAATTTGCAGCTCTAAAGAAATATTGTACTGGGGCTTTGACCCCCAACATTTCAAACCAATATACCCAAAGGCTGGAAATTCTGGGAGTTTCCAAAATTTCTGGCTGCCAAACTATTTGGAGAACCAAACCCAGAATGCAGTTGTTTGAATTTTGAATAAAAATTAAACGTTTCCATTTCATGCATATCCATGATATTAACCCAGCTAGAGTATAGTGAATACTAGCTACTGAATGCTGAAGTATTCAGATTATAGCTGCCATTATGTATGCTAGCAGCATGGCATAATTTATGTTCAATTTACATACGAGTCCATGATGGTTCTGGAAGGCTAATAAAATTATTCTTACAAAACTTTAGGCAGAGCACTTGAGAAATTGGCAGTGAATAAAGATAAATTGTTGTATGAAGAATCGCTCGAGGTATGGAATGCTACGGTTTTGACAAATTGTGAATTATAATTGAGGGAAGTCAGAGGAATAAAGGATAATTTGAAGGATCATGTCTGGATGTGCACGGTGGGAATAATTAAAGGAGTAAGAAAGGGGAAAAAAATAACCATCCTAGAAAAATCTGGCAACTTTACATTAATTTATGACTTCATTTTAAACTGTAAAATCTGCCAGTTCCGTCTCTTGGTTTGTCATGCATTCCTTTCTGAATTAGTACAGTATCTGCCAGGGAGAACAGCTTTATTTCCTAGCCGCACACCCCTAAAAAATGATTGCAGAACTAATAGTAGTTTATAGAACAGCCTCGATTTTTTTCCCCCCACTCAGCAGAATTTTGGGAAGAAATTATGTAAAGGCACTCAGGACTGTCTGTCAGCAAAATAGCTCTTCAACGCAAGAGGATCATATTTGGTATGGGAGAAGCTGGCAAAGATATTTGCAAATGGGCTGAATCAGCCCAGGTGCTACAGAGAAAGATTTGTGGGAAGAAGCAATTGGCCAGGAGCTTGGATTGCTGGCAGCTGTTCCAATTCTGAGCACTCCCACTTCTTATCACATGACCCAAAGCAGAGAGCATTCACACAGACACATCATGATGCCTCATGCTCACAGCTGAGACTTACTTAGTTACACAAACCAAATTGCAATTACCCCCAATGGTCAGGGATTCAGAAAAAATATTTAGCTGTGCTCTTGTTGCTTTCCTTACCTTATTTAGGTATGGATACACCATATCCAGCAGGTGGTGTTATAGTATTCTAATCTAGGCAAATGCTGTAGCAAGAAGTTTGCATTAGTGTACAAATTATATTTTTTATATACAGCTGACTTGGATTACTAGTGCTATATCCATTCCTTCTGAATGTGAATCCTAGCCTGGATTAGTCTTTTGGACATATCTGTTTTCAGGCTAATTGATTTGGTACCATATTCTGGCAATTCTGGATAATTATGCTTGCACTTGAAAGATTTGCATATTGGTTATTTGATTCTAAGAGGTATTAATTGCTTATAAATAACAGCTTTCAAATTCAAAAAATTTAAACCTCTACAAAGCAGAGCAAAGGTAGCAGGATAATTCAATTAAAGGCATCAAAGGTTAAATGGATAACAGAACAAAGAAAAAAATAGAATCGACCTAAAACTACTAAGCTGAATAAAATAGCAAGAATATACAGTATAAGACTAAAAGCAGTCCTTTAGAATGCATTCCAATGTAGCCAGCCTAACTCATTAAGATAATAGCTAAATAAAATACGCTATTGAGAAATAAATATTATAATTTATTGAAAAACCTAATATAATAAGTTAATAGAATTCTTTATGGGTCAAGTGTGATTGGACACATAAGGAATTTGTCTTGGTGCAAATGCTTTCAGTGTACATACAAGAAAAGATACATTGGTCAAGAGTCAAGAATCATAAGATACAACACTTAATAATAGCCATAGGGTACAATAAGCAATCAAATCATACTAGGAAACAGTCAAAATAAATCGTAAGGATACAAGCGACAAAGTTACAGTCATACAGTTACAAGTGGGAGGGGTTGAGTGATAAGGAGTGATGAGAAGATTAATAGTAATAGTAATGCAGACTTTGTAAACAGTTGGACGGTGTTGAGGGAATTATTTGTTTAGCAGAGTGATGGCGTTCGGGGAAAAACTGTCCTTGTGTCTAGCTGTTCTGGTGTGCAGTGCTCTATAGCGTCATTTTGAGGGAAGGAAGGAGTTGAAATAGTTTATGTCTGAGATGTGAGGGGTCTGTAGATATTTTCACAGCCCTCTTTTTCATTTGTGCAGTATACAGGTCCTCGATTGAAGGCAGGTGGGTAGTAATTGAACAAAGTAAATGTTGATTGGGAACCTTTCTGCAGGAGAAAGTCATTAATATATGGAATCAAACTACTTTTAAGGAAATGAATTTATTGACCAAGACTAAAAGAACACAGATATAAAGAATAAACAAAGAAACCAACACATTAGAGCAGGGCTGTCAAACTCCCGGCCCATGGGCCTGATGCGTCACACGCTGGCCACGCCCATGCCTGGTTTAGTGAAGGGGGGGAAGTCCCAATATGTCATGGGATGTCGCTGTGACGATGTGAGTTTGACACCCCTGCATTAGAGAATGGAAATGGTGGCAAACATTACAAAGTATTAATTTAGGCCCAACATATAACCAGATCATTTGAGCCTATGGGTAATTCAAACCAGCACCTTCACAGCAATTGCATTTGAGCAGAATTTGACAGCTTTTGTAGAAATTTTAATAATCTGGTATGTTAGTAGAAGTGTATTCCTACTACTTTAGGCCAACCTGGGAATATTAATTCAGAGTACTAAGATGAATGAGTCTTCCTTGATGGCTTCATCCAAGCATAAGTGAGAGCACCCTAAAGGGTGTAGCTGAACCTCCCCTTCAATATCTTTGAGGGTAAGGTATTAAATTTCACTAGTGTAAATATCCTTTGAAGTGAGATAAAAAGCATAATAGAACAGTTGGGGCTTGCAAAAGGTATGGTACAGTATTGCACTATTGGTCAAAATAGTGCAAGTGCAAGTCAATGATGTTGACATTTTTAACACAGCCTTTTCTGATTAACAAAGATTGGGATGTGAACGCCAAAAGCACAAATAACAATTTATACCTTTTTCTACCAGGAAATAAAGTGTCAGCAAGAATAGACAGGGTCCAAGATCAACCCTGAAATTTGATTTAGGAGCTACTGTGAATTTGATGTCCCTCAGGTGGTAGGAATATATGGAGAAATAAAAATGAGTTCATTGGACAAATATCAGACCATGTATTCTTTCAAGAAGCTACTAAGATTTCTGCAACATTTTAGGCACTTAGGAAAAATGCTTCAAAATATATTGTACCTTTTTACAGTTTCTTAAATGAATGCATCTTTTCTGAGGATCAGATTGCAGCTATGGACAGGAACTGCACAATCCCAGGAAATGATCAGGGGTAGGATTCTACCAGTTCGGCTCGGTTCAGGCGAATCGGTAGCTCTGAAGATCAGCTGGGAGTGAACCAATTCACCTTGAAGATCAAGGTATTTCCTCCCCCCACCACCGATCAGCTGTTTTCCAAAGATCAGCTGTGCCATGCGATTTAGATTAGCTAGAAAGCAGGAAATTGTCAGATATCTTGCTTTCTAGCTAATCTAAATTGCGCGGTACAGCTGATCCCTTCCTCGCTGTTGTACTACTTTGGCCAGGAGGCTTCCCTGAGGTCCAGGAGGCAAAAAGTGGGGTGCGGGGTGGTGGTGGTGCTGCGCGCCCCCCCCCCTGCCCCATTTTTGCTCCCAGAAGACTTCCCTGAGGCCCAGTAGGCAAAAAATAATAATAATCCACGCCCACCCAGTCACATGACCACCTGGCCACACCCACAGAACCAGTAGTTAAAAAATTTGCATCCCACCCCTGGAAATGATGCAGCTTCAGGCAGATGAAGCACTTGAATCCCTTATGCTCTCCAAATCGTGAATTGTGCCATGGCATAGACCCCCCAAAATTGCTAGCGTCCTTATAAATACCAACAAGAGCAATAAATAAGCTCTGAACTAATTACTCTTCAACTTCTAAAGTTTTTCAACACATAACAACACTATGTTTTCAGGAATCATGGTCAGAAAAAACTTCAAGGCTTTTTTAAAATGGGGTTCAGGGTTTGCCCACTCCTATTTTTATTCACAAGTTTGGGGAGATATATCTATACACATAGGCTCACACAGTATAAATAACATAAACACAACTGTTATCATCCAGAAAATCTCTCAATCTATCTATAGTTTCAATAGGCTATCCAGTATGGTGTAGTGGTGAAGGCCTCAGGCTAGAAACTGGGAGACCATGAGTTTCAGTCCTGCCTTAGGCATAAAAGTTGGTGGATGACTTTGGGCAGCCACTCTCAGTCTAAACCACTTCACAATGTTGATGTGGGGAAAAGAGGAGGAGGAAAGACTATTATGTATGTTCATCACCTTAAGTTACTTATAAAGTGATAAAGGTGGGATAAAAATCTAATCAAGCAATCCTTGTAAAGGGAGAAAGCTACTGACAGATTAAACATCAACAGACAGTGATCCAGCCATGACTAATGATTAAAAATTCCTATCTGCAGATCGCTACTAACCTGTCCAACTGAGAAAACAAAAGTTCAAAATAGTCCAGATTTAGTTTGGGCTAATTACAAGTCAAGGGAACTGTGTCTGCCATGGAAGGTATGAAACAGAGCTGCCCTTGTTGAGGCAACACTACTGCAGGTGCCTCAGGATAATCAGCCTGAGAGCCCCAATACTAAAAATGCTATTACCTATTCACAAAGACTGCTGAAAGGACACTGGCGATATCCCAGCCAAATTTGAGTGCTCAACATATATGATACAGAAGAGCCCTGGTGGCACAGTGGCTAGAATTCAATATTGCAGGCTAACTGCCCACAGCCTGGAGTTTGATTCTGATGATTGACTCAGACTTCCATCCTTCCGAGATTGCTAAAATGAGGACCCAGGTTTTTTGGGAGGTGGGGGTGGGGGCAATAGACTGACACAGAGAGTGCTATAAAAGCACTATGGGGCAGTATATAAAGTGCTATTGCTATTGCTAATACAGGCCCAAATCAGATCAGAGGGAATCTTATATGAATAAACATGAATAGGCTAACTTTTATTCTTACTCATTTGCAGTGCAGTATGTATGTATAGTTTGTTGTATGTTAATTTTAGAATAGAAGTCCCATGATGATATTATTATTATTATTATTATTATTAGTATTATTATTATTATTATTATTATTATTAATATTAATATTATTAATATTAATATTATTATTTATTATTATTATTATTATTATTATTATTATTATTATTATTATTATTATTATTATTATAGCAGATATTATAGTTACTATTAAACTGACACCAACAGATCAACTACTTGAAATGGTGTGCAAATTTCACCATTAACAATTGCAGGTGCTATTCAAACAATGTTCTATGAACACTGCCTGCTAAAACATGCATTTCAAATATAGCAGGAATCGGTTCTGATTCCTGAATAAATTAAAGCAAGATAAAAAGTGTTGGCAACCTGCATTTGGAAATTAAGGGTGGTACCTTCTTACTACCATTCTAGTAGATCAATTAAACTGGCTACAAGTTAATGCAAGCCTCTGAAGCCTCTGGGGAAAAAGGGCTAATCATGCTTTAAGAAAGAGACAGTGTTGAAATAATACAAGAATCAGATCCTCTTGGGATTAGTATAGAACAGAGTAGATGCCAGCCACAAACCAAGCTTTGAATGCCAAGAAGTTATTAGAATGTCCATATCCTTTTCGAGCGTTCAGAACATTATGTACTCATTTTCTCAACAGTCCTTATGACGACAGTATAAAATGATTAGATACTGTAATCCCTGATTTCCTTTAAGATAAATTGAGCTCTGTACCATACATATAAACATGCACATATCTTGTCCCAAAGGTGCTTTTTCAAGAGACAACTGGACTTTGTTTTTCTCTGAAGATGTTTTGCTTCTCATCCAAGAAGCTTCTTCAGCTCTGACTGAAGAAGCTTCTTCCCCATTGTCCAGTCAGAACTGAAGAAGCTTATTGGATGAGAAGTGAAATGTCTTCAAAGAAAAACAAGAAAGTCCAGTTGCCTCTTGAAAAAGCACCTTTGAGACAACTATGACCTGGATGACTAATAATCTCCATACACATACACATATCTTGTCTCTTTGTAGAGACAATCTTGCTTTCTCCATAACCAGTTGAAACTATGATTAAGTCTGTCCAAATATTGTGAAATTAATTAACTGTGAGCATCCTAGATCAAGCCAAGACCAAAACCACTAGAGAATTCCTCTGAAGCCTGGCACTCAGACAAATTGGCAATCAACAGGCATGCCGAGATAAACAACATCTACATACCATTCAAAAGAGACAATCAACAAGTCAAAAAGGAAACAAAAAGGCCCAAACATCTCCTCACCAGCAATCAACAACCAGATGAGCAAAGATTAACACCAAGATTAACACTAGACCAACTATCAAGAAGCAAACAATGCCCTAATCAGACAAAGAAGCTAACAATTAACAACAGTACAATCAAGGAACCACCAAGACCTCTTCCACCAACAGTGACAGAGAGCAAGCCACTATATAAAATGACAGTAAACCCACTCCCTACTAGCACTGATGATATTACCTAGTTTAGTAATGAAACATCAATTAACAATCAAACAACCAGAATACCAAGGACCCCACAGTTCAACCCTGAGATACAAATATTCTCTTTTATCAGCATAATTGATTTAATCAGCAATGAAGCCAACTGAAGATCTCACTGGTCTCCCAAGACCCCCAGGCCTGATGACAAAGCAAGGTCTTGAAGAACTTCCAAAAAATAAGGATGGATGGAGCTGATCTCACTTTAGAGGGGGGGTGGAAGAGATAAATGTTCCATAAGGCAGATACCCCAGCAGAGAAGGTCTGCCTCTGTGGGACTGGCAAGCTTAGTTCTCTGAAAGATGGGACCTGCTTCTCTTGCAGGATCTGATAAGACAAGCAATCGGGGAGAGGTGGTCCTTCAAAAAAAACGCATCTTTAACCCATCAAAACCAGCCCTTGAATTGAATCTTGAAGCAAAGTAGCAACCAATGCAGCTCATGGAGGTGTCATGAATTTGTTCTAGCAGAACACATAACTGCTTGTGGGACTGCATTTTGTACCAGTTGAAACTTCTGGATACTGTTCCAAGGGCAGAGCCCTCCAATCCAGGTAAAGGTATAACTGGCGCACGCCTAGCCATCACCTCCTCTTTGAGCATGAGTTCTGAGTCCAGGAGGACTCCCAAGGTGTACACTGGGTCTGTCTGCAGCAGAGCCACCCCAGTCAGCACCAAAAATGACACAGTCCTAGGACCAGTAGGTCCCCAAGCCCAAAGTTACTAAGTCTTGTCAGGGTTCAACTAGATTTAGTTTGTTCCCCATCTAGATCTTCACAGCCTCCAGACACCAGTAATGTGCCAGGGGCAGATATGTTGCAGGTAATTTCACAAAATCATTGCTGGAACAGGGAGAAATGTTTATTCACAAAATAGTTTTTGCAATAGATACAATAACAGTCCGTTCGTTAACCGGAATGTTAACTAGAAGTTGTTCCTTATCATCCATTTTCACTCCTGAAGATGGTCCTTACCAAATTTCAGATTTCTGGGCAGGAGAACAATTTCAAACAATCGCTAGATTGCAATTATGCATAATTTTTATTTTTTGAGAATGCCTATGCAACTCATATCCCAGTGGTATTCATAGAAATACAGATAATGCTGGAGGGTTGAATTTTGGAGAATACTAGTTTATTATTATTTTTAAAAAAGATTAGAGCCTGATGGATATGAAGGGAGCTATCCATGCATATATCCATTCCTATAGGCAGCTCCACCCCAACCCAGAATATTGAACCCATTCACCAGGAAGTCTATCCCCAGTATTTGAAATATGTGGGTGTGTGAGAGTAAAAATGCTGTTATATGTCATGCCCCTGTCAGAATCTGATTCCAAGGGGGAGGCTGAGCAGCTGACAGTGGGAATGTGGTTCCGTTGGCTGTGGAAGAAACTGGGGAAGGGCAAAGTCCGACTGGCCAGAGCAGGGGAGAAGTAGACCAAGTGAGAGGGAATTCAGAGGAAGATCCAGGCCCACCTCCTCTTCATCCTAGGGCACGCAGGGAGGAATGGAGAAGGGAGCAACATGAGTTGGGTGGCTTATGGGGCAGAAAAGGGCCCTGATTCCCTTCATTAGCTGCAGCTGGAAACACAGTGTTTAAAAGGGGAAATTGTGCACAGCAACTTCTTGGAAGCAAATCGTGAGTTATTGTTGAGGCTTATCTGGGTTCCTGGCGTCTTCCCAACTGTGTGGGTTTTGCTGGCCTTTCAAGTCTGGAATTCCTTATCTTGCCTGTCAAATTAATTACTGCAGTGTGGTTTGTGTGGATTTTTATTTACAGTTTGTATGTACTTTGTTTTCAGACTGAATTTCCTCCACTTAAAGATTGTTTTTGGGAGAGGTTTTTTTTTCCCCAGCAGAAGGTAACCTGGACATTGGGGGAAAAGTTGGAGGTATTAAAGGGACTCTTCCTTATGTGTCTGTGTTGCCTTTGTGCCACCCCCCCATCACATTATAGTATTGAGGGGATGTTTGTTGCTTTCTTTTCCAATGGTTTACAGTTACATTTCAGAAACATCATTTTAAATCTGTCACACTACCCTGGAGCAAATCTGCCTTAGAGGCACTGGAAAATTTAATAAAGCAATTTTTAGCTATTAGCTAATGTGCTAATTGAACATGTATACATATAACTTATATATATTCCTGACAAGTACCTAATGAATTGTTCTTAAAGTACAGGTGGTCCTCAACTTACAAAAATTCGTTTAGTGACTATTAGAAACTACAACATCACTGAAAAAGTAACGTATGACCATTTTTCACACTTATGACCATCGCAGCATCCCATGGTCACATGATCAAAATTCAGATGCAACTGACCCGCATTTATGATGATTGCAGCATCCTGAGGTTGTTTGATTACCTTTTACAGCCTTCTGACAAGCAAAGTCGATGGGAAAGCCAGGTTCTCTTAACAACCCTGTTAGTAATTTAACAACTGCAGTGATTTACTTAACAACTGGCAAGAAAGGTCATAAAATGGGGCAAAACTCACTTAGCACATTTCTCACTTAGCAACAGAAACTTTGGGCTCCCTTGTGGTCGTAAGTCGAGGACTACCCGACTATTGCCCTGTGCAAATCAACGGACAGCAAAATCTCACGTAGTTAACTTCCCATAGTTCCTAATATAGCCCCTATATCTTTTAATCCTATTAGTTTCAAGGCGCATGAAACGGAAAGGTCGGGTCTTCTCCCCTTCTAAGCCAGCGGCGAGAGTAGAATGGAAACGTAAACAGGAAAGCCCCTTTTTGCGCGTGCAGGGATGGTCCGGTTGCTCCCGCCGGGTTCTTGCCCAGCCAACGGCACGTGGCTCCGCGGCAAGCGGGGCCAGGCGAGCCCCCGAGCCGAGCCGTCCAATGAGGAGCCCGGGATGGAACCAAGCCTTCGAGGGGCGGGGCCCTCGGTTCGGAGGGCGCCTACCTTCTTCGGATCATGTGAGCAGAGAGCGAGAGCGCGAGGCGGAGTGGGGGAAAAGCCCGGGCGTCGTGGCGGTCGGCGAGGGTAAGGGAGTCACAAGCGGGGGGAGGGGAGGGAGGGGAAGGGGTTTGGCGTGGAGGCGCGCGAGCCGGCCACGGGAGAGGAGGCAAGGGGGACGGGGCCGCGGGTTGCAGGGAGCCGGCTGCGTTTTCAACCGAGGAGGTCGCACCGCGTTGTTGCTGCAAAAGGGCCACTACGGGAGGGCTCTGGAATTGGGAAGGCGCGCGCGAGGAACGCACGAGCAAGCCGCGCGTGAACGGAGCGTCTTCCAAGACGTAGTTTCGCTGCTTCTCTGCCTCAGACTAGCTGGGTTGGAGGCGGATTCCCCAGCAAGAGCCGCTCTTTTTATTTTACTTGCCGGGGAAGCAAAAACTTCTGAAAAACGGGTCTGGTTCTTTCTTTCTTTCTTTCTTTCTTTCTTTCTTTCTTTCTTTCTTTCTTTCTTTCTTTCTTTCTTTCTTTCTTTCTTTCTTTCTTTCTTTCTTTCTTTCTTTCTTTCTTTCTTTCTTTCTTTCTTTCTTTCCTTCCTTCCTTCCTTCCTTCCTTCCTTCCTTCCTTCCTCTCTCTCTCTCTCTCTCTCTCTCACACACACACATATATATACACACACGCGCCTCCTTATATTGGGAACTGAGTGAGAAATAAATCGTGTGGGTTGTTTACTGCAAATGGCATGCAAAGTTCCCGACCTCTTCTAGTGGAAAATCTGGGGCTTCTTGGCAGCCAAAGGATGGGTAGGTTTTGTTTTGTCCCCACCCCAGTCCGAGCGTCTGAAAGCGTGAATTCAGCAACGCGGCCGATTCCCATCACGCTGACAAACGTAATGGGGCTTCAGGAATCCGGCTCAGCAGGCTCAACTTCTAGAGCGGAATTGTTGGTTTTTTTTTAGTTTTTTTTTTTTATAACAAGGCGCGTGAAGCAGCAAACGCGCCCTCTTGAACGCGAGTAACCCGAGGCTGGCCGACGGGGAAGTCGATCTCGCCCGGCCTATCGGAAACGCGGAGCTCTATTGATTGATGGCTTCGGGCTTGCAAGGGCGGGACTCTTGCTCCTTCGGCTCTGGCGCGAGGGGGAAGCGACGCTGTGTGTCGCGGAGGGGTCTTCAATAACCTTGGCGGCTTTTAAGTCTTGTGGACTTCAAACTCCCAGAATTCCTCAGTCAGCAAAGCTGAAAGAAAGAAAGTTGGAGAGCCCTGGTGTGGCGAGTGGACCCTGAAAGGCGAGCCGAGGAGCGCGGGCCAGCTTTGTCCTCTTCTCCAGCGGGCGCCTGGTTCCCTTTCCATCTGTGACGCTCCGCGCCCGGTTACGGACAAGCAAGGAGCGTGCGGGTTGTGCGAAGCTCGGGATTCCTTTCCTGTGCTCCTCAAGCTCTGACAGCTGGGACTAGCTCTCATAAGCCCGTTCCAATTTTGGGCAAAGCCGTAATGGATGCTTGGGAAACACCCTCTTTCTCAAAAACAAGGCTCTTCAACCTTGGCGAGTTTAAGACTTGTAGACTTCAGCTCCCAGAATTCCTGAGCTTAACATGACTGGAGGAGGAATTCTGGGAGTTGAAGTCCACAAGTCTTAAAGCGGCCAAGTTTGAAGGAACCCTGCTCAAAAAGTTCTTTGGAATTCTTCAGCGCAATGCACTTTCGCTTGTTTGTTCTCTGCCCTTAAGTAGGCTCTCATCTGTTTTGCCCCCCTCCCCCCCTCTAATTTCATCACTGGCTGTGTCCACTCCTTTTGAAGCAGAAAGCACCAATCCAGATCTGGCTAGGAGTGATCTTCAAATATTTGCCTGAGATCAGCCTTTTGACACCTTCCCACCCATTTTAACATTAATGCACCAACACTGTAACTTCAGAGTTGAAGGAGCTTCTTGGATGAGAAGTGAAACCTCTTCAAAGAAAAACCAGAAAGTCCAGTTGCCTCTTGAAAAAGCACCGTTGGGACTGTAAGGTAAAGGTTCACCTCGCACAATTGTTTCTGGCTGTAGGGGGCGATACTCCTCTCCGTTACAAAGCTGAAGAGCCAGCGCTGTCCGAAGATGTCTCCGTAGTCATGTGGCCAGCTTGACTAAATGCCGAAGGCGCACGGAAAGCTGTTACCTTCCCACCAAAGGTGGTCCCTATTTTTCTACTTGCATTTTTATATGTTTTCAAACTGCTAGGTTGGCAGAAGCTGGGACAAGGAACAGGAGCTCAATCCGTTATGTGGTGCTAGGGATTCGAATCACCAAACTGCCTACCTTTCAACATCCCCATGGTCACATGTTCAGGTGCAAAATTCAGGTGCTTGGTAACTGGTTCATATTTATGATTTGCAGTGTCCCAGAGTCATATGATCATGTTTTGTGACTTTTTGACAAGCAAAGTCAACGGGGAAGCCAGATTCACTTAACTGTATTTCTGGTTTTAACTGCAGCAATTCACTTAACAACTGTGGCAAGAAAAGTCATAAAATGGTGCAAAACTCACTTAACAACAATATGTCTTAGTAACAGAAATGTTGGGCTCAATTGTGGCTCTAAGTCAAGGATTACTTGTAGTCCCACCTTCTCCTATCCTCCAAATATTCTGCAACCCATTTCTCAGTCTTTTTTTTTTTTTTTTTGCTCAATCTTTTCTCTTTCCTCTACTGTGTGACCACATGTCCCAGTCTCTTTCTCCCTCCCACCAACATTTCTCTCTAGGAAGAAAAGAGAAGTGAGTGCAAAGAAGTTGTGATTTGTCAGTACGAGTTACAGGGCATGAGGTCTGAGCCCAGACAACCTCCATATCTTCACAAAGAGATTGACCTCTTCTGGTAGCTCTTACCTCTCTCCAGATTCACTACTCTCACTTCCTTCAATCCATTTTACTTGGCACCTTTATTTTCTTTAATAACACACTGCTAGTTGTACAGCTGTTTCGTTCTTTCAAGTCTCTTATTTATCTTGTTTTCTTTAAAAACATTCTCTTTCCCCTCTCTTGAATTCAGTGTTACAAAATTCAATTGGTTAATGTGTCCATTATTAACGTTATTAATCAAGATTCAGGGGAAACTGGATGGCTCAGCTACTGTTTGTATATGATATTAAAATCTATGCAAATAGTAGAATTCAGGTCTATAGAGCTTGTGTCTTGAGCACACTCTTGTACTTCAGTGAGTCTTGGACCCTTGATGCACGGCAGGAGAGAAAGTTGAACCGTTCATATGCGCTGTCTCTGACATATGCTTGGCATCACCTGGCATGACAAAGTTTCAAATAATGCGGTCTTGGAACATGCTGGAATTTCTATACTATTGAAACAGTGATGTCTACGCTGGCTTGGGCATGTCGTGAGGATGGCTGATGGTCGGATTCCGAAAGACCGCCTGTTTGGAGAATTGGTGCAGGGAAAGCGCCCTAAAGGGAGACCACAGCTGTGATATAAAGATATCTGCAAGAGGGATCTAAAGGCCTTGGGAATGGACATTAACAGCTGGGAAACCTTGACCTCTGATTGGTCAGCTTGGAGGCTAAAGGCGCAGCATGGCCTTCTCCAATTCGAAGAGACACTCGTCTGGCAGGCTGAGGCAAAGAGGCAGTCACGGAGCCAGAAAAATCTGGGGGCTGGACAGGGGACAGACTGTATCTGTCCTCAGTGTGGAAGGGATTGACACTAGATGCTGTTTTAGGACCTCTTTTCAGAGCACGATACCATAGCCTTTTGAGACTGAAGGATGCCAATAATAGTAGCATTCAGGTGTTCATTTTTTTAGTACAACAGGCTCTATTTACCATTGGCAAAACTGGTTTTCAACAAAATTAACACAGTACCCAAGATAGAGCAATTGTTCTTGTGCCAGATTTTCAGTTAAAGCTTTACAACCTTTAATTAGGCTATGAAACATCTCAATTTCAATGTTTTTTATATTTACAGTTCCTCGGTGCAATAGGTAAGATGTCTTTCTTGTTTAAAATAGGTCAAAATTTAAATGCAAAAAATGAGAATACTTTTATATGATCTTGGTCTCCGAAATCTTTCCACATGTGTAAATTTTTCACTTAATTTTTCTTTAAAACTTGTCTTGCAGTTACATATGTAAATTGACTATAGTAGTGATTATCTTATACAATCATCATTTGATGCTGATACATGTATGAACCAGCTTTCCAACTTTATAGTTTTTTCCCTGTATAAATCAAGAGTCAGTTTAGTTCAAAGGTGCTTAAAAGCATGTTTTCTTCCATTGCCTTGAAGGGTAGAAGAAGCATCACATCAAATGATAGTCAACTATTGCTTGTTTTGGAATTTTATTACTGAAACTGCTTTCCTAGTCATTGAAGTATAGTTTAATATGAATGCTTGGAGTCTTTATTTCTGAAATTTAAATTTTAATTACAATTTTATATGATACGGTAGCATCACACTCCCATTTGAATGGTCTTGTCAAAAAAGGGAGCCTGGTGAAATAAATAGAAAGGCCATGGGTAGACATTCTGGAAGCTAAGGGACATTCTGCTATTGATTAGTCTGTTTCTGCGGTGAAGATAGGAAACATGGCAGCTGAGTCTGTTTCACTTGTCTTGATTTTAGATCTTTATTAATATTTTTTAAAAATAGGTGATAAATAATTTTGCCACATAGAACAGGACGGAATTTGAAAACATTTAAACAAAATAACATGGTAACTCTGTCATTTTGTTTTATCCATACATTAACTATGGCTGTATTCACAAAACAAATCAAAATGTAATACTCTTTCTTTCTTTCTTTCTTTCTTTCTTTCTTTCTTTCTTTCTTTCTTTCTTTCTTTCTTTCTTTCTTTCTTTCTTTCTTTCTTCCTTCCTTCCTTCCTTCCTTCCTTCCTTCCTTCCTTCCTTCCTTCCTTCCTTCCTTCCTTCCTTCCTTCCTTTCTTTTTCTTTCTTCATATTCATTTATTCAATAAACTGTAGTTAAACAAACCACAACAGTGCAATATGAATATCCATATTTTATATGCATCCAGTTATAGCCAGTTCTCACTTGACTCACTGTTTACACTGAGGATGATTTGCTGAGGGCAAATCCCTGTTGTTATTGACAGAACCTCTTTTGCGGTTGCTGAATGCCTCTGTTCAGACAACAAGTCAAGTTGTTCCCTGTTTGCTTTATTTTTCAGATATAAATATGCCATCAAGTATGAAGGAAGGAAACCCTTCCCCCCCACAGTTCTTTGGCTTTAAATTGCAAATGAGTTTTTAAGTGGTTCCTGACAACACACACACATGCACATACATGCTTTTCATGCCTTCTAAAAATAATATCAGATTTAGCTCTAACAACAGTCACAGTGTTTTCAACACCTGCTGAAGCTGCTATTCTCTGAAGATGTGAAACAGTGCTGGACCTTTAAGAAGTCACTTTCTGAAGGAAAAAATTGTGTGTTAGGAAGGGTGAAGAGACATACATTATAATGAAAAACACCAGCACAGAAAACACTGTTAACTAAAAACAAAATGGGAAAAATCTGGTGAAATGTGGTTTTGAATTCTGGACCATGTTTAGTTTCTATTCTAACCCACAAAGTGAAGCCCTTTCAAATATTGGCTTTTTTGTTAATCTAATATACTGCCTTTAGTTTAAAGTGCAAGGTACCAAACATAGCACTACCTGCTCTCATTTTTCCCAGTACAACAACCCTGAGAGGTAGGTTGGACTGAAGTCATCTAGATACTACCACTAGCTACTATGGCTACTACAGGTCTGTTCCAGTTTTCAGTACCCCACCCAAAGTAAAAAAAAAAAAAAAAAAAAAAAAAACCCCCCCCCAACAAACCAAAAAATAAAAAATAAAAAATTAAAAAAAAAAACCAAGCCTGTGAGTTATTCTTGAATGAACCCAAGCCCATTAACTTAAGAGCATATATATGGCTTAGCATTGTGTCTATAACAATCCAATGGCTGTTTTCAGTAAACCAAAGCTAAAATCACAAAGTGTTCTTTAAAGGTAAAGACTGCTAGCCAAGCTTCACTTCCTGTGACGGTGGGTCCATGACCATATTGATTCTCGGCAACAGAACAGAAATAGTGTTTGCCTTTTCTGGGATGCTTATTAAACAAATCTGGTCTCCATTTTGATTGCAACCAAATGTTCCAGAGGAGGAGGAGGAGAAGGCAGGGTGATCTAATTCCTTGCAATTTCTGGAGTTACATTGCAGGCACTTGCAGTGGGTGTGGGATCAAAAAACATTCCAACTGTTATGAATGGTGTGTTACAAAATGCATTGAGTAATGCCAGGTCTTTGACCTGAGCATTGCCTTGGGCTGGAAGTGAAATCTTTTGAATGCTGTGCTCTCAAAAATGGGTATGTTTAGTCAGGAATGTACCTGTAATTAGGTTTTCTTGCAGGAAGGTGCACAAGAAGATAAGCCGTGATTGAGTGCCATTAAAAGAAAAGTGCTCTGTCGGTTAAGCCCTCAGAACACATCAGAATTGTAGCTTTTAGTGAGCTGTACTCAATGGGATAGGAGCAAACATTCTTGATATATTTTTTGTCATCCAGATCTTTTTACACAAATTTGGATTCATGTTTTCTTTTTTAATATTTCCAGTTATAGCTGCTATAATATATAAAGAAAAAGTGGGTTGAAAAGGTTTTGAATTGATTGATAAAACTTATGTGTTTTACAAAATTGTATCTTCACAAAAGGAACAAAATACGTGTATGCAATGAAATGAAAGATACATGGATATATGAACTGCTATTTCTGAAGTGTTTCTCGTTTTTAACTCCAGATACCACCCCCGCAATGGCTCAGTGCTTAAAGATGCTGAGCTTGCAGCTTGAAGGTTGACAGACCAGGTTTGAGACTCAAGTGCCACGCAACAGAGCTTCTGTTCTTACCCCAGTTTCTCCCCCCCCCCCAGCAGTTCAAAAGCATGCAAATGCAAGTAGATTAATAGAACCCCTTGGATGAAAGTAATGGCATTCCATTCTCCTATGGTGTACAACTGGCCACATGACCATGGAACTTGTCTTCAGACAACGCTGGCTTCCTTGTCTAAGAATCACAGATGAGCACTGCACCCTAGAGTCGGACACAACTTTTTTACTACCTCACCACCACCAAACACCCCTACCCCCCGCTGTAAGAGTATCCTTGTTCTTAAGTTAAAATAATATGATAACCGCCTGTGCTATTACCAAGGAAGCTGCATGGACAGTTCCATGAAATCTTCAGGAGCAGAATTCAGCGTGAAGGAGATTCATTTCATCATAGGAACCTTCAATGGGATCATAAGATTTGATGAATAACCTTCATTCATCAAATAGGAAATAGGATAGGAACAATTCCTTCGGATGTAGGGGAGGGGAGCTTATTCATTTATTAACAAAGCTAAGCTAAGGCATTCATTTCATTTCATCAGCTATCTCTGCAAACAGAATTTACATCTAGTTAATTGCATTTCAGTGCCCACTTCATCTTTGCCCTTGGCTACTGATGACATTGTCCCTTGACTTTTTAAATTTTTCTCTCTTCCTTGCAAGGAGACTCCCCCCCCTTCTATTACTGAATATGAAAACTTAAGATTTTCCTTAATTTCATACAGTAAATGTTTTCAAGCAATAAGATTGCTCTTAACATGCATTCCCCAAAGGTACTTCTATTGATGTGCTACTTTAAAAATAGGGAAAGAGCTAAATACGTATTGGCTGGTCTTCTTTCTCTCCTGGATTGGCCCAAGCATCCTCCCTCAACTCTGGCTGGTAGAATGCCTTATCTTCCGCCATCTTCATTCTCTGAGATCGAGGAGATAGGGTCTCCCAACAGGAGCCTTCTCTTCAATGATCTTTTTTCCAGATCTCAATCAGTTTCTCTTCAGCAACTTCCAGATTTACCCTTAAGATTTCCACAGTGTAACATTGCCCAGTTTAGTTTTGGTCCATCAGGCATCCTTGCTCTATGCTGAAACCCAAACCAAATAGTGTGGCATGGACTACAGTCATCTTGACAGGCATTACAGGTAGTCCTCAACTTACAATAGTTCATTTAATGACTGTTCAAAGTTACAATGGCACTGAAAAAAATGACCAATTTTCACACTTACATTGCCTCATCCCTATGGTCACATGATCAAAATTCAGATGCTTGGCAACTGGTTCATATTTATGATGGTTGCGTGTCCTGGAGTCAAGTGAACAGCTTTTGTGGCCTCCTGACAAGCAAAATTAAAGGGAAATCCAGTTGCACTTTAACAACCATGTTACTATTTTAAATGCAATGATTCACTTGGCAAGGAAAGTCGTAAAATGGTGCAAACTCACTTAACAAATATTTCACTTAGCAACACAAATTTTGGGCTCAATTGTGGTCATAACTCGAGGACTACTTTATATCACTTCTAGTTCCTCTCCTCGGCTTTTCAGAATCCCCTCTATTCTTTGTTAGGCTCCCATATTTCTGATGTCATCTTAGCAGTACTAAATGAAGCTAATCTACTATCAGCTTATTTGCTCACAAAGCAAAGTGTTTGGATGTCTATATATATACATGAGCAGCCAGAAGGAAGTCATGGCTGAATGCACCTTTTATTCTTACTGCCTGAAATTCTGGCCAAATTCTACATATTACCAAATTCAGAGCTGAATTTCACATTTGTGGAAAATGGCTATATGAGGAAGGATTGATACAATAGTTGTGAACACTGGTCGCTCTGATTTTGCTAATGGTTGAAACAAGGCTCTCATTAGTTTCCCATATGGCTGCAAAACTGATAAATACCAATTTAATTTGTTGTGCCATGTAATCTGTAGAACTGGGCTTCTACTTTATGCAATGTGCTTGCCAGAAACAGTGTATTCTTGCTCTGAGCCATTTTCTGCTCTACTGAACAGAGAACATAGGCATGTCTACAAGATTAACTTCTGGTTACAGAATAATTTGTCCTATTCTAGTGTAGGGACACCTGTGTCTGCAGGTGCAACAGGACAGATATATGGTGATGCATATTTTCTTTGTACTGCAATGCTTATTGGTCTAATTGAGTTGTTTCACTGAATCTTTTGATATAGAGCATAATATATTGTAGAGTGTTGTATAGTATGCCTATAGTACAATAAGTGTCTGGACTTTTATCTTTCTTTTTTTTTTTTTGCAGAAATCTCTTTTTATTTTAAAATTGATTTTTTGCATATATATCATAAAAATCTAAACCCTAAAATTGCACACTGGAATTGAAAATCAAAAGGATAAGATATGTTTGCCACCTTGAGTTATTATATTTTTATCCTGCCTTTTCTTTATTCATAGCAGCAATAATAGTAATAATACTAAGAAGAATGTGCAATAAAATTCAAAAGGAAATGCCAGTGTACCACAACCGATCAAATAATTAAAAGATAAGGATAGATTTTATGTCAAATCAATGGCTTTAGTAACATAACAATATCAAATATCAGGAGTTTGTTGCTAACTAGAAAGTCATTGGATATTTGGATACCAGTGCAGTATGTTTCAGGGATATTTTTTTGAATTGGGATGTGTGTTCCTATAAAATTAATTTCCAAAAATCTTCTATATCTTGATTTTGTTTCAGCTAGATGTGGATACCTTTAGACAAGTTTGTGATTATTTTCTTGCAGGTGGATCTATAGATTTCCAAGGCCTTCATTTCCATCTGATTTGATTTCACACCCTGCAGTTCATCTTTTTATGAGGGAATAGATCAACCCATGGTCTCAGTAAGTCATAGCAAACTGTTATCTGTTTCTGGTCCATTGCTTGCTCCAGCTTTTGATCAGCAAGATATCATATTAGATGTTTCCAAGCCTGACATGCCACCATTAAATTTACTGCAGGACTGCAGCAATGAACAAGTCTCTGTTCCAGCTGTTACCTCAAGCACAGTTTCTACATCAGAGATGGGTGTTTCGTTATCAATGGTAAAGAAGGAAGTGGAGAAACCACAGAATACCATCTATGAGGCTTACCTCAAACTGCCAGATTTTTGTTCTGATGTTTCTAGAGATTTCATCCCTACATTGGAAGAGATTGAGGAGTTCCTCAATGAGAAGAAAGAACTTGTCAAGGATGAGCTGAATGACAAACAACCAGTGGGGCAACTTGAGATAAAATCTGAAATCAACTTAAGCAGTTCAGGGGAAGAGTCTACTACTGGAACTGATCTAGATGAAGGCGTTTCTAGTTCTGTTCAGGCTGGAATAGTATCTGGCGATATAAGCATGCCGGGAACTGTGGGGACAATCCCTGTTTTCCTTCAGATCCAGCCTGTCCAAGCAGAAGATAGTTCATCTCTCCAGAATTCTGTGGGTGGTATCCGGGTGGCCCACTTGATCATCAGAATGCAAGGTCAAAACTTGACTCTTTATCCTCAGGTCACTCCAAGTCCTGTGACAGGCACAGACCAGAAGTATGTACGAATAGCTCCTTTGCCTGTGGCATTGAGGCCAGAAATTCTTGGAAGTCCAAAGAGTATAGAGACCAAAGTCCCCAAAGTTTCCCCTTCGGTTATTCGAGTCCACAAGTGTACACATCCTGGATGCACCAAGATGTATACCAAGAGTTCCCATCTTAAGGCACACTTCCGACGTCATACTGGAGAAAAGCCTTATACTTGTACTTGGCCTGATTGTGGTTGGAGGTAAGTTGGTGACGATGAAAACCGCTTTCTTAGCTAAGCTCTCCAGCTACATCTTTCACTGCTTTTGTAACTATATGCTTACTGTTCAAGCCTGATTTTAGCATACTTCACTGTTCAAAGAAGCATTTCAAATAGTTGTAATGGTCTTAGAATTCTGTAACTTCTATTGCTGTTTCTCCGAACCCACACTGTAATTCCCCATATATTTTCACTATAATTCCCCATATATATTCTGAACAGTTCAGTGAGGCTTATAAGACTCTTTAGGATTGTAGTCCAAATACAGATCATACATTGCCTGAAAAATAATCTGAAATGTATTTACTTGATCTGAAAAACATACATGTGATCTCAACACAATTGACAGAAACAACTATATAAGCATATAATTGGATAATTATTCTTGATGTGATCAACAGTATCTTCTTATGTCTATGGAGATGCTCAGTCATCCAGATCATGGTTGTCCCAAAGGTGCTACTCAAGGAGTATAAATCCTTCCATTTTTCACCATACAGTCAGAGCTGAAGAAGCTTCCTGGATGAGAAGTGAAATGTCTTCAAAGGAAAACCAGAAAGTCCAGTTGTCTCTTGAAAAAGCACCTTTGGGAGTATCTTATTATACAAGTATATGAAGCAATTTTAAAATAAACAATAATGTGTGACTATGCTGATATATATTTAATACAGAGTTGGAAAAGATACAAAATATGGCTGTTGAAATATTCAAATTGTCCACAAGGGAGGATTACAGAAATGTGGACCATTTAGTGTACAAAAAAGGCATATATGTTTGTCTCTTTTTGGAGGGAGATATCTTCCAAAACTCAATGGTAAAAAAATGAGGATAGAAAAAGGAAAGTACTTTTTAACTCAGCACCATAAATAAATTATGAAATTCATTACCACAGGATTCCCTGAAGTCCATCAACTTCCACAGGTTTAAAAAGGAATTAAACAAATTCTGGGAGGGTAAAACTATCAGAGGCTGTCTGTCCAGGGTTAAAGCAACCTGCAGTCATTTGCTGACAAACAAGAACAGTATAACTTGTTGTTAGGCTTCCCATGTGCAATCCCTTAGGAACAGAACGTTGAACTGGAAGGTTAAACAGGCATGGCATTTCTTATGTCCATTCTTGGCGAGAGGCTGATTCACATACAATAGTTCCTCTGTCTTTCTATTCCCTACTCACAAAGTTTTGATTCATTTTACAGCTGCCTGGCAGCTTACAGTAATTTAGTTTGGTATAAAATAACTTATTTCCTTCTTAGCAGGACTGGGAAAAGTTTCAGCTGCTGAATTTTTGCTTGGTGTTCTACAGTTTTGGAAAGCCTTAAGGTTAGCCTCCCATCCCTTGGGATTGTAGTTAATGTACATTTTCAAAGGCAGCATGAATTAGTTCCTTTTCCTCCAGAATCCTTCCTATTCTGCAGGTCGTCATCTACATGTTACCCTTATTCACCCCTCCTCCCTCCCTCTCTTTCTCTCTCTCTCCCCCCCCCACTTTTTGTAAACTTGCTGGACGAAGAGTTCTGGAACTGCTCTACAGTTTTGCAGTCTGCATATTTTCTTCTGATAAAGAATTATCCACTCATGGACTGTGTCAGACTGTCATCTTATTTATGCAGCAATGCTGATATTTTCAGTTCTAACTCTATCTTACAGCAGTAAAGTTGCAAAGTTTTGGAAAATTACATTTATGTGCATATATCTTTTCTTCAGGCAATGATAATTTGTACAGTTTTAAACTTCCAGTTGTCTGTTTGTCATTATATCAGTGGAGATTTTCCAAACGTGGAGAAAGGCTGCTGTTAACAGATATGTAATTGTATTTACAGGGAGCTTTGCAGCAATTGCCAGAGCTGTGTTGATTGTCCCAGTGACAGTTCTGTGATAAGAACAGGGTTACCATGTTTGGGCTGAAAGATGCCAGTTAACCTCAGAAGGGGAACAAAGAGTTTGATTTCTGAATCTTTTTGCTACTATCCAGTGGTCATCCAGATTGTTACAGTTCAGAATAAGGGAAACAATATGAAAGAATATGCAATTTATTTGCAGAGATGAGTGTGATAAATCCTTATATACTGGTATAGCTGGCTGTGATTCACATGCTATTGCCTAGAAACCTAAAGAACTGGACTGCACCTGTTCCACTCTATACATTAAAATGGAGCAGATTGTCCATTCAGAACTACCTAATTTATCTGTAAAGCTATTAAGAGGATAGGAGTTTAAAAAAACATTTTCTGGCTAAACTTCTGGTATCCCAAACGGTGAAATTACTCTTGACTAAAGGAACAAATTCTGTCCATCAAATGTGGTGAAAGAAATTAATGGTCTTATGAACAAGCTACCTTTAGGGAAACTTGTGAATTATTTCAGGTGTGCGATATCTACAACTGATCCACCTGAAGATTATAGTCTATCAGTTCTGATTTTGTGGGCAAACTTGGAAAATGAGGGCTTCTTCAGTAGGAAATGTACTCTTCCCCAATCCATGATGTCTACACAACTGCAAGTTCTAACTACATGCCACAACAAATAGGGAACTGCTCCTTGTTACTTTGGCACACTCTCATTTGCCATTTTCTACAGTTCTTAGTTTACAAGCTATCAAGAATCATGCTAAAAGGTTCTTTGGCTGATCTGTTTGCTTCCACGCTTTCAGCTACATAACTTTGGATGCATTCCCATTTTAATGCAGTAATGTAGTTATTTTTCCTCCTCAGAACTCTGGTAAAAGTATTAAGAAATGGATCTTTGCTGACTCCTCTGATGTGTTGACAATGAGTTGCTTTTAAATGAAAACGCAAGTGGGAGGAATTATGACTAGAACATATTTCAGATTCGACATTATCCTATGTAAGCCTTGTTAAATGCTTCTATCATGTTTTGGTAATCAGGAATGCACTCCCCTTGTTTGAAACTATGCTGCTTCATGGAGGTGGGTTCTCTAGAGATGTTAGTTCCCTTCTAGTGAGGTTGATTCTGATTAGGAGAATCAAAGTCTGCTCCATTTAGGCAAAAAATAAGTTGAGAACTATGTTTTTTTAAAATATCATCTATCAATGGATATAAGCCAAATAATGGTAGTACCTTCCTCCCCTATTTCTGGCCTGCTAGGAGGCCCAGATTGGTCACTGAGAAATTTGGATTTTATATTTATCTTTGATCCAGACCCACTAAAACAAATAAACTTCTAATGACAAAATATATTATATCACAGTGAATTTCTTGGTTTTATCCAGCTGGCTCTATACAGTGGCAGTCTTTGATAGAGCTTGAAAAGAACAAGCATCCCGTTTTAATTTCCCTTTTTAATTCTGTGAGACCTTCAAAATGGCAAAAGGATCTGAGTAAGTGAACCAAGGATACCCACTCATAGGTATGTAACCCGTATGTTTAAATAGGTAGGACAAATTATAGCTTGAAAATTGATTCAAACATTAGTTATCTAATAATTGTATTCAGAAATATGTTTCTTAGATATGCTGGTTCTGTTTTAAATTCTTATTATTGAAGAAGGATAAAAATAATTGATCTTAGATGGATTTTAATCACGCCCTACAGCTTAGCTTGTTGTTTGTTCAACTAAATCATTGTTCGTTCAATATACCACAATTGGGAGGTTTTGCATAACATGGTAACACAGTATGTGAACCAGGTCAGGAAAATGATGAGTAGTATAAAACTATTTTAAAGAAATTAGGTTTATCCAGCATCAGATCTTTGGTCTGTGTAGTACTGAGGTGTAGAAAGAACTTTCTTTCTTTTTCTCTTTTTGACTTGGGCTATAGTTTTACTTGTATGTATGATTAAAGCTTGGTTGTTCTTCAATTCTTTTAATTTGTGATTGATGCTAGTTTGTAGTGATAATCTATGACATTGCCAATTCTAACTTTTCTTATTGTAAACTGCCTTGGGAAGACCATAGTTATGCAAAGGAGTTAATAATAAAATAAATGAATGAATAAAACTAAAGCAAATAACTTGCACATTTCAGCATATACATACATATTGGAGGACTGTAGCTGATCAAGGCTCTCTTTTTACATATTCAGTCAAATAAAGACTTTTGGCATTATGATGTCCACATAAATAACTGTGCATGCCTGATTTTAAATGCATTAATTGCCATTATTTTATTTATGACTTGTTATTTTCTGTTCCTTACTCATGTAAATGCCAGACTTCAGAGCATTGCTTATTTATACATATAAACAAACAATCTGTTTAAAAGATCCAAAATATCACTAGGAGATATTGGCTAGGAAAAACTAGTCTAAATGTTTTAGTTGCCTACAAGTCAACTTTGGAGTTTACATCGTTAGAGGTGAGATCATTGTTCAGAAGTGGTGTCATTATGATGAAGGTGATGGGCCTTAATCATAGGTAGGGTGTAGCCATATGAATGTGCCTTTAGTAAAGAGCTATTGCTCATAGCTTGGAATTGGTTTCCACCAGCCTATAGTTCCTGAGTGAATGGATAAAACAAATTAACATTATTCCATTAGAGCCACATTCCTGGAAAGGTCATTTGAAGGTTCTGTGTGAGTCATGGATAGAACTAAGTCAGTGGTAATCATTGCCAGAAGCCGTGGCAGCAGGGTTACTTCTTACTCTTTTAGAAAGTTTACTTTTGCCTCCCCGTCTTTCTCTCTCTCTCTCTCTTTTGAGACAGTCTCCTTCACTACCACCGTAAAAAACATCTTTGTCATCCAGGCAGCCAAGAAGAGAGACAGATTGCTCAAATCAGAGAACTGAACTGATTGCTTGGAGAGAATTTTGAAATTAGGTTGATGGGTGCATATTACCCAATACTTGCCTTATATCTTTACATTTGAACAAAGATTCCTTTCCAATTAAAAGGAAAATAAATCTGCTAGGGAGCAGTTTGTGTTCTGAGCCCAGTTTGAGCTCATGTCTAGCCTGTTTCTGTATTGTTACCTAACAATGGACAAGCGATGCTTCCTTCTGTATTCCTTCCCTCATCACATTCTAAATACAGGAAGTGGTATTGCACAAAAGCACAATAGCTTAGTTAAGATTTGTTAAGGTCTGTTGCAAGACTTTGTAGGAATATTTGGTGGGCAAATCTGCATATGAAAATAAAACCAAAAGAACGAAAAAGAAGACCTGACGTGCACAAAAATGAAGTAGCATAAGTCTTTATTGTTGTGAACTACAGAGGTGTCATGTCTCCTCTCTCCTTGAGTCATACACAAGAACATGCTACTGCATACATAATGTATATGTGTGAATTTATAGGAGCCAATGTTTGCTTTACGAGGGAAACTTCATCAGTGGAAAAATACTGGTTTCTTGAGATTCAAATAAAGATGACATCTATTTGATTCTCTTTTCAACAGTATATCCCAGAAAACTTTCCTGCATTCTGTGGTTTGGTGTTGATGGCACAAGGGGAAAAGCAACAGTCTCTTTGGTTTTAACAAATGTGCAATAAACAAATATTTCCTCTTTTGTCTGGCAGGTTTTCCCGTTCAGATGAGCTCTCTCGCCACAAGCGTTCCCATTCTGGACTCAAGCCTTATCAGTGTCAAATATGCGAGAAGAAATTTGCCCGCAGTGACCACTTATCTAAACATATGAAAATCCACAAAGGGTCATTCAGTTCAGGAAGTCAGTCAGCAGGTTTTTTCCGTAATAGTTAACTAACTCTCTGTTTCCTTGCCAAGAGAAGATTTCTCATCAACTCAAAGGACAGCTGAATAGTAAACATGATTTTTCTTTAGGAGATAATTAATTAGAAAATGACGTGTTTAAGGAGAAAACAATTTCTTTTTTAATGTGCCTTACAATTAGGTTTTGCCTCCAAATCAAGATTTTGACACATGTTAATATGTGTACATTATATCTGAGAGGAAAATGTGACAATTCAGGATGTGGAGAAGAACAGCATGAGATACTATTTCATTTTAATTTTTGTAAATACTATACTGTAAATATTATTCAGGAATTCTGTATTTTCTATTAAGCTGCACACATGGGGCTGCATTCAAATGTTAAGTTACTTTTTTCATCCTCTCAGCCTACCCTTATTTGATCAGCCTGGCACTTATTCTAAAAGCAAAAGAGTGGAAGAAAATTATTTCAGTTTGAAATGCAGGGAAGTGATCATAAACTATAATAAACCCAGCAAAGAAATTACTCTTTGAATTCCAAATTCCTCTTTTAAAATATAGGTTTCTAAAATTTATATTTTGCTACTTCAAAGTGAGTTTCATTACTTTCCTCTTCTTTTTTGGGGGGGAAATTAATTGTATTTTAGATTACTGTGAATGATGATATTGTCTCTTAAGAGCCACATTTAAAATGCATACTCAATGGAATGTAGATTGCCAATGCCTCAGTATGATACCCAAGGTAAATTTGTATACTTCTTGCTATTTGTCAAAGTGCTGCACTATTAGAGAGTGCCTTCTGCCTTTCTAATAAGAAAAGCCAGAATGAGTCTTCAGTCCATTTTAATTAAAACAATAAAGAGCCTAGTACATTATAATTGATAAAACACTAATCAATGTACTGTGACATCTGCTATACACTACTGTACACAAAATCCTTGGATTGGATTTGCTATCTCAGTACAGCAATGGCAATGCCTAGTTAACTTTGGCTGATCTCAGACAACCTAAGCATGTCAGATCTGGTGTATATGTGGATGGACATTACTAGGAAACTCCAAGGCTTTGGGTAGACTATGAGGTTAAAAATTATCTGAAAGAATAGTAGTATGCAATAACATGCTACAATAATGTGTTATTTTCAAGAAAACTACATGAACAGGTAGCTGTCAATAATACAGCCCAAGTGAAGGAGTTTTCATCTTTAATATGGCTACTTTACTTAGATATTTAGATCTCATTTAAGTAAACTGCTGGTGTAAAACTGTAGAACATTTAAAATGTTCTACAGTTGCATGTGAGCACAAAAAATGCCTTGTACTTAAGAGGTGACATGCACCCTCAAGCAAGCAAGCAAGCTAGCTAGCTTCTTATGCATCTCCAGCCTGTCCCAAAATGCAACAGTTCCTGCCAGAAGAGGAGAGTATCTGTACATCCTGTGTAAGACTAACAACCTGCACTCAACCATGTTTACTTGGAAAACTGATTCTGAGATATGTTATGGCTTGTCTTAGATGTTTTAGCCTCCTTCCCCTATGGGCACTATTTTCATTTTTTAGCATGTGCCAGCCTGAATGATTCATATTGCCGCTGTCTCCAGTGTTTTCCACAAGAATTCTGTACTGTGTCAAGTTTATTATTCTCTCTCTGGCCACTCTCAGTCTTCAACTCGGACAACTTAGGAAAGATTTTGTATCTTTTGTATAAAGGTGTATTTCAGCGATTTCTCCTCCCACTGAACAACATTCTATTGGCATAAATAACAAAAATATTTTAAAACCACCTCCAATATGGCCGACAGAAAATTGTTACCATGGCACAACAAACTGTACTGAAAAATCCTCAGAGCAAGTTGTATTTGCAGAAACAAAAAATTCAGAATTCAAGCCCAACTATGTAAATGTTTATTAAGCACATTTCTATGCTGATGCAACTGAAATGCTCTCAGCAGCATACATAAATAATACCATTTAAAACAACCATAGTACAATTTTAAAATCAGATCATACAAATAACAACAGTAAAAGAGAACAAGACAGTAAATATATATATATATATATATATATATATATATATATATATATATATATATATATATATATATATATATATATATATATATACATACATACATACATACATACAACACACACACACACACACACCCTGTTTCTCCAACAATACGGCCTCCCCCAATAGGAACTCCCAGCATGTTTTATAGGCATGAAATGAAATTAAGCCCCTCCCCCCAAATTAAGGCCTATATTAAAACATGCGAAATGGGGGGGGGGGGGGCTTGCCATTAGGAAGTACTTTTGTTGCACACCCGGATATGGTGCTGCCTGCGTTGACCCCGATACGAAGTGCCCCACCAACGCCAAGGTCAACATCCAAGCCGTCACCGCCTGCCCAAAGATGCAAGGGGGGGGGGGGGAATTAAGTCACCCCCGAAAAGACGGCCTAGCCATTTTTTCGGGGCTCAAAAAAAAATAAGACCCGGCCTTATTATATGAGAAACACAGTGTGTGTGTATATATATCTTGAATCAAAATCTTTCCTAAGTTGTGCCTTCTTACTTCCTTACTTCTGAAAGGAAAATGTCTTCTGGCATCCCAAATCATTTCTTTTCCATGATTTCATGAATGGGAGAAGTAATTGGCAAGCTGATTTCCAAGGATCTGTTGATGTAGCAACCATGTACCCTAGAAGAAAAAGCTGAAATCTATTATAATAGGTTGTAGATACTGAGCTTCAAATAACAGAATAAAATTAACAGAGTATTCAACAGTGGAACTAATTGTCCAAGGATTTCCATTGTTCAGGAGAAAGCTGAATATTTGATTCCTATCCTGAGCAGGGTGTTGACCCAATAGCCTCTTTCAACTCTCTGATTCAATAAGATTTGAATTAATTATTAATACCACCATTATATAGCAAGTGCATATTCTTACAAATGTAACTACACCATTTATCCAACATATAAACACATAAGATTAAGTGTTACTGAATTCTTTTTCCTTTGGAAGTTATTTGGACTCGGATAACTTAATTTTTCTCCATAATTTCTACCATTCTTTAAAAATGTTATTACAAGTTGAAAGCAAGTCCTAATATAAAATCATATATATTGCACAGTTGTAAAGATTTGTGTAATCTCTGGTTACATGTTTTATGGGGGATTTTTTTTTTCCTTGCACAATAGGGCTGCCAATTTTTTATACTTGTTATAAAGATTTATGTTGACCACCAGGAGGTAGTGGGAGATGGTACATGATCCTTATTGGGAACCATTGGATCCACATATCAGATGTTGGTGCAAATCCTCTCCAAGAACTAAATTTATTGACCATTGCATTTTAGATGAATAAATACAGTGCATTAATATTAGGAGCTTTTCGGTTCCCACTGCGATTGAAGATGGAATATATAATATTAATCAGAATGGTATGTACACTCTGTTTCCCTTTGAGCTTTGAGACAGTGGGAGAAAGAAAGTTTTGCATGATTTTCACCCTCCCCCTCATCCTAGCGGTGGTGGATTTACTTGTTTTTACACAACGTATATAGTATGTGGTGGTTTCAGTTACACTGATTACCAGGAGGCTATTGTAGTTTCATCCTTATTAGGAATCATCAAATATACATAGCCATATTCTTATTCTGTAGGATTCAAACCCTTCAGGGATCCCCAAGCCCCAGGCTGTGGCCCACTACCGGGCCATGGCCTACTTGGAATTAGGCCATGCAAGTGGCTGACTGGAGTGCACACATGTGTGCAGCTCAACTTGTGTAAGTGGTGGGTTGGTGGACACTTGAGCATGTCTGTGCCAGCCCACTAATTGTGCGAGTCAAGCTGCATACGTGCATGCCAGCCCACCACTTGTGCAAGTGCTGCATGGGTGCGCGCATGCACGCTGTCCTGCTGCTTGTGCCACCCAGTTCCCCTCTCCCTCTACCATCCCCAGCCGGGCTGCCAAGCCACAAAGCTTGGGGACTGCTGTTTTACTGTGGGAATCAAGTGTATCAATCATTTTGTGGGTTTTGGCAGATAGGCATCATTGATTAGTGAATGTGGAATGGGAAGAGAGTTTGGAAAACTAGTTTGCTTTGTAGTAAACATTGAATGGCTATGCTGTTGAATCACTCTTTCAGTACAAATTTGTCTCACAGGACTAATGTGAAAAAAAAAAAAATGGCAAATCAATCATTTTTTATCCTATTGGGAATTCATTGAGAGAAGACTAGGATGCAAATGTTATGGCAAATAACTGCAGCTCATGCAGTGGTTGTTTGAAGAAGTAAATTGTACAATAAGAACTGAAAATATAAGACTGCAATCTATGATGGATATATATCAAGGATTTAAACACAATCACAAACTTCCAGATCATGCTCACTTATAGTTTTAGGTTATTTATTACTGCATGTTTTTGACTGAACCTGGCAAAAGTATAAATCTTTTTACTTTTTACAAGTAAAGCTTGTAAAATATGGCTTTATCTTAATTGCAGGCAAGTGTTACTAAAGAAATATGAAATCAGGAATAAAAACAGTTCAAAAACATGAATCTTGTCTTGGTTGCATAAACACCAAGCCAGTCCCTGAAGAATCTTAAATGACTTTTTAGCTGTGTTGTCATAACTTGGGCCAGGCAAAAACATAACAGCATGCTATACTTGGTTAGCATAATCCCACTTGAGTATTTTATAGAGAGAATCCAGACCATATTGTTTGCTTATGGTTTTCTACCAACACAGAAAATAGATGAAATTGGTAATTAAATTAAGCATGCTGTATGAACACAATACTAAGTCTTTCTGAAACTTCTGAACCTTTCTGGAACTTGTATAATTGAACATACAAATAATTAATGTTCCATACATATAATTTAATGTTCTAAAGAGATGGAAAGGGAGACTAAAAAGACAGATACCTAGACAGCAGGCTTTGTGACTTTGGGGCAATCACTCTCAGCCCAACCCACCTCACAGGGTGGTTGTTGTGGAGAAAAGGAAGAAGAGTATTATGAATGTTTGCCACCTTGAGTTACATATAAAGTAATAAAGATGGGATAACAAAATCTAAATAATTGAAATAAAAAAAATATAAAACCCATAGTGAGCTCTGTTAGACTTACATGGTAAAAATATTGTAAGTTTGCAATGTTTTCAATTATTTTTTCATTAAAGTGTTATTACTCCAAAACTGAACAAGATGGAATACTGAAGTCTTGGATGAACTCAGTGATACTGCGACATTATGTTAACTTTTGTTAGGATGTGTGTGCCTACCAAGAGCTTGTGCATATGTAATAATAATAAATCTTGGTTCGCTCTGTTAAAATACTGAAGTTTGAAGATGATAGAAGTGTCATTGGTCTTATTTGGGACAGTTATGACTCTGCATATAGACGGGAGGTTGAACAACTAGTAGCCCTGTGGGGCAGTCATAAGTTCAAGCAGCTACATCGTGCCAAAGAGGAGGCTTACAGGAAAGGAGACAAGATTTGCGGATCGCCTACTGAGCAAATAGGTCAGCAGATAATGCTATCAATATGGCACTTCACTACATTTTGCAACATTTCCAGGGACCACCAATGCATGGCTCCTTTTTGTAGAGTTCAATTCACATTTAATACTTTCATTCCAGAAATTCTTCACTCATTGATTCATCTAGCTGTGTCTCTCCATACTTGTAGGTGGGTTATTAGCTTTTTGACAGAAAATAAGCAGCAGGTGAAGCTAGGGAAAATCACATCAAGTACCTGGCCAATTAGCACAGGTGCCCTTTAGGGCTATGTTCTCTCCATTTTTCTTTTCTCTCTATTCCAAATGCTGCATCACTAGGGATCCCTCTGTTAAATACTGAAGTTTGCAGATGATAGAAGTGTCATTGGTCTCATTTGTGACAGTGAAGAGTCTGCATATAGACGGGAGGTTGAACAACTAGCCCTGTGGGGCAGCTGGAACAATCTGGAGCTGACCATGCTTAAAAATGTAGAGATAAGGGTGGATTTTAGGAGGAGCCTTTTTATTCTACTACCTCTTACTATGTTTGACAGCACAGTATCACCAGTAGAATTCTTAAAGATTTTGGGTTCTATAATCTCCCAGGATTTGTATTGGACACCTAACATTTAGAACCATCCTTAAAAAGGCACAAAAAAAGAATGGTCTTTTTGCATCAACTCAGGAAGTTCAGCCTGCCACAGGAGCTCTTGATACAGTTCTATAGAGGAATTATTGAGTCTGTAATCTGTACTTCTATATAACTGTCTGGTTTGATACAGAAACCAAACAGGACAGATACAGACTCCAACAGGTAGTTAGGATTGCAAACGAAACGAAACAAAAAACAATGGCAACCAAACTGCGTCCCATAGAAGACCTGTATATTATGCAGGCCAGAAGGACGGCTAAGAAAATATAGACCCCTCACATCCTGAACATAAACTCTTTCAACTTCTCCCCTTGCTGCTGTAGGGCATTGTATGCCAAAACAACTAGACATAGACAGTTTCTTCCCTCCTGCCATCACACTGCTGAACACCTAATCGTGGGGCTACTCCAGTACTGTCTTATGTCTAAGTATAATTACCCATGTTGTATGTTGTAGTATTATCCTTCCTATCTTCTTTACTACCCCTTCTTATTGGTATCATTATGATTATTACTATGTTGCTTTCCATGTATACTGAGAGCTTTTGCACCAGAGACAAATTCCTTGTGTGTCTAGTCACACTTGGCAAATAAAGTATTCTATTCTACCCAACTAAAACAACAAAGCCTGCCAAGAATGCAGGACTAAACAATAGCTCCCAAGTTGCTCTTATTGCACCAAGAATCCTACATAATCACTGTGACAGGTGAATTTACTTTATTTGGCCCACTAGAAAGTGAGTGGTCTGAATATATTTCCCCTCCAGAACAGGTGTCTAAACATGGTCTCTATGTTTGAGATATTTCTTTGATGACTGGCTGGAAAATGTGTGGTTTTGCCTTAAAAAAATCTTTATTCTTATTATGTTTGTTGGAATATTTATTACCAAGTTCATTCTGATCTGTAATGATAAAAATATTATGAAATTAAGTTCTTTATTCTTTATCTATGAGCAATGACAACAAGAGATTAGGTGGATAGCCACAAATACCCCCACCATCTAGCACAGATTATATACATTACAATCAGCCCCTCTTATAGAATACCACCCCTTACCCAGGCACCCATTTCTGTCCTCACATCATTTTTATAAGAACCTTCCTTCCTAGCCAGGGCCTCTAAGTTTTCTGAGAGTATTTATCTAAGGAGAAGCTATCCTTCGAACTTATACCTTATCTCATTTGGCTGGGTAAACTACTTTCAAGGTCTGTGGCCCATGAAATATTCTAGCTTCTTAGTTCTTTTATGTCTGCACTATATGAAATGCAAGATGCAGGGCGGGAGATTCTCTGGATTTCAAACCAGAAGCCTCTTGCAATAGCCTCCCACTCCCATTGTTTTCTCACTTTCAGGTTGGAAGTCATAATGTTAATAAAGATAAACCATTAACAGATTGTTAAAAATAAATAAACCAGGCCTCAAGGCATGTGGCACAACAGAATGAGCACTCTCTAAAGAAAACTCTTGATGATTTGTTTTGAATTGGTAATAAGCAAGTACTGTAGCGCTAACCCTCATAACTCTCACTTTCTAACTGCTGTTTTTCTGACTGGCTGATAAAAGCAAAACTCCCACTTACAAAATACTGCAATGACCAGAAAGCCTTGCGGGACGGAGGCGGGAAGAAACTTCTCATTGGCGCAACAAATTATTAAGGTTATTGTGATTGGCCTCTTTCTTTCCTTTCCACAGGGGAGTGGCGGAAATGCGGAGTACGGTGGCCGTAATTGGGCTGGGAAAATCTATGTGTTCCGGAGTAAATGCCTGATCGGCCAGGCTGGTCTTGCCCCTCGGCTTCTTCTTGTTTCGGTTTTGCTCAGAGAGAGATGGGGAGCCCTATTTCGAGTCTCCACGGAGGCCGATGGCCATGAAAGGCAGGGAGCAGGTCAGCACCTGCCAATTGCACAGGAAAGGCTTGGCGCGGGAGGGGGCTGTCCGCCTGGGTGAGTCCAGGGTCGGCTTGGGACCCTTTTCTCTCTGCTTCGCCGATGCTGCTGAATCCCGCAAGGCGGTGTTGGGCGATCTACGCTCCCCGTCCGCTACTCTCCTTGGCGAGCGGAATTTCTTTAACGGTGGCGCTGGCGGAGAGACACTCTGCGTATGCTCAGAGTCCCTGCCCCGAAACGAAGCGCGCATTAAGCGCTCCTCGTTCTCTTGCTTCCCCGCATCCCCCGTGCCTCCAGATTCCGACTCGCAAGCAGGCGAAGTTCTGATGTGCTCAATCCCTCCTCGGCAGACGCCTGGCTTTCTCTCTGTTCTTTTATCATGGTTGGCTGATTTATTAATTGTTTTCTGAGTAGTATTCCCATGCAACAGTTGTCCCGTATGCTTCCTAATTTTGGCTTGCCACGATATGTGAACACGCCCAGTAAAGGTGCCACGATATGCGAACACGACCATGCTATGTGAACGCGGCCACTCGGCTGAGTAAGGATTTGGAAATGTCTTCCTGATTCAAATAAATCAAATCTGTATCTACGGTAGAGGTTTATATTAGCTCCACTAATATTTCGACATTTGCGTACACTCATTCGCAGCCTATAAACCTTAACGCCCCCTTTTTCTGCTTTGAAAACCTCAGATGTGACTTCTGAAACTTGCTGGGATCTTCCCAACCAACTTCCAGTCTTCACATTCTGTTTTCATGGCTCTTCTGGAATCCACTGTGCTCTCCTTCATACACTTCTAGTTATTGCCTTTATGACAAGTACCCGATGCTGACCATGCATGGTAAGCAAGCTGTGTTTGAAATTTCTGCAGGATTTATGGACATGGGCATTAAATTTTGCACTGGTTGCACATTTCATAAGGCAAGAAATCATGTAGGGCTACTCCAGATGCTTTTAGCTTATATTGTACCTAAAGTATAATATAATGTGGGGACATGCTATGTAAAGAAAGGAAAAAACTCTCTCTCTCTCTCTCTCTCTCTCTTTTAATGTTCACATGAGAATTCTTTAAAGGCAAGGCCGTAATTCACCTTTTCTATATGAATTATCGGCAATGTTACAAATTTTATTTTGTATATCTTAGCTTGTACAAGTTAATTTTTATTCCTTGTTGATAATGCCCCAGTTTTTGCAATCAAATGAACCTTCTCATTATATCAATAAATGATCACTAGGAAAAAGGATAAATTCTGGACTGATAGTTTTCTCTAACAAACCTGACTGTGGATGTTAAACCAATTATTAGGAATATAACTGTTTGCTCCCACAGTTTTCACTTCAATAGCTGTTTCTTCTGGAACACATCAGATACTTATTTCTTACTACTGTTTCTTTCCTGCTCCAGAGTTTTGAGAATATAGCGTTTCCCTCCAAGATTTATGGTTTGTTTATGATTACCTGTAATTTTATCCTGACAGATTTTATAGCAATTTATTTTTGCTTTGGCCAAAGAGATTTTTTTTTCTTTTTCCTTGATTCTTAGCTTTCATTGATGCATATTATAGCCATCTTCTCTCTTGTTATTATACTGAAAAGTCTTGTATTCTTCTCAGCTGGCAGTATGCTTGTTGCTAGCTTTGTGTTTTGGCACTGTTCAATAGACTAGCAGAGATGGGTGACACATGGAGTATCAGAAACAGTAGGCCTTTTTGGTGATTGGTCGAACTCCAAATGTAATTTGTATAAATACAAATAGGGAAAGTGCTCATATTACCATGTATTGGTATTTGTACCTGCTCTTTAAGGAGGCTCTTTCATTAAATCTTAATTGTCAGACAAACTCATGTCTCACAAGAAAAAGGCTGAAAGTTTTGTACTATGTACAAGTATTTCACATTATCAGTGTCTGATATTGCTATATATCCTCAGACATACTTGTTAATATTTAAACAGTGAATGAAACAGATTCTCTTTAGAAACTATTATATATAAATGAACATATTAAAGATTTTCTTTGTGTGATATGGATGAGGACACTTGTGTATCTGTGTGCTTCTGTGTACATGCCAGGAACATGGATGAAAGTAGCTACAAAAGTATTGAACTCTTATAATTCTAGTCAGGATGTTGGTTTCTGAAAGGAAACAGTAGTTGAGGGTTCCTTGGTGCTCCCTGAACTTGGCTGTTTTCTTGCAGATGTTTCATTATCTAAACTAGGTAACATCATCAGTGCTAGATATAGTAGTTATTTGTACTGAACTTGGCTTGTTTTTTTTCTATTGGGAACTTTTATTTCTTCACTGGAAATGCTTATTAGATCATATGACTTGTGTGACTTGTGTAAAATTTGTACGTACAAATATGTATGTATAAATGTTTTCCTCATAACAAGGACAACAGATAGATGACATTGAGTCAACCAAGATGGCAGGAACCACTCACAAGAATAAAATAACAATTAGCATCCCTCACTGGCAGTATGCTTGCACTTTCTTTACTTCATTGAGAAGAAATTGGGGTCAGAAGACATACTGTGATGGTGCTCATCCCATTTCCCACATAATTCACCTAGTCTTCTGCAACTGGTACATTGGACTTTTATCATTGCATCATGAAGCTCACTGGGTGATTTTGTGACAGTTTTCTGAACCCAAGCTACCTCATAGAGTATATTGTGCGAATAAAATGGCAAGCTATTCCCATTCTACTTGGGAAACCTACAACATATACAGGAAATACCAACTTGGTGGAAGCTAGCTAAGGTCTTAAGTGCTATTTGCTTTTTCTGGTTTTTCAGGTTATTACTTTTTCTACTTAAGTCTTTGTAGCACCGTTGATGTGACTACTATCACAAAAACATATTAGATGTTTTTTGCAGACTTATAGATTAAAAACAATTAAAAAGAACAGAATGAAATAACAGTATATGCTTGCCAAGATTGAAGTGTATACTGAATTTCTACTTCAGTAATACTGTTAGGTGTACAGCTAACAAAGCTACTAATGCTTACTATAAGCATGGTTCTTAAGAAATGACTTTTGAAGCTGAAGGTTGTTTCCAAAGTTGTCTGAAACAGTACAGTGTTCTGCTGCCTTAAGAAGAAAAGTAAATACTAGCAGCTAGGAAGGTAGGTAAATATTGTAATAGACTGTATTGCATGCACAAATTGGCTTTAGATATCGCTTAAATGGAATTATTTCATAAAATTTAATTTCAACCTTGCAAGTATTTGGGATATCTTTGCAGCTTGATTATTTGCTTGTGTAGGGAAGAACTTTTTTTAAAAAAAAACTTTTGTAGTAGACAGAGATCTCTGAAGTTTGTTTTGCAGTTGCAAGGCTAAATGGACAAAGTAATTTTAAAAAGGAAAGTGGTTTTCCTGTTATTTCACCTTCCAGAAGCAATAGCAAAAGATCCTTCAGGGGACATAAAAATTCTTTCTTATGTGTGCATCTCAGGTAGTGACTTCTGGAATGCTTGAATTTGGAATTGTAAGTTTGAATTTGAATTGTAAGGGACAATGTACTAAAATATGCAGAAATATACATCAAGCATTCTTCAGTTGGATTTGGATTTTCTCTCTCTCTGATCAAACCTAAGTCTGTAGGTTTGGGAAATGTTCTTTGTGTGAAATAGTGACTCTTTTCCAATAGGATGTAGGCTGCACATACAGTATTTGTTAAATGCAGTTATCACTCATGTAAGATGGTACACAAATAGCCTTCAAAATATTCAATCAAAGGAACAAAATAAATTCCTTTATAAATAAAATAAATCCTTTTTTATTTTATACACACACACACACACACACACACACAGAGAGAGAGAGAGAGAGAGAGAGAGAGAGAGAGAGAATGAATTAAAAACATTACCAAAATGGAAGCATTTTTCTTACATATATGAAATATCAGATAGAGGATGCCTGTGTAAAAAACTCCTAGTCCAGGAAGACTAATTAGAAAAGGACTTGTTTATTAACCTAGTCTCTCTAAATATATTGTGCCATATATAATGGGATGCATTTATGACATTTACATTCTGCCCCTCTCCCAAGTTTTAGGGTGCTTTACAAAGTACATTTCAATCCCAATCAATGTAAAATCTCAAACAAAAATGCCAGCCTGATGTCATCACTAAAATTCAAGCATTGTTGCTGAACAAGATTCTAGTAATTCTCTCAGGATTTAATTCCCAGATACCTTAAGTCAGCAGAAAAGCGGGTTACAAATGTACACAAATGCTTCACTTTTGTGTCCCTTTAACTTGACCTATAAAGCTATCCTATCCTACCCTACCCTACCCTACCCTACCCTACCCTACCCTACCCTACCCTACCCTACCCTACCCTACCCTACCCTACCCTACCCTACTCTACTCTACTCTACTCTACTCTACTCTACTCTACTCTACTCTACTCTTTACAAGGTCCCTTCCAACTCTGTTATTCTGTATCCATTTACTGAGATAAAGGAAAAAGAAAGAATTCAGAGTTTTTTCCTGTGACCTCCATTTCTGTTTGTTTTCTTAACTGGGCAGCCTGTGGGCATCAAATGTCACAAATCATCTTGGAAAATATTTTCAGTTCCTTTACTTGAAGAGATTTACAATGTTAAAAACAGATAAAATGATACGGTAGATTGCTGAGCCCTATTTAAGCATTATGCAGGTACTGTTCCAGTATGTATTCTGAATGGGCCACTTTGTAGTATTCTAGAATTAGTAATGTAATTTTTTTCATGGTACTTGTAAAAAAATACTATCTAAACAGAATAGAACAATTAACAGAATTATTATTTAAACAGTTAATTTCTTAGACTATAAATTTTTAATATAATTGCAAAAAATTGTATTATTTATGCTATTTAGAAAGTAACTGGCTAAGATATCTTCATTTTTTTTTTTTCTCCAATAATTTTGTCACTTGTCTCTAGATCCTGATTCGTCCTTCACAACTTTGTCTGTAACCTGGAGGATTGAGTACCAAAGTCAAAATCCATTTATACCTACTGCCTTCCAGATGTTTGGGTTCACAACTTTTGGAAATCCTTATCATTGGCCTTACTGGCTGGGGCTGCTGGGATCTGATCTTCATTAGACATGTGGATTTTTGTAGAAGGTATGTTTATGGTGCCCAAAAGAAGAAGGAAAAACAAGGGCATATTGTCAATATTTCCATCTATAAAAGACTCTTCCTATTCCACCGTTGAATATCACTGGGATCTTCCCTGTATTATTCATGTGTAGAAATTTGGGGGGAAATGATGTAAAAAATAAATTTGGAAAGCCAAGAGGAGGTTATTTGAACTATTTACTGTTTGGTATTTACATGAAAGGAAGATGATTCTGAATGTAAGATAGTTTTTCTCTAGAAAAAGGAATATTATAGGGAAAGAAACTTTTCAGTCACCATTGTCATATTTTCTAGAAATCTAAAATGAACCTATCCCCCTTTTTCATAATTAGATTTCTCCCAATTGATCTGATTTAGCAAAGAAAGCGTAAGAAAAAAAGCAGAACATCAGATTGTATAGTAAATATGGGTCCCTGAATGTGAGTTGACTTTGAGTTGACTGCTTACCACTGGAGATGCATTTGTTCCTAAAGTGTTGTGCATGATCTTGATGACAATCTTATCTCCCCTCTTCTAAATTTCAGTTCATTGCTATGGACAGTGCTATAACCTTGTGGCAGTTCCTTTTGCAACTTCTTCAGGAATCTCGGAATAAGGACATTATCTGCTGGACCTCAAATGATGGAGAATTCAAACTTTTGCAAGCAGAAGAGGTGGCCCGCCTTTGGGGAATCCGTAAAAACAAGCCCAATATGAACTATGACAAACTTAGTCGTGCACTCAGATATTATTATGTAAAGGTAACTTGGCCTTTTGTTTGCCTCCAATGTTTAACTTACATTGCATTCTAGTGGGTCTAGAATTAGTGGTTTTTCTCTCTCTGATTTCAGTGGCAGGAATGTTGGGAATGCCACGAGAATTGATTGAGTAAACATAAAGTTGCTTGCCTATCTGATTAAATGTATTTGTTTCAAGAATTAGCAACAGTCACTACTACTATTTTACCCAACCACTTGTTCTTGTTTTGAAATAGGTTTGTGTAACTCAGAGTTCTATCATTTGACATTTTGATTTATTCATTTATATCCTCAGATCTTAAAAATATGTTAATTGTTATTTTATTAATAAATAAAAGTAAGTAATATTTTATGCAGAATTTCCATGGAATATGTGAATGTATACAGTATGATCCCCCCGCCCCATGTTTTCTGGAAAGTTCTCAGTATGTTCTGAAAAGCTTCAGCTGATGTGTTTATTAGAATTTAATTTCGAATAACATTGATTTGACAATTAAATACTGCTTATAATTTTATGATATATGGATTGTAGCACTCAGCACATTGCTATAGAACAGGAATGTCAAACTCATGGCCAATGGGCCGGATACATCACGTGCTGGCCCCGCCCCCACTGTCATGACAACATGAGTTTGACACCCCTGCTATAGAACAATGTGAAAGCCATTGAATACTTTCTGGAGACTTTGAAATGGCTGTAGTTTACTGCTTTGCTGAATATTTCAGATGTTCATTTTCCTTCAGCTACATCAAAATGTTATGTACAGTCAGCTTTTAATACTTAATCTTGATGCTGAAATATATTGATATTGATGGAAGTATTATGTCTGAGATCAAAATTGGCTTATATTATATTGCCTTCTGAATCAAAGAAATAAAATAGGCAGTTGGTGTGACTGAAATATGAAGTTCAGACAGTTGACTGAAACCATGTTCATTATGAGCAAACTTTTTTGAAGCTCTACAATATTTTTAAATTCATTTTTCATTTTTTATTATTGATGGATTTGTTGGTATGTGGCTGGCCTCACATGAAACAGGAAAAACATTCTTATTTTCTGCAGTGCTATATGCTTCTAGACAAATGGATGTTGGGTATGTGTCCTGATTAGTACATGGATGTATATCCCCCAAATCCCTTTCAAGACAAAATGAATAAAGATACAAGTTTGAATCTAGAACTACATAGGGTTCTTTTAGTTAGCCCATTGAGATAAATAGGACTGAATCAGGCACACTTTTCTCATCTTTAGTTAATCATATTGTCTCCTTGACTAGCTGAACTATGGGACAAGTATTCAAAGAGGGGGTGCCTAATCTCTGTTTTATTTTTGATGTTTTCACAGAACATCATCAAAAAAGTTAATGGTCAAAAGTTTGTTTACAAGTTTGTATCTTACCCAGAGATTTTGAATATGGATCCGCTGGTTATTGGCAAGGTTGAGGGTGAAGCTGAGGCACAAGCTGGCTTTGTTGATACTAGCAACTCTACAAAGGACATTGAAACTTATGGGAAAGAGAAACATCAGGCCAGTGTGAAATCCTCCAGCCGCAATGACTATATCCACTCGGGCCTATATTCTTCATTTACTTTGAACTCTCTTAATTCCTCCTCTTGTACAAAACTGTTTAAGCCAATTAAGATGGAGAATTCAGCTGAGAAGCTGACAGAAAAGAGAACTACTCAGGATTCAACACCTTCAGTCATAAAATTTGTAACCATGTCCTCCAAAAAGCCTTCTGTATCTCCCCTTGCCTCAGCCACTCAACTGACCTCTAGTATCTCAGCTGCCTCTATCGTACCTTCAGGTTCAAATGAAAGTTTCCAGGCATTGGAATCTCCAGCAACATCTAAAGGTGCAGCCACTGAAAGTTCAGCCTCTTTGCCAGTCTTGACCTCTAATTTTAATTCTACATCTCCTGCAACCTCCACATCTCCTAGTCTCCAGGTTCTACCCAAATCTCCTTTACCACCTTTAAGTTCTAATTCTGATCTGGTTATAGATACAGAAACTGAGTCTGTAGTTTGCCAGCAGTTAGAGCACTTTCAGAATCAAGCCTTGGAGGTTAAAGAGATGAGTTCCTCCATATTTGAAAAGAATCTTCGTCATAGCAGAACTAGAAAGCCCAAAGGACTGGAGATTACCCCCACTCTGTTTATTACTGGCAGTGACCCCAGTCCACTAGGAATACTGAGTCCTTCTCTACCAACTGCTTCTCTTACACCAGCACTTTTTTCACAGGTAATCCTGTCTTTTATTTGGGATCCAAATACTGTATGTAAATTTGCAATAGAATAGAAATTTACCTGCTAATTCTTGCTCTTTGTTTAAGTTTGGGAATAAAAGTAGGAATTTAAGAGGCTGGACAGCTATCCAGCTAAGGGGGTCATTGATCAGAAAATTGACCTAATTTGTTTAGTATATATTTTAGTCTGTGCTTGAGGAGTTAATGCAGAATGCTTAATGTTGGGTATTTTTTTTAAATATTACTTTTCCTTAAGAGATCTAAGCTTCCTAGATTTTTTGTAATTATTCCTAATTAGGACAAAACGGACAGTTGAGTGTAGTGGTGAAGGCATCTGGCTAGAAACTGGGAGACAGAGGTCCAGTTGTGCCTTGGACACGAAGTGACCTTGGACCAGTAACTTGCTCTCAGTGCTAGGAAGGAAACAGTGGCAAACCATTTCTGAAAATCCTTGTCAAGAAAACTTCAGGGACTTGACCAGGTAGTTTCTGAAAATTGGACACCATTGAATGGAAGATTTTTAAAAAAGAACAAAAGTTAACATTTCACTATTTAATCATGGTTACCTAATTTGGACTTGCTGTCTTTTTTTCCTTTTAAGGATAAATTTCTTCAACCGATTAAGGCCATATTTAATTATTATGGCTACAATAACATTATGTGCAGCATAATTTTTCCTTAACATAGCAGTTTAAAAATATTTTTGTAGGTGGTTCCATATTCTAAATTAAGCAGGTACCCTGATGTACTTTCTGCTATAGTTAATTTTGCTTCACATATAAAAATAGAACGTAATGAGAAAGCAAGTGAGTTGAATGTAACAAAGAATAGAGAGGTGTTGGCGAATAGGCAATCCAATAGAATGATTTAACTATGATTAAATAATTCGGATTATATCCCAAGATGGCAACCTTGGATAATTTTGTAAAATCTAATCAACCTAGTTTTTAGGGGTCAGCACCTCAAGCTGTAAAGTTCCAGAAAACAATTGATCAAAATGAAAACAAAAGTAAAATCCGAGTAATAACCTCAAGCTAATGCTTTAGATTCATGGAATTCAGTGAACGTATCAGAATATGACTACTTCATCTTATAAGTCATTTAAAAAATAAAAAATTCTGTATCTTTTATGACCACCTGTACAAGACAGTTTATTAAAAATTGTTTACATAGGTCACTTCCTTTATTTTTGAGCCATCGGGTGTTGCTAGGACAGGAAATAAAATAATTTAAAGCTGTTAGATTTCCCCTCAATCTTATCATGCCTGTTAGGATCTGACATTGAAATGGAGAAAATCTCTGGTCATCTCCTCTTGCTGTATCTGGAAAAGGAAGATAGCTAACTAAATCGTCTTCTTGTTTTTGTGATGTGCTATCATTCTTAGTTTCTAGACTAGACAGAATCAGTTTGATTTTCTACCCTTTATTAACTATCATATTGGTGTCTGATCCCAGACTAGTGATGTTAAAACAGATGTCTTGCCTTAGTGATATTAGATGCTTATTAGTCATATTGAACTAAATGCGCACTTCCAAATGATTAATTTTATCCTATTGTTCTGTATGTCCCACAGACACCTATTTTACTGACACCAAGCCCCTTGCTCTCCAGTATCCATTTTTGGAGTACTCTCAGTCCAGTTGCTCCTCTCAGTCCAGCAAGATTACAAGGTGCTAATACCCTCTTCCAGGTAAGTTTCAATTCATGACAGCAAACAAAGTCTATGTGGCAGATATTTCCTAAATAGTCACGTAAGAGTGAGCCCTTTTCTTCATTAGGACAAGATTGTGCAACATTATTTAAGCCAAGGACTAGACTTGGCCTTTATGGAGCAAGTTGGGAGGAGGCTGCGCTCCAAAAAAGTTCAAGAAGGTGACAAAGGGATGAACAAGAGTAGGAAAATTGCTTTTGATTTAACTACAACTAATCTTATTACTTATCACATTTTATTCATTCCTTCTATTATATTAAGAACTGCAGTTGACAGTATATTAAAAGGTGATCTTAGAAGATTTGATGGATTGTACACCCTTGATTTAGCAGCAAAGCTCCATTTAAACCACTCATATTTCCTAACTGTTTGCAGCTGCTAAGCTTAGTTTAACAAAATAATATGATCTTCCCCAACCTGGTGTCCTTCAGATAAATTCGGACTCCAACTCATATTCCCAGGCAAGCTTGTTTTAATCATATTTGTGTAAATTAAAAGTTAAGGCTAAAATAATATCATATTCTACAATAGATAAAGGAATTAGTTTACAATCTGAGTGAGAGTACAGTTAAAACAAAAGCTTCAAGATGCTTCAATTGAGCCCACTCATCTGATCACTGTGTCCATGGCAGCAAAACAAAAGTGAATAGCTGTTGCCTTTCAACTGTTTTTTTTTTCATTTAGTCTTGCTAACACCTCTGGAACTTTTAGTTGATGCCCTATTCAAGTTCTAATTTAATCTACATTGTGGAACCCTATGGGTTCACTGTTAGCCTCGTCAGAATTGTTAAAAGATAGTTAAATTTAAAGAACAAAAAAGAAGAGGCAGAACAAGTATCTCAGGCAAAGCTTCACAATCCAAATGTAGGTGGTGACTCTGACTCTGCATTGAGGGCTTTCTATCTTTGCACATTTAAGGATCAGTGTTATATTTAATTTTTCAGTGTTATAAGAAGGTTGCTGTGGAAAATATTATGAGAATAAAGATAGGTGTCATTGTTGAGCTTATTTATGCTTTTCTTCCTTTTATTAAGATTTAAAATAAATCTGCTTATCTGTATCAGGGGCTCCATGTTGATCAGGCATACTGCTTTGGGGCAGGGACTCGTTTGAAATTTTAAGGGATGTGGTAGATATACTTAAGAAAATGGCTGCCATAGGAACTTCCCTGTTCAAGAAATAGCTACAAGGACAACGTGAACAAAAAGTAAAATGACCTTCTAGGTTGATCATCCCTGTGAGGAGTTTGTAAAGCTCAAACAACTTCTAGCCGATAAATAACATTGTGTGATGTTTTACTATGCAATAAAATTATATAGTTCTGCATCTTGGTCATACGCAACTTGCTAATTGGTCCTATGAAGCCATCTGGTAACATCATTACCCTAGAATCAGACTCTTGGAACAGGAATGCTATCTGTGGGTTTGGGAGTTGACTTCCACACACCTTAAAATTATTGAGGTTGAGAAACACTGTCTTAGGCAAATGAGTCCATCCTCCTGATTATGGAATTAGAAGAGGAAAGTTAAAAATGGTTGTACCTTTTTTGCTTGATTTGAAATATTTAAGGAAATTCAACATTTCTGCGAAAATAACCAAAATGCAGGGAGGAAGGGAAATAACTATAAAGGTCCTTGCTTTTTAAGATTTTACTGTATCATGCTAGAAGAAATGACTTGGTAACTTGGGCACTCATCTTTTGAAGCCAGTGTTTTGCTGATGACAAAAGCAAACCAGTGTAAAAGCTAACTGAAAAAATAGATATTACTTTATAGACAACTGAAGCATTAATACCTGTTTCTGTTTTATAGTTTCCATCAGTGCTGAATACTCATGGACCATTTACTCTGTCGGGAATGGATGGGCCTTCCACTCCTGGCCCTTTCTCGCCAGATTTACAGAAGACTTAACATGTGGCCTTTTGAAAATGGACAACTTGGACTAAAAAGAGGAAGAGATTTTATTAAAAATGCTGCAATCCAGGTTTTAAGAGACAGTTTTTAATTCCATAGAGACAATTTAAAGTGACTTGGTTTTTGTTATCCTCAGTTCAGATGCCTTTGCAAAATTCTCTTTAAGACATATGAGAATTCATAAGGAAGTGCCTTGATTGTGGAAATTCTTCTCTAGAGTTTCTCTCTTCCCCGTTCCTTACTGCTTCTGTTGAATGAAGAAGGCTTCTTTTAACAAAGAACACACTTCTGTATTATAATGAGGTATTGGACAGAACAGCCAACTGATATCAGATGGTTTTTGACTGATATCCATCCATTCCTTTGCTTTTTGCTTTTTTATGTTAAAAAATTATTTCATGGAAGCTGGCATTCCAAGAAATACTTGGAAAGTGAATAAAAAGAGTTATTTTTTACAGTGAATTCCAATGATCTTAAAAAGTTTTAGCATTGCAACGTACAATAGTGTAGAAGAGAGTTGAGAAATTTTTTAATAATGGGTTGCTATGGGTAAAAAAGCTTTTTTTCTTTGGCACAAAAAATGTCATTTCATCCCTCACATAATAGTATGGTATTTTTGTATGCTTAAATGGCACAGTTATGCATAGATCATGGATTGTATTGCTTTGATCTTTCCAAAATATTTAAAGGTGTTAATATTTGATAAGCCAAGTCAAGAAAAATAAAAGCAAATCCCTTGTTATTTAATAAACAATTTTGCAGGTTGAGCTAACTCAAGAAACTTGCAGTGGATATGAAGTAGCACTGAATTAATAAGCATTTATTTGACATCCAATGGGTTATTGTCTTGCTTCTTGTTAATGTTGTACGTAAGTGTGACATTTGGGAAGTGAATATTTATTGTTTATTCTTTTTCCCTCTCAAAGAGGGAAAGAGACATACCTTCTCTTGGCCATCTGCATATTTATGATAGGTGTCCTTTTAAATATAAGTGGATTGGAGTTTTGAATGTTCAAGCCTTTAAAATTAAAAATGTGCCATTATTAGAAAGTATTCTGTCTAGTTAAATGTTTTGAGACCGGAGGGAGAAAGCACAAAGTGGCACATGCTGTTTGTAAACTGAAGGGAGTAAAATGTGTTTTTAGCTTGTACTTAATCTTGTGGGAAGATATTCATTGGATAACAACTTCAGCATGATGGTAGTTGAAACTTCTTTGCAAACATATGGCAACATAATAATGACTTGCTAAAGTAGGAGACTTGTTTAGGGACTAGAAATTGAAAGTAAAAATAATAGATCTAACACAAGCAATAGTAGTTGAATTGCAAGAAGATTCATTCTTTCTGCATAATATTTATATTCAGGCCCTGTTATATTTCAGAAAACACTTTAATTCTTGTTACTTCAATAGCCTAATTGTGTCTGAAAGAAAGTTGAAGTAGATATCAGCAAAGTGTTATAATCGTTTTTTCTGTGTTGAGGTGGGCTTGGTTTGAAAAGAACGAACAACCTGTGAGTTTTTATTCATATACTTACTCTGAACAGGCTTTATATGTTGGTTGGTATGCAAGAATGCCTCAAGGTAACATATCAGACTAAAGTAGGAGACATTTGCTGATTTATCTGCATTAAACTGTAGTTGGCTCCCTTGATCAGGCAGGGATTTAAAAGGCCCAATCCTGTCTCTTGTTGTACCTAATTGAATATATGTAGATCTATTTCAGTACAGAGATGTAAAACATTGATGGCAAGTAACAAAAGAGAGCCAGTTTGGTTTAGTGGTTAGAAATCTAATGAAAGCCAACTGGTGACCTTGGGCCACACACTTTCTCTCAGTCCAACTTACTTCAAGGTTTGTTGCTGTGGGGAAAATAGGAGGAGGAAGGTATGTTGGATATGTTCTTTGCAAAAATTATAAAGGTGGGATTTGTTGTTGTTCAATTGCTAAGTTGTGTCTGACTCCTTGTGATCCCATGGACCACAGAAGCCAGGCCCCCTGTCCTCCACTATCTCCTCCCAAAACCACACTCATTGTATTGATGGCACTATCTAACTATCTCATCCTCTGCTGATCCCTTCTCCTGTTGCCTTCAATATTTCCCAACATCAGGGTCTTTTCCAATGAGTCCTCACTTCTTATTTGGTGGCCAAAATATTTGAGCTTCAGCTTCAAAAGGCGGGATACACATAAATAAATAAAAATAAATAAAAACAAACTGACACAGCAGGCATGTCCAGGTCAGAGCAGCACTTTTTAAGGGCATATGTATTAAAATGAAATTTTGCTATATCTTTATGATGGAGAGTAATGGTGGTTAAAATATACATAATAAAATTTCTGCTCATCTCCTTTGCCAGTCAGACAACAGAAAGGACTGGCAGATTCCAATTAAATGTTTATAAGCAAAGCGGGAGAAGGGTTTAGCCGGAGCCAGGCGCCCGCCCGCCCAACAAGCACTCCGAGGATATAGCGTAAGCCCCCCCCCCCCGAGAGAAAGTCGTCTTCTCGCCCGGTAAATGTTTATAAAAATCTGATGGGTTTAGCCATTTGCATGGATGCTTCAACTCCTAAAGTTTCTCAGCCAGCGCTGGTTGGAAAAATTCTTGGAGTTGAAGTCCACACATTTGAAAGTTGCCAAGGTTGAGAATCACTGGCCTGAATGGCTTTTGTCTTCTTTGGGGGTTTCCCTTTTCCAGTATTGTGCTTTCCTATGTGGTACAAGGAGCAACTATATTTAGATTTGCAAGTGAACCAAAACTTAGATCATCCTGAAAGTAGTTTTGTTTATCCTAGTTTCACAAGCTAATCCCAATAGTCTCAGCAAAAATATTCTGCTACAAACCACTGGCCCTCTTATGCCAAAATCCAGGTATAGAGTTTCCATTTTTAGTGACTTAGCAGAACTCTGTCCTTTTATTTTATGGGAGATTTATGTGTAGAGAAATTTTGAATTTCTCTCTTCTTGCTTCGTCATTAATAAATCATTTCCTCTTATTTTCTATTTAAGAATGAGAACTGGAGAACTACTATATTTGGTATGAAAGAATCTTTAGCCATTACATAGCGACATTACCCAGAGAAGCTTCCCTCTGTATTAAAAAAAAAAAAACCCTGTTGAAAACTTCTTTGTGATTTATTTAGACAGATATTTTATACTGGACTACTTCCTGATTGGTTGACCTGCTATTTTCTTTTTTTAATTTCATATGCTTACATTTTGAACAGAATTTTTGTCCCATTGCAACTGTTCACCTAGGTACTTCATTGCTATTTTCTAAAACCCATTTAGTAAATGTAAAAATTCCACTCTGGCAATCAAGGATGGAGGAAATGCAGGTTGAGAGAGAGACAGTAAAGGGTTAACCTCCATTTTACACCCCAGATAATATAGAATATTTTAATTTCCAGATTCCAGATCTAGATTTTATTTTGCTTTTCATGTATGCTTTCTTTAATTGTGTTAGGTAATAAACATTTCCATGCTTTCAGCTGTTAGATCATGTTAACATTAATCAGATGGTATCTTACTTTGATATGATTACTGATTAAGAAATATCTTTATTGACTTTTCTTAATGCCGTATTTTTCTCATCTGATAATTATAGAAAACAGCAATCTCTATATTTATCTTTACAATATTATTTTATATGTTAGCACAAATTGATATTCATTGGTTTTTACCTAATCAGTTAGTGGTTGGACAAATGTTGAGTCTCCTATATAATTATGTATAATTTTTGCTACTCTTTTATTGCATTTTATATAAACAATCATTCATTCAAAAGATTTTAATAGCCTGTCCAGATTATACTAGTTAGAACTCTGTGTTTTAAAGATAATTTTAAATTAGATACTACTTTTCAAGTATTAAAGTAAGCAGTGAAAATTTTATCTTTTACAAACTACATTTGTGAGGTCTCCCTTCCCTACCTCATAACTGGTGTGAAAACAGATTGTGAGAGGCCATAAAGGAACCTATTAATGTGAGGAAATGCCAAAGAACTTTAATTCTCCTTTGCTAATGTCTTGTGAATGTAAATCAGTGACATTTTAATTTAATACCAAATACTTCCTGAAGCTTGTTGATATTTCCAAAATTTTGGTTTAGAAAGAAGCATTCATGGTACTGGAAAAAAGTGAGCCATGGTTCTTAAGGGCTAAACTAGAGTACTTTTTCAAAATAAAAACTGAAATTAACTATCAGTAATTATCAGTGAGTGAGCCAAGTTGGTGTAATGTTGAAAGTCCCACTGATTTTAATAAGTATGAATATGTTAACAGAACATAGGCATCTTGAAGAAGTTAAAAGTGATAAAGCTGTTTTATAGCTCTGGATCAGATATGTCCAGTCTGCAGGCTGTATATGGCCCCTGGCAGCTAGTAACACAGACCCACAAAATAATAATAAATATTAAAAAATAAAGCTTTGTTATTTATATAGATTAACAATAGTATATATTTTATATGCAGCCCAAGACAGTTCCTCTTCACTCAATGCAGCCTAGGCAACTATGGTTGAAAAACTCTGCTCTCTACTCATTAATTAGGATTTGCACTAATGCTAAGAGTATCTTGACTTTTTCTTTGAATAGCTATTTGCTTTTTAGTTCCAGAAAAAAATGCTTCTGAAAGTAGTTCACAATGCTACTATCAAAGCTTGACTGATCTTGATAAAATATGAATATAATGTCAGACTATGATAGTACTGACATGATATCGTAGTTGCTGACCATTGTTTAAAAGAGCTTTCTAATGGGGTCACTCTTATAATGCTATGGAATGTTATTAATCACAGTGATGAAGCTAATTTGATTGCTTAGAGAAATTTATACCTAAGGCAATATTTTGTAGAGTTAAACAACCAGAATGGTATTCAGATTGTTTTAGTAAACATGATTGAAAGGTACTGCACTTTATGGCTGCAGTTTTTAAATTGAGTTGTACATTCAGGATTTGTAATACTATAGATCATTGTGTCATATTTCTCTTTTTGTTAAAACATAATTTTGAAGCTACTAAAATATCATTTTGTCCAAAAGTATCTTAAACCAATTTTCTAAAGATGAGTTAAAGAGTAGCATTAGCATTAGTCATACAACTGTGTCTCTCATATAAATAACCTGAATGGTTGAAATAGTTGTTACCATATGAATGTATCTTTGCTTGAAGCAGTTTCACGTTTGCAAATTAAATATTTATTTAGTTTTCCATTCCATGTTGGTACTGCTTAAATTGAAGGAGTAAGCTTTTCTTTAGTTGACGGGTCACAAAGCTAAATTGGTTTAGCATCTTTTATTTTCATGCTGTTGAAAAAGATATGAACGGATTGGCTCAAAATAAGATTTCTGTGTAATGATAAACCTCCAAAGTTGTATAGTTAGTGCATTGTTCAGTGTGAGCATTAATTTGGAATCCTTTTGCAGAGCTTTCTAGAAAAAAAATGTGGAACACACCAAAGATTTTACTAGTCCATGATCAGTCATATGCTACTAGAAAGGCCAGAAACACAGCTTTAAGGTAATATAAGGTTGGGGAGGCGGGCCAATTGAGAAAAAGGTCCAATAGATATGGCAATTTGAACTCTTGAAAGAAACGTGGAATATAAATGTGGCCCTCAATTAATACTCAATTATTCTTGTCCCAACTTTACTGTATCCCATTTCAAAGCCATCTTAAAGTCCGATATGGAACAAGTTCCTTAATATTACTTGGGCGCTACGTTAATAACTGGAAGTTTTTAAAACTGTCTCCATATCTGGTTTTATTTTTTTCTTTAAATAAAATCTGTCTTTAGTATACCTTGTGTAATTAGAAGGGAAGAAGTAACGACGTTTTCCAATAGATCCTTTAAGCTGTGTTATTTTGTCTTAGGTGGTGCTTTAACTATGGTTGATATTTGATCTCTCTGTGTTCAGCTGCACAGAATTTTAAATACTAGAAATATTAGAATAACAAAACACTTGCTAAAACTTGTATGGGAAAGCCTCTTCTTCTAAATCCATGTAACAATGCATTGTTTGTATTTTTAATGCAGTTACCAAATGACCTTATGTAAACATAGTGGTTATGACAGTATTTTTTTGTATTGTTTCGACATGTTGACATGTTCATGCATGTTGTAAGAATATACAAGGGGAAATCTAGGTGGTGGAGGAATGGAAGAAATTAGACTAGGCCTTGATGTATATGTTGATATAACAAACATCTTTCAGAAATGAAAGCTGACACAATTAAATATTGTTGAAGTACTTTTAGTGCTTCACAAATACTTCTGCCAAAATGCTGTTTAGCTAGTACCTACACTGCAGCAGCAGTTAGTGGAGTTCTCTGCAAGGGATTGGTAATCATGAAACTTACTGTGGAATTTCTGACTTACATTGATGAATTAAAGCAACTTTGTTCGGTTTGCTCTGGTATTGCTAATGTTGCTGCAATTCCCATGTTAGTTACAAACACATACAGCCCTTGGTTTTTGTTTTCTATTTCAATGGTTACTTTTCCAGAATAATGTCTATTTTTGCCCAGCATATATATTGCAGACAAAAGTGAAATTATCTTAATTTTGGAGATGATAGCCAACTATGATGGTTAGTCCAAAAAGAATGAGAGTGGGTAAGGCCAGGTCCCTGAGCTTTTTCTTAGTGTAATTGCCTATTGGAAAACCTTTGCAGTTTCCTGTGGTCTTTGTGGGGCCCTTAAAGCAGGGGTCCCCAACCGCCGGTCCGCGGACCGGTACCGGGCGCGGAACAAGTCTTACCGGGTCGAGTTGCTGGGCGCCGCCATCTTTTTGGAAAAGTGCTTCCCGTGAGCTTTTCCGGTAGAAAGCTCACCGGAAGCACTTTTTCATCAAAGATGGCGGCGCCAGCGCGGTGAGCTTTTCCGGCAGAAAGCCATTTCTACCCGAAAAAGCTCATCAGAAGCGCTGGCGCCGCCATCTTTTCGTCAAAAAGATGGTGGCGCCCAGTTGACGCCGGTACCGGCCGCGGCGCCCAGCTGATGCCGGAACCGGGCCGCGGCGTCGAAAAGGTTGGGGATCACTGCCTTAAAGGATATGAAAATCAGTTCTAGCTTCTCTTCCCTCGTCTGATGCTCTCATGGGTTTGGGATGTGTTCTGCAATATCTATGTTGGTACATCTATGGGCTGGGTTGGAAATATTAAATATTTCTTAACATTTGTCAGATGTTCAGCCTTTTGCCACAAGAGTCAAGTGAATTTACCTAGGGAAATGTAGCTTGTTGTTCTTTTAAAAAATTGAAACCCTATACATTTTATATATTTAGTATATTGCCATTGTGTAAAATAATGTTAATATATAATAAAATTGCACGCATAGCCAAAGTTTTCAGTAAGTTTTCAGTATTATTTTCTTGACTACAAGAATATCTAGACAAGGCATTAGGCAGACTTTCATAATATTAAGGTGTTTATAAGAAAGGAGAAAAATCTGTATCTTCAGTAATAATTTTAATTACCAAATCTGATTCAGAGCTTTGCAAGGTTAATCTTACATTTCTCAAGCACAGTTTGGAGGCCTAATTGCTTTAAAAAATGATATATTAGTTACTGCACATCCTAACATAATGAAATTGTTCCTTGAGAAAGCAGTCTGTTTTTTTGCTATTGGTTAGACTTTTTGCAAGAAAAATGGTATGGCAATTTTTCTTTTTACAAGAGTTAGGGAAAGTGTTAAATATTTTCATTAGGAACTGATAGAGGGGTTTAGTTTGTTTAATAATATAGGTTTTTAAAAATGTAGTAAATCATGTTAATATGTATGTGCAAGAAGACTTACAGAACAATTGTATTTTTAAAAATAAAATATTTTTTAACAAAAAATTACCTTGGAATATTGTTTTCTTCCACAGTAGACAGAATATGCCACTACAGTACAATTTAAAAAGAAATATTTAAAAATATTTTGCCAGAAGTGATATAACCATCAACTGTTATCTAAATCAGATATGTTGTAGTACAAATTTACAGCCTGTTTCTATGGTACTGTTCTTGAATTTGGATGTAATTAAATGACGCATATTCATCAGAGAGTACCGCATTGAAATCTGAGGTTTTGCAAATTAAAATAGTACTGTGTTAGGATTCAGTTTAAAAATCTTGCTTTGCAGCAACCTCTCTTTAATAATATTTTCGGAGATATTTGCAGATGATTTTTTATGGATAGTGAAGATTGCCCTATCAAAGAAATAAGACCAGAGAAATCAGTGTAAAGGATATCCAATCAAAGTATTTGACTGCCAAACCAAAGTGTAACTAGCCCTTCTCCTACCTCTCACAGCTGGCTCTGAAGGTCTTGATGAACGAGAAGCAGGTAAGCAACCAGGCAAGGTGATTGTGTCTTCTGAAGTTTCCTTTTGGGTTGCAGTTTGAAGCGATCTAGCACCAAGGGCTGAATATAGTCCCCTTTCACTAGATTGGGATTATTTCATGCTATTTATATACCTTGCTTTTAAAGTGACTGAATAAAATTGTAGATTGCAGTTTGCTAGTTTGTCAATGTGGCAAAGTGCTTCAGTGGGTGGTAGTTTAACAATTCCAGACTTTTGTAGGTGACACTGATTTTTTTAGATCCATTTCAGTCTGGTTTCAGGCCTGGTTATAGAAAAAGAAAGTCACCCTGCAGGATGAATTGGGAACAAGACATGGGGATTGTGACCATATTATGTTCTCTTGGACCTCTCGGTGGCTTTCAATACCATTGACTGTGATGTTCTAGATAAACTGTCAGGATGCATGCTGTACTAGAATGATTCCACTTTATTTGGCCATTTCCAGAAGGTGATGCTGTGGGATTTATTATTAAATGTATATGCTATTCAACTCTCAACAACTCTGCGTGATTTCTGCCTCATGGCGGTTGGACCTCTGAATGTCTCAGAACTCAGCTATGCTTTTTAGTCTCTACACTAGACAGTGGTTCTCAACCTGAGCAAATTTAAGATGTGTGGATTTCAACTTCTGCCCCAGCTACGGAATTCCGGCAGTTGAAGTCCACACATCTTAAAGTTGCTGAGATTGAGAAACACCCATCTACATATGACTGCTGGGAGAGGGTGTCAGCTGAGGATAATATCAGTCATTAATAATGACACTCGGCTCCACCTGGCCTTTTTCTCTAACCAGGTGAGGTGCTTGGTGTCTTGAACTAGTGGTTGGGCAAGTAATGAACTAGAGAGGCCAATAAACAGACTTAGTATAGACAAGACAGAAATCCTGTTTATGGGTGGCAGGTCTGTCCAGCCAAATGGTGCCCTGCCTGTCCTAATGGATGTCTGCACTTCAGGTTATCTCTCATATGTACCAGGCTTTAAACTCATCCCATGAGCTTTCTAGGTCTTCTGCAATGGGCCTTTACAAGGGAGAGAACTTTTTCCATGGTGGATACCAATTTATGTATCTTTTCCCAAGGAGGCTTGACTGGCACCCGTTTGCATCATTTTGATTCCAGGTGAAGAAAACGTTTTTCTTTTCCAAGGCTCTTCAATTGATTTTTAATTCTATTTTTAAAAATTATCTTTGTGCAGCTGCTGGTGTTTTCGTTTTTATGTTACTTGATTTCATTGATATATTTTTATTCAAATTGTATTTTTAGTATAAACCATCCAAAGAGCTTTGGCTATTGAGCAGTTTAGAAAAAAAAAACAAATAAAGCAACAACTCAAGTTTTCAGGTTGATAATCCAGATGCAGCATGGCCAGTTTGAGGCAGGCTTGCTAATTAAATAGTATAATTTTAAAGATAACAATTCTGGACCTCCTATACCCATGATGGCGAACCTATGGCACACGTGCCACAGGTGGCATGCAGAGCCATTTGTGCAGGCATGCGAGCCCCAGCCAAACTTCCTACACTGCACATGTGCGTGCCTCCCAGCTGATTTTCAGCCCGCTTGAGGCCATTTTCGCCCTCCTGGAAGCTTGAGGGAAGCCTCTGCAGTCTCCGGAGGCCGAAAAATGGGCCTTCCGGAAATACCGGAAGTGCTGAAATGGGCCCATTTTCAGCCTCCTGAGGCTCCAGAGGCTTCCCCTGAGCCTCCAGCGGGGCGAAAACAGCCTCCCGCAGGCTCCAGAAGCACTTCCGGTATTTCCAGAAGGCCCATTGGGCACTTTTGGTATTTCCAGAAGGCCCGTTTTTCGGTTGCAGTGGCTTTCTTTGAGCCTCCGGGAGGGTGAAAACGGCCTCAAATGGGCCAAAAATCAGCTTTGAGGTGTGCGCATGTGCAGTGCAGGTAAGGTTGTGTGCGCATGCGCAGGGGACATGGGGCGCATTGAATTGTGGGTGCCAGCACATGCATGTTTCAGGCACACCACAACAAAAAGGTTCGCAATCACTGTCCTTCCTATACTGCAGACTTTGAAATAACTTAGTTAAGCAATTTGAAGAATATTGTTTGCTAAATGTCTCATAGGGGCCTGCAAAGCATTTGGAATGATACTGCCTGAAATTGCTTTCGAGATGCAACACTTTTGAAATGCAGCATGCTCAAAGTAGCCTGTTTCATATTTGAAACAGGAATATTTACATTCAGTTATTTTATTCATAATGTTTTGCCCATTTATAGTGTCTTTTATGTATTAAAACAATTGATAAAGACTCTCCAAAGCAAAGTTTGTTAATAACAGTTTTTCACATTTTTTTTGCCTTAGGCTGCATTTACAAAAAACACTTTTGTTGCAGATTGTTTTACTCAGACTGAGTTCACACAATATGTTAATCCATATTTTGCTCAATGTGGGTTATAGAATAAATCACAATTGGTTGCATTTATATGACATACTAAACCATCTTTTACAAACCACAATCTCTGGGTTCGAACTGCAGTCAAAATAAACTGATTGATAAATACAATCAAAATAAACTGTGATTTATAGAAATGCAAATCAAGCAAACAACATGATTGAAGGTTAAATTTTTCAATCCTGGTTTGTATTTTGGTATGAGCTATATTTGGCTATTGATAGATTGGATGCTGCACTCCAGCAAGTAGGTGGGCAAACTTAAATTTATTCTTCATTTTAATATATTACTGTATAATTAATTTTTCATTCTCACATATTAAAAATAGCTTGCAGATAATACAGTATGGAGACCTTTCTTTTGTAGCAGCAGAAGCTTCTGTCTTCATCAGCTTCAGCTTTGCATAATGCCAGAATTTTCACACATGAAATTGATACTAATATTGACCTTCTGGTCTAGAAATCTAAAAATCTAGAAATGGGGAATTAGAAAAGTTTACACTCGTCTGAATATATAAACGTGAGTACACGTGCTCTGTAATAAGGACAGTGCATTTTAAGGTTTAAACAATATGAAAATCAAAGATGAAGGTGCATACCCATGCAACATAGCAATCTGAAAGCCACATTGCAATACAAATTTAGTATAAATATACAATTTTGAAATGAGAAGTGCAACAAGCCTCTTCGAAAAAATAGCTTAAGTAATGTTGCTGGGTCCCATCTTGGTCACTTCACAAGTTCATGCAACAATACCATATTTAACATTCCTTCATATATACATAACAGATGTATACCGCCCCCGGGACAGCATTTGCAATTCCCACCTATCCCATTACCTTCATTTGAGACAGTCATGAGAATAGCCGCCACTTATTTAGTACTTCTCAAGTTCTCTTCCTGGAAGGCACCTATTATACAATATTGCACAATTGCAAGAGACATAACATTTATGTTCATGTACTTTAAATTGTTTAATACTTTAGGACTTGGGCTTTTCTGACAAATAAAGTAGCCTATCTGGCTTATACCACAGGCAAATGTTAAAAGGCCTGCTTATACTGATTCAATCAAACAACCCACCTTTACTTGAACTATATACTGTACTATCTACAGTATCTAGGTGCTTTTTACCACCAGAACATAATAAAATCCCATCTGGGGACAGACAAAACTTGAATACTTCAAGCTGGGTGGCAATTTTATAACAACATATTTATTCTGGCTATGTACAACATGAAGGGTAGAGATTTTTTAAATTTTCCTGCAACTAAGTCTTTGCAGCATACATAATTAAGAAGGGTGCTTTCCAAAATTTCCTACATATAAAACACTACTATATCCCCATCCCTACCCCCAGTTTCCTGTCAGCAAGGTCTGTAAAATGACAGTAGTACATTTTTTTCAACTGAGTTTTTGAATGGATTTTAATTGATCATATATCAAAAGTTTGGCCTCCTTAGGATTCTGCAGATTGTCCCTCAATCCTCGTTATGACCATTCCCTTCTAATCATAAATGGGAATGAACTGTAATCAAGGAGTTCAGTTGTAGAAAAATCAGGTAGTTTCAAATCAGGCTTTGATAACAAATCTTTCAGCTGAAATGACCATGTGCTTGATCCAGGTAAGAATTTGCTGTTTTATTTAACTCTGATAAAGTCCGTGTTCCCCTATTGTTGGTTGCTTATCAGGTGATACATCCATATCTACAAAACAAAATTTTGAAACAGTCATTTAAAATGAAGTGCCCTAAAAAACAAAGACACTTCACTATACTACGATAGCTGGAATTGTTGGTATAATTGGATTGACCAAAGATAAATTATATATCATAAGGCATAAAAGAAAAGTATCAATCCATAATAACGAGGTAGCAATATAAGTTAAAAACAGGTGTGGTTATATGACACAAGTTAAGGTTATGAAAACAAAAGAAGATCTTGCAAACTGTTAAAATAAGAATACTTTTTATCTTGTAACCTCTTTCTTTCTTTCTTCCCCCTTTCTTTTTCTTTCTTTTCTCAAAATTCTTTCCTTCTCTTCCTCTTCTCTCTTCTTTCTTTTTCTTTCTTTTGCTTATTTGTGTATGTATTGTGACTGGTTTTAATTGTAAAAATTAATAAACTATATTTATAAAAAAAAAATATGAAGTGCCAAATGGCCTTCACTGGCTGTTTAAAAAAAATCATTAAAATACCACATACCTTCTGCCTCTACTTGATTTATAAAGTACCGTATTTTTCGCACTATAAGATGCACTTCCCACCCAAAGTGGGTGGAAATGTCTCTGCGTCTTATAGAGTGAACATTGCAGGGGGGAGGGGGTTGGTGCGCCACTGTCGGGCATGCTGGAGCATTTGATTGGCAGTTGGATCGGCCTCTTGGAATAGCGCCAATCAGCTGTTCTAGGTGGTGAGGATTGCTGCCACCGCCTATCATCGCGGCCCATTTGCTGCCCATTCGCCATGGCTCATTCGCCGACAATGGGCGTCGAACAGTTCGTGATGAACAGTCCACGGTGAACAGGGCGTGGTGAACAAGCCATAGTGATCAGCGGTGAATGGGCTGCGGCAAACGGGTGGGTGGCAAACTGGCAGCAGTGACTGGGCGGCAATAGGCGGCGGTGGTGGTGATCCCCGCCACCTAGAACAGCTGATTGGTGGTATTCCAAGAGGCCGATCCAACCACCAATGAGCTGCTCGGCAGCGAAAGGTCCAGCATTGCCTGGGGCAGTGGCAGCTCATCTCATCTCATCTCAGTTGATCGGTGGTAGGCTCAACAGAGTGGAGCCCTGTCGAGCCACATGCTAGTGCTATGGTAATGTGCTGAAGCTGATCAGGACACTGTTTGCTGCAAGGACGCTAGCCAGATGAATACCGGATGGATTCTGGGAGGCAGAGGCAGATTTTTTTTCCTGTTTTCCTCCTTTAAAAGTAATGTGCATCTTATAGTCCAGAGCATCTTATAGTGTAAAAAATATGGTACTATTAGTACTGGCTTAAATATACAATAGATGTAGATGAAGACTTGTATTTCTGGACATCAATTTTGACAGGTGCTATTCTCCAAAATGTGTATTCTCCAACTCATACATACGTTACTCCTTCATATATGTACTGGTACCCAGGTTACCTCATGAAGTAGAACCAAGTCATGAATACAACTGACTTGTAAATGGGACAGATTATGTGGCTTCATGACTACTGAGGTAAACCTCATCTCTAAAGTGCACAGGATTCATTTCTATATTTGTTGGCCTGAAAAATTGTGCACTTAACACTTCTTGATCATAATTAATGCTAATAATTAAAATAATTCTGACAGCATTTAATGAAGATTCTATGGTACATTACAGAAATGGGAAATCCTGCCTTTCAATAGGATGCTGGATTATTAATTTAGGACATGCTGGATTGTACAGCCGGGGAACGGAAGGCCCTAGATTCCTTTTCCTTGATGTATAATATCAGATTCCTTATTTCAATGCTTCCTTAATTCTTCAATGGAAATGGTGTCAACTGTAATTTGAAAATGTGCATCGCTGGAGGTTTTAATCTCCTCTATACATAGCAAAGAAAACTAACTACTGCTTATTTATTTAGTGTTTATAGCCACTTTCTTGGCTTCATTTTTCATGGTCTCCTTGTCCAAGAATAAGGAAATTAAAGGGATATGTAGTTGCTTGGGCATTCAGTCCAATCCAAGCAGGAAAGGGGGAAAGGAAGCAGCTGTAAAATAAACGCTTCCTTGAATTTTTATAAAATTCAGAGTTTTTCCCTGTCTGTTCTGCAGGAATATACACCCTCTTTCACCTGGGCTGCTTTCCCATCTTTTCAGAAGTGTTGCTGCTCATAAGGGGGGGGGGAACAAGTCTCACCTGATTGGGACTGAGGGTGAATCCTGTGGAAAAATAGAAGGAAGACGTAGAAAGTAAAGGCCAAAGCTCCAAAGATGGTTCCACACACCAGGAAACTATAGCTTCCTTGATCATGAATGATCTGACAGAAAGAAAACAAGATATTTTAGGTTTTCAAGCTTTGGATACTGTCTTAAAAATTAACGAGCACAGCTCATTGGCAGGAAGAATAATGTTAAAGTGCTCCAGTATTGCTGACTGAGGTTATGCAGACTTCATTTCCCTATTGAAGAAGTTTGTGCCAGACTGTCTGACCTTCAGGGAAAGTAGCATATGCCATCTGCTTCCCCAGGGTTTCTACCTGCTGGACATTAGTGTGTGTTTCCACTCCGTGTTTGTGTGTGCGTGGGAAGACTTGCAATTCAAGAAGTGCCAAAATCTGAGAAGCAACATGATTACATGAAGAAATGCTTATTCCATGTTTTCAGTTTAAACATCAGGGTACCTCTAAGCTTCAATCTATTAGCAGATCACAATTCAGTGGAAATGCGTATACTTTGCAATATATGATTATTACTGGCCAGTCTTTCCATATGGTAGAAATAGGTCTTTGCTAGCTTTCTTTGCACCTCTTCTCTACAAACTGCCACCTATGCTAGAGGACACATTAGTGATCCAAAATATGCTTGTGTGCTCTAAATCCCATGTATAGTTTCCAGCATTTTATTTATTTAAAAGACTCACATGGGGCATTTCCATGGAAGGCTATTTAGATATCTTTTCTGAAATTCAGTTGGTGCAGACACTACTAAGCTACCTTAATTAGCAGTTTTGGTGTAAGATTTCAATTTTATCTTCAGTGGTTGAAATTTTCTGTTTATTTCCTGGGAGGTAGTTAGATGTTAATTTACATCCAGCAGGATGTCATTTTCATATCTAATATACTTACCGACCCTACCAGCAACTGTAGAACCATCTCTCCAATTCCTGCTCCTGTCACCAATACAGTAGTGGCACAGCCTGGAATTAAAAAGTTGGTATGCAGATGATATAAGACTGTAGTCTATGACTGGGACATTCAAATATAAATGGTAAAAATTAATCTCTAATATAAATGGCTTGTCAAGAATGCCACCTGTCTTGTGCTAAAGTCCAAGATAAACATTCAGTGTTAATGTGCCCCTATCAAAGCAAATAAGGAAGAAAAAAGCATCAGGATTTGTGGTTTAATCAGTCTGGAAGAAAATAATTAATTCCTTGAGAGCAATTCTGTGTCCTTTCACTTTCAATACTTAGCCAATAATGTAATAGCATCTAGCTGATCTTGGCTGATTTAAAAAAACTTTTTAAACTTTAATACAACTTCCTAGTTGTATTGCGATGGAAATAATTACAAAATATCAGGGCAATAGAGAAGACTTGGAAGTTGACAAAACATCCCAGAAGAAGTAATTTCGATTTGATTTCCAAGAAAATGTCATGGACATTTCAATGAAATCATCAGGAGTTGAATTCAACTTCAGTAATACAGTATATTACATTATATTATACAATAACATATTATATATACAATATTGTACTGTATTTAACAATATGTGTAATCAAACCTGGGCAAATAATACTGAGAATGGGAAAAATAATGTATGACAAATTAGATCATTCAAAGCTGGCAGAATATCAGAAATTTATTTGCACAAAATGAGAGTTCTATGAGAGTGAGATAAGCAGAATCCCCGTTACTGACTAATTTATTATCACTCAGCAAGATCTGAACCAATGTAAACCAATCTTCCTTTCTGCTATTTTGGCACAATGATGGTTCAGTGACTCTAGAACAGGGGTTCCCAACCTGGGGTGCTCGCACCCCCTGGGGGTGTGAGACGATATTCCAGGGGGTGCGAGAAAAGTCCAGGTAAATAATAGGATATTGGCTATATGTTGGCATTTTTATTTATTATGCAATGGATTAACTTTGTTTTCATTTTAGAGTTAAGTATCGTTATTTAGTGGCCGTCACATACATAGCTGAAAAGATTCAATCCTACCATATATTTAACGTGTTCAATAGTTCCTAAAGTCTAAATTTCAGGGGGTGCGAGGTTCGAGTGAAATTTCTTTAGGGGTGCGGGGCGAAAAAAAGGTTGGGAACCACTGCTCTAGAAGATAGTAAGTCATTAATGGGCTCCTACTATGGGTCCTACCACCTGCTTTCCTAAACTGGCATTCTCCAACTACTAATTTTCTCGCAAAAGAAAACATGGGGACACTTTACCTTTGTACTGGAGGATGTCCTCAGTGTAGGCCAGCACACTGGGAAACGTGCTGCTGAGGAAGAGGCCAAGAGAGGCAGTCCCCACAAAGAGGAAAACCACACTGGTAGAAAAAATTAGGAGTAGGAAGAATGTTATAAGCACTCCAACCTGCAGTGACATTAAAAGGGAAAGTAGAGGAATCAAGACAGTCAAACTCAGCTCTGAAAGAAGCAGCAGCAATTATAAAAGATACATCACAAAGACAGTAATAAATACTACTACAGATTCTGAAATCAGCGTCTAAAATTGTAAAAGGTTAGACAGAGTCTGAGGGAGGAGCCAAGAGAGGAATCAATTTGGAGTCTTTATGTTCCCACAAGTGATCCAAGTCCACTCCCCATCTTGCATTCTGTTAACTTTTTATCTAGTGCTAAATTACTGCTAACCATTAGTTGACTTTGTGTATGGCTTCTCCAATAAATCTTAACTGGAGCTTAATATATAGTTCTGGTTCTTCGTGTCTGACAAAAATGTTCCAAGAATCTTTACTTGACACTATTTCAGATTCTGCAGGAAATTTACAAAAGAGAGAGGGATGGGTTGCCCCTGATTGACCAACATGCCCTTTCATTGCTCTCCTACTTCAACTTTGTACTTTGATACCTGCAGCAATGAACCAGAGACCTACTGAAGTCAACATTTCGAGTGGTTGCTGCTATTTTCCTCCAGGGTTTTGCTACTGTATTGTTTGTAGTATAATTTTCTTAACATGTACTGTATGTGGTTAATGTGCCATTGTTTTGTTTTTACTTAATTTAGTTCAGAATGGTATTTTTCAGAGTTTAGGAAAGAATAGGGAGCTTGTCATACAGAAAGAAAGGTAGAATAAAAATGTATCCATACACTGCAACCTCCCTCTATTGGAGAGATCCTTTATTCTTCCACAAATAATGGACCATTTGTTGAATGGATCTGAATTATCAGAATCATAATTAGCAATTGCTTTGTAGTTGTACTTTGTCTTAATCTACATTGTATATGACATTGAATTAGAGCAAGAAATGTGTTTGGTTGGTTTTATTTGGTCTAAAACACCAATATTTTTAGGAAAAAAATATATAATACTATTAATTACAGCATTTTATTTTTTAAAAGAATTGGCATAACAACTCCAGAAGAACTTCTGGAATTGAAAATATATATTTTCAAAAAGATTGCTTTGTTGGAAATCCTAAGCTTTCACATTAGAATTGTGGTTCATATGAATCCCTGAAGGGAAAGTATATTAATCTGTCTGTCCCCAGCACTCCCAAACATGATGCCCTCCAGATCCATTGAGATACATCCTACTTTTGTATCGTGACAATTAACACAAAAAATTCACAAAGTTTGTTATTTGCTAGGTGAATAAGATTTGGCCATACCACGTTGATGAAAACCATGGTTGCTGGCTTCATTCTGTAGGAGACAGGGATAGAAATGAGTCTGCCCAGTGTGATGAACCCCCAGAAGAGACTGGGCAGATAGCCAGCCCTCTTGTGTCCCACTGAGAGTGGTTCCTCTACTGCGTAGCTGTATACAAAGCCAGAGTATTCACCCTGAAGAGATGAAAACATGCTTCATTATATTTGCACTCTTTCTGTATTAAGCAATGACCATAGCATTCATCTTTTATTCATTCAGATGATTTTTAATAATATATAATTACAGTTCTCTAGACAATTGGATAAAAACAGTTAAAATAATGGTGTTGTACTATCTGGCACAATTTAAATCAAAAGATAGAATTTAAAAAGTCATTTGTAAATCTTTTACACATTTTTTTTAAATTCCCAGAATCACTTAATTTGTGAAAATAACTTGTAAGAATAAGGTATTAGATGCAGGCAACAAAATAAAAGGAGGGGAGAAATACATTTGCAAAAATGTAAGTAGCTAGGTAAAAAATGTTCTGCCCTTGCTTAGAGTCAAATAATTTTACCAACAGAGCAACAATCAACAATCAGCAAACTTGGGAAAGAAAAAAAAAGGAAACATTACATGTTTATGATTGAAAACTATCCTTTGATTTTGGAACATATGAACATTTCAGGCCAGCTGCAGAGATCGCACCTGAAACAAAATTAGATTGTCTACACCAGGGGTGTCCAACCGTGGCAACTTTAAGACTTGTGGACTTCAACTCCCAGAATTCCTCAGCCAGGGTTGGACACCCCTGGTCTACATGGTAGTTGCTTAGCATCTTTGTTAGTCTCCCTCAATCTTGCATTCTCCAACTCAGCAAACCCCAATCTCTGAAGCAGCTTGATTAGACCTGGGAAAGCTACTCTTGTAGGACAGATGTGGGCCTGATGTTTTCTTTGTCACTTGCCCTTACCAGGATCCCATCTGTCATAAAAAGGAGAAGAGCTCCAGTCACATGGACACCAAAGTAAGAGCAAGGAAGTCCTCTGAAATTCTTGCTTTGGCAGCACCCAAAGAGGTCATCATGCCCTGGGGAGAGAAAACAATGCCATGTAAACGTATTGATTAAACTGCTAGTACTGTATAACCAGCCACTTTCTAAACATGAGTTTAGTATAATTCACATTGGGGAGTTGAACAACAACTCTCATTTGGATAAGCTTATATTTAGTTTATATATTTATAATTTTGATTTCTTTGGGCACCATTCCAAATAATTCTGGTTGTCCATTCCTAGTATATTAAAAGAAGAAGAAGAAGAAGGGCAATAATTTCTGTGTCCCATAGTTTGTTGGTTTCAAAGCATAATGTTGGTGTTAAAGGAATGTATGATATTATTCTTCCCTCACCAATCTCGGCTATAAATCTGTAATTATTACAGAGAAAACAGTAACCAATGTTATATAAGGTTAATACAAAAAAGATATAAATTTTAAAATGAAAAGATTCCTTACCTACAAAAGATGTCCAGGTGTGTTAGACCAGGGGTCTCCAACCTTGGCAACTTTAAGACTTGTGGACTTCAACTCCCAGAATTCCTCAGCCAGCTTAAAGTTGCCAAGGTTGGAGACCCCTGTGTTAGACCACAATACTAATGCTTCCTAGTCAAATTAGTCAATAGATTGTGATATGTACTCTAAGATCTGAAAGGTACCAGCAAGAGAAAGGTAGAACAATGGTATATTGCAGGTTAATTCTGCTGACTGCCAGCAGTCTGATTCTCACCAGGCTCAAGGTTGACTCAGCCTTCCATCCTTCCAAGGTGGGTAAATTGAGGACCCATATTGTTGGGGGCAATATGTTGACTCTGTAAACCACTTAGAGAGGGCTGTAAAAGCACTGTGAAGTGGTCTACGTGCTATTGCTATAATATAAATGAGTTCCCTAGCTGAGATATGGATAAACGTTTTGCACTGAAGGTTCACTGGTAAATGCTCGGAACCTCATGCCAGCAGTGGATGGGGTCTCCCATTTTTCTCCTGTCTCATGCACTCAAATGCGCCTTCCTTTGTTTCTAGGGGGAAAAAACCTGTTATTTTTTAAAAAACTGAAACCAATGAGCAGCTCTTTTTTTCATCCATCTTAGATATAGTGCAAGGGATGCTTTTCTCGGAGCTGGATCTTTCCTCCTCAATTCTAATATTCTACCACTCATGCAAATTATACCTTTTGCTAGAGTTGAAGAAAGCCACCCATTGGGAAAGGTGCAACTCTCAGGGAGAGGAAGCAATGGTGAGAAACAGTTAAGGAGTCTATATGCTACCAGTCCTTCATTTAATCCCCAAGAGTTTCAGATCCTACGTATTCTCATTAAAGAGCAACTATGGACGTGGAGCAATAGATCTGAATGAAACAAAAGGTATAATCAATAAGTGACAAAATAATTTGTGGAATCAATTCAGGAGTATTGCAGTTCTGCTGGAAACCTTCCAAGAAGCAGTGATTCAATTGGTAGCTGTTTGTTTGATCCAACAAGACTCTTATTATTTTTCATTGCTTCTAAAAGTTGTCTTGCACTCATGGTTTGTGCTTTACAGGCTAATGTCACCGTTTCTTCATTTGTCATATGCACCTAAGGCATATTGACAGGTATTGCAGTTAACTGCATGGCTTAATGAGGTTTACTTAACGCCACCATAAAATGTGAACACATGCTCCTAAAGTTCATAAGGTGCAAGCTGATAGATGTTGCTGTGAAACTATCAACTAAATACAGCAACACGGCTTTATAATACATACAGAAAATTGCTTCCTATTAAAAGAAACCTTCTAGGTATGTATTGATTGCTTTTCATCTTCAAACTACACACTGTGAAATAATTGCCTTGTTTATTAATGAGAATTAATTAGACTTATTGCAGCATAGGGATATAGTTATTTTTGCCCAGTTAAAAGTGGCTTCTTTATTAGGGGACCAAAGTGAATATGGAGCCACCTTTTCAACTAATGAGTTTTTTATGGACAAATACAAACGACTGTTCTAAATGCAGTCCACAAGACAATCTATTGCAATTATATTAACTATGAACTACACTGAAGAACCTGCCCTGGGAATTCATAATCTGCTGAGCGTAATATTAACAGATACTAAAGACAAACATCATATTCTTGTATTAATGGACCAACCAGTTTGGATTGCTTTGACTTCCATTTGATACGTATTACAATTCTGGAAATCAGCCTATAGGACTATACAGAGGACTAGGAAGAGAGAATTATGTAATCTGCAACTCAGAACACTTTTGCTAGAGGTTTTTTTTTTGGAAATCTCTATCATAAACAACATTCAGTAATTCTGATGTCTATGTCCATTTTAGAAGAAGAATAAAGACCATTTTGGAATTTGAGGTATTTGTTGAAAATTAACATCAGCATCTTAATATGGAGGGTTTTTTTCTTTGGAAATCAGCATACTCCCACAATAAGACAAAGATTCCCACATTAAGAGAAAGGCTACCTTTATATAACATATTAACTTATGCTTAATATAATCTATTCAATTAATCCAATTTTATGGTTTGCACAACTCACTGAAGAAGACATAACACAAGCTGTGTCTGAACATCATCTTAAGCTGCAGTATGGGTAATTAATTTGTTTCCATGTATTGTGTGAACACAGCTATTATATGATTGGTTCAGTTTTGGCTGATTCTACTGCAGGAACTGTAGCCAATTCAGGCTGATACAATAAACCATGACTTAATAATCTTAGTTTAATGTTAGGTATAAGCCCCAGGCCTTCATAGAACAGCACATTATCCTCTCTTGGTTTTGCTGAGATAATGGAAGCAAAATAGACCCAAACTGGAATAATCTATCTCACCTATTTCTACTTGGATTTTTGATGAGGAAGTAGAAGAGTCATCTTTGTCAGTTATCCGTGTTTCCATTGCCAATTCGTCTGCAGGTAACAGTGGGGGACTTCCAGTGGGGCAACACGGCACAAGCCTTTCCTTATACAGTAAAAAGAATACTGCAATGGGGACAGGCAGCTAGAAAGCAATAGAAAAGAGAAAGGACAGTTAGCCAAGTAGACCTACGTTGTACTACATCCACTGTATAGGTTGTATGTTAGTTCTTCCACTGAGAGAGGCTGATCTGGAAATTCGTTGATGTTACTTGTGTGCATAGCATCATCTTTTCCCAGCATATACTAAGAGGAAGGGCACAGGTAGCATGATTACATATAGACAATTATAGCCTTCCTGCTTTTAAATCAATGTGTTGGAACAAAACGTTTTGCAACTGCAGGTTCTACTGGCAAGAATATTTTAAAAGTTGCCTTTACGAAGTTTCTTTTGCTACATTTTTATAAAGGGTTAAAAACGGAACAGGTTCCACTGGATTAGAACATATAGTGTAAGACAGCAATACTTTTTTAAAAATTTATTTAATTCAACTTGGATGTTGCCCAATTCCAAGTAACTTGGTGCAGCTAACAACATTGGCGCAAAACAACACAAAACTAATTACAACCCCCCAGTGGTTGTACCAGTTCTGTGAGCTTGTTGGACGTGGCGTGGCTTGTTGAGTGTGGCTTGTTGGGTATGGCAGGGGAAGGATATTGTAAAATCTCCATTCCCTCCCCACTCCTGGGGGACGGTTACTGCAAAATCCCATTCCCTCCACCCCACTAACCTGCTTTCCAGCTTTGTTCTCCTGGTCAGGGCAACAAAAGAAGAGCCCCGATCAGCTGGGACTCAGGAGGCAGAGAATAGATGGAGCGGTGCCAGTCAGAGGTGGTATTTGCTGGTTCGTTGAATTACTCAAAATTTGTGCTACCTGTTCTCCAGAACTGGTCAGAACCCACTGAATACCACCTCTGCAACCCCCCTCCACTGCTACTCCAAGATACAAAGAGGGTAATTCCATCTACCCTATCTGAAGCCCTGAGTAAATTGTCTGGTCTTTAAGAATGTCATCAGGGTAGGGACCATATTGATCTCAGGAGGGAACTCATTCCAGAAGATATACTTTCTCATTGCCAAAAGATGACACTATTTAATCAAGGAGACTTGAAGCATGTCCACTTGGTTAGCTCTTTCCAGCTAGGCAGACAACAAAGTTTGGTAATTCCCTGGATAACCAGGCTCCATGCCATGCAAGGTTTATAGGTTACAACCGACATCTTGAATCACACTTGGAAGCATACTGGCAACCATTATAGCCTGCAAAGCAGAAGTGTCACATAGGTATACTAAGACATGTCCATCACAGCCTGAGCTGCTGCATCCTGGACCAATGGAAGGTTCTGAATAGTATTCAAGAGCAACCCCATGTAGAATGTGTAGCGATAGTCAAACCATGAAGTGACGGAGTGAGTAACTGGCTGGAGGGATGACTGATCCAGGAAAGGGTGAACTGGTTCATGAAATGGAGCTGTGCAAAGGCCCCCTCCTGGTCTTCCACATCTATGGCATAAGATGGGCATATATGTAGTGCATAAAAATATACCTGAGCTTCAGCTGATCAATAGAGGAGATGCATTACAGCCATTATGAGTAGCGTGTTTGGCTCTCCAAACGACAAGCTGTAAAACTCAACCCAGATATAATATTTGACATGTTTTTTTTTTAAATCTTCTCAGTCAGATAGGTTATTTTTTTCACTTAAATTACATCATGCGTTTTAAACTAAACGTACTTCTCTGCTGAAGAAACAACATGCTGTTTCTCACTCTGCCAGCAGGTGACAGGCCAGGACCACAGATGCTAGCAATTCTGGTACCTGCAATGAAAATAGCTTTGCATTCTACATTAACACTGAGGCTTGTATTTAATGACTGCAACTAAATTGTGCATTCCATCTGGACAGGCATTATCAAAAGATTAGACATGGATCCCAGAAAGTTCCTGAGAACACTTCATCACTAGTACTTTTCATTCATTGCATTCAGATATATAAAAACAGCTTCCCTTTGTGGCTTTTGCCACAATATAAAATGGTTCTGTTAAATGCACACTGTTTTTGCTAAGCCTAGTGAAATATTATGCACAATGGCAGAGTAGAAGCTGTATCTGAAAGTAATTAATGTTAATTGAAGCTATCTTTTTCCTGTCCCGTCTGATGATGGTGACTGCTAGAGCATTCATAATTAATGAGTGATTGCTCTAAGTTTTTTTTTTTTTTCTGTCTGTGACTTAAGAGAGCTGTAAATCCACGTTTCCTGATTTTTGTTGGCTCACAGAGTTATTTCAAGGTATGGAGCATTCTCTCCCTGCCTGCTCCCTTCTCCTCAACTGAATTCATTTAAAAGGTCTCTATTGTTCATAGAACAATAGAAACAAGAACAGCTAGTTCAGCCCCATGGAAGAAAAACATTTTCCTTTAATAGTTAGAATCTTTCCGGAGGTCAGGACCAGTTTGTGTTAATGGCAAATTTGCTATGAAAGTAAGAACAGCAAAAACAGATGCATATTTCACAGATCATTTGAACAATGCCAAGCCATAAAATATTGGGCAAACACTCTATGTTACGTGTTGGGCTATTCCTATATGAGTGGAATAACAGTCCACTTGCAGATGGATGCAAGGATGAATGGGAGCAGTGGTTCAGTGTATGTGAGACTTACAAAACTGAGGAAGGCCAGTCCATGTAGCTATTATCTTGGCTGCAAGTTTGAAGGAGTTTGCCAAACAAGATCAACATAGCATATAAAATAATTTAGAGCAAGTTCCAGATAGCAACAATCTGAATCATGTATTATATACAAGAACTCATAGCAATCCAAAATCAAATAACTGAAATGGTGTTAATGGCTGTCCCATATTACATATTCCCCTCCATTGGTAAAATCAGGCAAATTGTCTTGGTAAAGTGCAGTATTTTGCTAAGTGGGTTCAAAGCTGGGTCCTTTTCAAGAAGAAGAAATAGCTCACAGGGACAAAGAATCAGATGTTTGCAATAGTTTTTCTTCAAACATGCTAAGTAAATAGCACTGACTTCAGATACTGACGTCACCACCAAACTTACCCTGTCCTCAAATCCACAATTGCTTTTCATTTCTGATGGACTGATGTGAAGAAATATTCATCTTCATTGCTGCCATCATAATTCATGTCATAAGTTTCCATTGAATTGGAAAGAACAAGAACTGTCCATCTTTTCAGTCTGAAGCAGTACTACTAGAAGTTATGGGACTGACATATTTTATAAATTATAAGTTGTTGGAGCTGCCAGTTTAAAGAAGCCTTTCTCTAATCTCTGATTCTGTTCGACTTGTTTCTAATCTCCTTTTGCAGATCAATTACCTGGACCGCAACATTTACAATAATATTCCAACATTACATAAAACTATTGTGGGAAGGATACATATAGTCCTTGCTTAATGACCAGTTGCTTAACGAATGTTCAAGGTTACAATGAAGTTCCTCAGAATTACTTACAACCCATTTTTGAAGTTCCAATGGCAATACAAACCCTGTAGCCATGTGTGATCGCATTTTAGGCACTTGGCGATCAGCTCTCATTTGCAATCATTTCTATCATCTCCCAGTCCATAACCATAATTTTTGGCAGTTTTTGCTAGTTTCCATTGTTTACCTCTGATTTCTGGCAAAAAACACCAATTTGAAAAAATGGATTTTGTTTAATGAGCACGTTTTCTTAATGGCCGCGGCATTCACTTATTGACTGTGGCATTTGCTTATTGACTGCTGGAAAAGCAGTTGTAAAATTGGGCACGGTCACATGGAAACCCGCTCATCATGACTTATGAGCATAATTCCTGGTTCACTTATAGTCGTAAGTTGAGGATCATTTGTACAGATAGTAAGGGTCTATACTGTAAATTGGAAATGAATAAATAAACCCATAGGAAGGAATTGCAATAAGAAACTTGTTTGTGGTGTTCCCATTTCTTTCTTTCCAAGGTTTGGTTTTTAATTAAAGTGACTATGAAAACTATATCTGGTTCATTTCCTTATTATCCCACCCCCATGCTGGAAACATCTGAAAATAGTGATGTTAAGATATTTTTATCCACCATACATCCAAGAACAATGTATTCCTGTTCCTTTTCTCTGATTGTTTTCTAATAGCATACCTTTGGTGTCTGCTTATTTACAATCTATGAGGTCAAACTATGAAGACCAAATGCTGAACTCAGTAGGGCTCTGGTCTCTGCAGCAAAACTCTTCTTATGTAGGAGAGAGAGAAAATAGCCTGAGGTCAATCAGAGACTCTCATGAAACAAGAGACTGGAAGATTGCTAGGCCTATTTTAACACTCTCTGCCAGGGGTCTCCAACCTTGGCAACTTTAAGCCTGGTGGATTTCAACTCCCAGAATTCCCCATTTTAACACTCTCTGCCAGGGGTCTCCAATCTTGGTAACTTTAAGCCTGGCGGACTTCAACTCCCAGAATTCCCCATTTTAACACTCTCTGCCAGGGGTCTCCAACCTTGGCAACTTTAAGCCTGGCGGACTTCAACTCCCAGAATTCCCCATTTTAACACTCTCTGCCAGGGGTCTCCAATCTTGGCAACTTTAAGCCTGGCGGACTTCAACTCCCAGAATTCCCCATTTTAACACTCTCTGCCAGGGGTCTCCAATCTTGGCAACTTTAAGCCTGGCGGACTTCAACTCCCAGAACCCCCATTTTAACACTCTCTGCCAGGGGTCTCCAACCTTGGCAACTTTAAGCCTGGCGGACTTCAACTCCCAGAATTCCCCATTTTAACACTCTCTGTCAGGGTCTCCAATCTTGGCAACTTTAAGCCTGGCGGACTTCAAGTCCCAGAATTCCCCATTTTAACACTCTCTGCCAGGGGTCTCCAACCTTGGCAACTTTAAGCCTGGCGGACTTCAACTCCCAGAATTCCCCATTTTAACACTCTCTGCCAGGGTCTCCAACCTTGGCAACTTTAAGCCTGGCGGACTTCAACTCCCAGAACTCCCCATTTTAACACTCTCTGCCAGGGGTCTCCAACCTTGGCAACTTTAAGCCTGGCGGACTTCAACTCCCAGAACCCCCATTTTAACACTCTCTGCCAGGGGTCTCCAACCTTGGCAACTTTAAGCCTGGCGGACTTCAACTCCCAGAATTCCCCATTTTAACACTCTCTGCCAGGGGTCTCCAATCTTGGCAACTTTAAGCCTGGCGGACTTCAAGTCCCAGAATTCCCCATTTTAACACATTGCAAGTGAAAAGACACAATTGCTTCAAAAACGTAGATGCTGCCTTAGTCGTTGTTTCGAGTTGCTTTTGAAAGGTAGCCTTAGAGTCTGTTACAAGAACCTAAATAAGAGGGGATTAAGGAAACAATTGCTGTAGTTAGATCTTCCTCTCTCAGAAAAATTACTGTAAAGCTCCCATACCAATAAAAGTACCGCTTGACTTTGAACAAAAATAAAAATAAATCTCTGAAAATCTTAAGGGTGGCACTTTTAAAGACATAATCTTGTCCCGTCACTGAATTTGCTCTTCCTACAACTCAAGTAAAAATTCTTCTACCTCCATCTAAGTATTCTACAAACACAACTGTTTAATTCTCTTCTTCCTCTGAATTTTGCTTATCTTTCACCTTTAATTCTTACGGTTAAATGATGCTGATCAGCCAATTTGGCTTCTACTGCTGGTTTAACTGCCAAGATACATATGGCCAGAGCCAAAACACTTTATTGCAGGATCTCACAATTTGCTTTTAGAGTGACATTGGTAATGTGGCTCTGTTGCTTAATAACAAACCATGGCCCTGGATTTACCAGCCTACCAGAAGGCGAAACAAGCAGTACCTTCAGAATCATTTTTGTGTTATGTTTCACTAATGCTCTGCCTACAAGGCTAACATCTTTGCACTCATGTAGCATAAATAGGGAATGCAAACAATGGATTCCCCTATTATCCCAGCAGAGATAAACTGAACTTCAACTCCCATCAACCTCCAGACACTATAAATCCAACAAATCTGGAGGAGACTGGGAAACTGTTAAATGCCTTCACAGCAGAGACTCTACTTCAAAGCAGTCTTCCCCCTCCCTGTGGATTTGGTGGATTGTTGCAACATTCCACATAACAAATAGTAATATCTTATATGACCTACCATGGGTCTGAGCGAATTTTTCAAATCGGATCAAATAGATGCTGCCTTAATCGTTGTTTGAGTTGCTTTTGAAAGGTAGCCTTAGAGTCTGTTACAAGAACCTAAATAAGAGGGGATTAAAGGAAACAATTGCTGTAGTTAGATCTTCCTCTCTCAGAAAAATTACTGTAAAGCTCCCATACCAATAAAAGTACCGCTTGACTTTGAACAAAAATAAAAAATAAATCTCTGAAAATCTTAAGGGGTGGCACTTTTTAAAGACATAATCTTGTCCTGTCACTGAATTTGCTCTTCCTACAACTCGAGTAAAATTCTTCTACCTCCATCTAAGTATTCTACAAACACAACTGTTTAATTCTCTTCTTCCTCTGAATTTTGCTTATCTTTCACCTTTAATTCTTACGGTTAAATGATGCTGATCAGCCAATTTGGCTTCTACTGCTGGTTTAACTGCCAAGATACATATGGCCAGAGCCAAAACACTTTATTGCAGGATCTCACAATTTGCTTTTAGAGTGACATTGGTAATGTGGCTCTGTTGCTTAATAACAAACCATGGCCCTGGATTCACCAGCCTACCAGAAGGCGAAACAAGCAGTACCTTCAGAATCATTTTTGTGTTATGTTTCACTAATGCTCTGCCTACAAGGCTAACATCTTTGCACTCATGTAGCATAAATAGGGAATGCAAACAATGGATTCCCCTATTATCCCAGCAGAGATAAACTGAACTTCAACTCCCATCAACCTCCAGACACTATAAATCCAACAAATCTGGAGGAGACTGGGAAAGCTGTTAAATGCCTTCACAGCAGAGACTCTACTTCAAAGCAGTCTTCCCCCTCCCCTGTGGATTTGGTGGATTGTTGCAACATTCCACATAACAAATAGTAATATCTTATATGACCTACCATGGGTCTGAGCGAATTTTTCAAATTGGATCAAATAAATAGTGAATGAATAAGCAGCTTTTGCTTCTCAAACAGTTTAGGTGTTATTACTCCTCTGGCCAGTGAGAAGGAATTGACTGATATCAATACTGATATCATGTTACTGATAACTACTTCACCTATCTATCTCCGGGAAATAGTTATTGATCAACACACTAGTATAATTTGACCCATTAAGAAGCTGTGTAATCAGCACAAGAAAACATCCCTATGGTTAGTTTTCAATCAATCATTAGAAGAAAGGGTTTACCTTATTTTGTCAAGATTCTCCCCCAGCCTTATTCCACTGCTTTTGAGAAAAATCTGCTGAAGGGAAAATTTTAGCAGATGAATCCCCATTCCATTTCCACCCTATCACATAGAAATTGTCAGGGAACTATTGAAAGAATGTATGGAGGACCAAATCAAAAGGCTTTTCAATCTGAAAAGTCTTTGTTTAGTGTCCTACCTCTATAGGAGACCCTGGATCCAATCTATCACATAGTCTAGCTCCTTTTCTATTTTCTGTGTGTGCAATAGTGTGTTTCTTTAAACTGCAATTCAGAGATTGCACGCTAACATTTCCCACAGAAGATACCCCGTCCATATTTTCTACCACAGAAGAAATGAAATCTAGGACAAACTGCAGCTAACACTAGAAGATCACAAAGAAACCAAGGAATAATATTTAAGAATATGATGGGATGGATGGATGAAGGTGCAGGAATTTGATCACAGTAGCAATCCAATGGGAAAAGAGGTATTTAAGTTCATGACAGAGCCTTTCACAATAAGCTTTATATTGTGTCAGGGTAATATAATTTCCCACCACAGGATGGGGTCGGGAAATTTATAATGTTCCAAATATTGTTAAAATACATTTCTCAGCATCCCTCATTATTGCATATTACTTGTTAGCAGTGCTGGGTTTTTTATCCAAGCTGGATGATGCTTGGTTGCAAATGCTTACCCTAAAAGATGGCGGAGCAGGGAATGCGAGAAGTCTTCTAGCATTATGTGAACTTTTAGGAAAACAATCTTTTGGAATTCTTTTGAATTTTATATTCCAGAATTCAAGATCAATTCATCCAAAGAACTCAGGGCATATTCATCACTTAATACACAAAAACATTTTAAGGCACACATTCAGTGTTAGTATTATTGCTAGAAGATTTGTCACAAATTATCTATCAGAAAAAAGATCACACACAAATCACTTCAAAGTTAGCGTAGTTAGCAGTTGTCACTATTTTCCACTTCATTCATTTATGTTCTCCTTTACTCAAGAAGTAGGTGTGATAGAAATCACATCATATAAAAACCTTGTCACTTTTTAACAGTGCTACAATTATAATTTTCATTAACCAAGTTCATTGGGTAGCTCCGGGCCAATCTAATAATGCTTTTTGGACAATTAATACAGGAGCCCTGGTCGTGGAGTGGTAAAAGTGCAGTATTGCAGGCAAACTCTGGCCAGGGCCTGTAGTTTGTTCCTGACCAGGTCAAGGGTGATTCAGTCTTCATCCTTCTGAGGTTGGTAAATGAGGTGTAAGGCCTCCAAGTTGGCCATCCTTTCTTGTTGACCAACTATTCAAAACAGATGGATGTGATTTATTGTGTTAAATAATAAGCACTGGATTGCAAAAGTGTTGCTCTGCCTGACATGCTGTCCCCACTAATTCCTCAGTATTTGGTCTTTCGTCTTTGAATCCTGAAACATCCGTAGCATTTCTCTGATTAAAAAGAATACATAAACCATACATTTTATATTTATTTTGTGCCTATGTGTAAGTATCACCCAATGCAGGTATCCCTCATACCAATCCCACATATTTTCTTACACTTTACAGAATTTCACACTGCATTTTCACACCCTGCCAACTCTATCACCATATTGTTTAATTTGAAAAAAAAACCCACTTTCCCTTTTGATAAAGAATATTCATTTCTTATGTTCTACCAGCTCCATATGTTTTGCTCATCTACATCATATTTGGCATGTAAAGTAGATCTGTCTTATATTTCCCAAGAGAGGCAGAAAATAGAAGCTCTGCCACCCACCCAAGTGCTGGAAAACCTTGCAGAGGCTGTGAAGTATTAAAAAATGTACAAGCACATTGCAGTTTTAAGTTTTGCATTATCAGAGCAGAGAATCATAACAAGCTATTTCCTCCAGTAACAGGTCTTATGAGACTGTCACCCAGGAGAAGTTAGAGTTTTCTAACTAGTAGGGGTTCTTTTTTGCCTCTTTTAAAACTAAGAAGCCAACAAGTACATTATAAAAGAGAAAAGAAATAACTTTTCTCAACACGAGGCCTGTTCAACTCAATGATGCCTATGACAGGATTGTGCAGATGTCAACCTCACAGCCCAGATTTTGGCTCTCAAGAGGTCTCCTCCTGCCCAGGATCTCTACTGGAGTCACACTGGTTAGTTTCTTATTCTCAGGAAGCAAGAAGCAGGAACAGAGCAGAGAAACTGGCAGACAGAAAGTCAGTCAGCTACAAGTGACAATTAGAAAGGATTTTTGTCAATATTTGTCATCTACAACTTATCTTTCCTCATTTAGCAAAATGGCAGTAGTTTCCCAAATCTCATTGTAAATACTGGTTCAGAATACAGGTAGTCCTCAATTTACAACAGTTCCTTCAGTGACCGTTCAAAGTTACAATGGCACTGAAAAAAGTGACTTATGACCGTTTTTCATATTTACAATCATTGCAGCATTTTGATCATCACATGATCAAAATCCAGTTGTTCAGCAACTGGTTCATATTTATGACAGTTGCAGTGCCCCAGGATCACCTTCTAACAAACAAAGTCAAGGAGAAGCCAAATTCACTTAACAACCTAGTTACTAACTTAATAACTGCAATGATTCATTTAATAACTGTGCAATAAAGAAGATCGTAAAACGGGGCAAAACTCACTTAACAAATGTCTCAGTTAACAGAAATTTTGGGCTCAATTATTGTCATTAAGTCGAAGAGTACCTGTATAACAATTTTCCAAGCATATAACATGATAAGATTATAACCTACTCATATATGAAACTTATAATAGGAAGACTACAACAGTGTGATTTGCCCTTCCTTTAAATGCCCATTTCCACCAAAAGTCTTTTGTTGTACCTAATGAAAAAGACATAACAACTTGGGGCAATATTCTAATAAATTTTGGAAATGACTCAATACAAAATAATGTTTTATCACATCTGGTAGACATGTTTAAAAACCCCAAATTATTGGAACGGTATACATAATACAATGCTGAAAAAACTCTGGGATTTAAATTTGAAATGAAGCCACAAATTTTCTTACTTTCTTAGAAAACAATCACCATAATTTAATGAAATATATGCTTACAGCACCAAGAATAAATCTTGCCCCACGCAGGAAGCAGCATACAATTCCAACAATGTGTGACTGGAAACTCAAATTTGGAGAATATGAAGTGATGGCAAAACTAACAGTATATATTCATAATTGAGGTTTAACCAAATTTAGGCAGGAATGATTTCCCTATTTGCAATATATTTCACAGCATGGCAATTACAAGCCCTACAGTCTGGCTTCCCAGAGAACCTAAATGTTTACAAGCACAGTAAATCAGCATATGAAGAAAAAGGGAAAAGTTAGAAATTCAACAGTTACTTTCCTTCTTCCTTTTTTTGGTTTTTTTAATTGTTGCTAAATTTGCTTATCTATTCCCTCTCTTCTCCTGTAGGCCAGACAAGGAATAATGGATGGAAACTGAACAAGGAGAGATTTAACCTGGAAATAAGGAGAAACTTTCTGACAGTGAGAACAATCAGCCCATGGAACAGCTTGCCCTCGGAAGTTGTGGGAGCAACTTCTCATCACTTGAGACTTTCAAGAAGAGATTGGACTGCCATTTGTCAGAAATGGTGTAGGGTCTCCCGCTTGGGCAGGGGATTGGACTAGATGACCTACAAGGTCCCTTCCAACTCTGATTATCTGTTTAGTAATATTTAAAACTATTAAGTAACACTATGATGATGACTTTGACACTAAGTAGTCAGCTCAAGAATGAAAGTTTTACTGTACAACAAATATTTTGATGCAATCAGCAGCAGCTTTCTTTTTCTAATGTTATATTCAGTTTTGGTTGAAAGTTATCTTTCTAAAATTATCATCCTAAATTGTAATAAATATTGATATAATATTTCATTTTACTTTATTTCCACAGTCTCAGTTATCTAAATAATGGAGTATCAATCCTTAATTAATACTGCATAACTATAATTGTACTGAAACAATACAATGCATTAAGAATTGCAAAACATATTAATAAAAAATATCAACCCACCACCAACTCCCCCCCCCCAAATTTGGAACAAAAGCCCCACTATCTTTTTTGCTGGAGTTTAACCTGTGTATTGCCATAATAGCAATGTCTGCGGCCATTTCAATATCCTCTTTTATGTTTATTCATACAGCACAACATGCGTGCAGTTAGTGAGAAAAGACAAATTTAATTCCTCCCTTTCTGCCTGCCCTCCCCAACCTCTCATAAAAAAGCAAAGCTCCCATTGGTATGACTGACTGGGTACAGGGTAGATTTACTTAAATTCCTCTGTCCATTCAGTGTAGACACTGATTGGCGCGCTGACAGCAGTGACCTTACTCCACACTTGCCACCAACCTTCCAAATGGCCTCTTTGTCACCTCCAAGTTGCCAATTAATGTACCCTCTTATTGTCTGTAACCAGGGCAGACCCACATCCACTGCTTCACCCTTGCCATGCCATTTAAATTCTCAGTAGTACACCAACTTTAGAGTAAGTCTCCATGAACTGAGTGGTATTCACTATATGATGTAAACATGTACGTTCATTAAGGTTAATAAAAATAAAAGAAATACCCACATAAAAGATAGGGGACTGCAAGGGAACATATAACTTCAGGCTGTTCTATCAACCTGTATTGATAGTTCTAACAAGCTCAAGGCTGAGTGGAGACTGAAATCAGCAAACGCCCTCTTGAAATGGTAACTGATCATGAAAAACATCAGTCATTAACTAGTCCTCCTACTTCCAGACTTTCTTCCTTGAAATGTGGAATTTTATTAACAAGGGAAACTAGGAAAAATGTCAATTAATCTAACTGGACTCTATAAAAGAGGAAGAAAAGGCAGCGACTGTTTCAGAAAGGACTGAGGAGGATTATGAATTTGTTTCCTGGTTTAGCAAGATTTAAATATCAGGCAAAGTATGGTTCTTCGGTAGCAAGCCATTTGGGCAATCTATTCCTTGTCAATCTGATAATTTCTGCAGAAGCAGAACACTCTATTGAATGTTGCTTTTATGCTCATGGCCTCTCGAAACGCGATAACTCAAAAGTAAAGCTTTAAATTTTATCTGTGCCCCATAGTTCATATGACTGTAATATTTGGACAAAGGATAATGGCGGAAACATTTTGAGAAGATTGATCTGCCAGAATGTCAAAAAAAATTGCAACCTGGAATCAGAAGCTTCTACTTGCATTACTCTGAAGATGTGTATGAACATTATACATGGAACGAACCATTGACTATGAAGGTGGCCATACTTACGTTGATCAGAGCTATAATCCAGAAAGCATAAGACACTCTGGTCAGTCCTTTTATGGGTAGGTCATAATGTGTCAGGTTCCCTGGATGATGTGGGACCAACGACTTCCGGATGTGAGGGAGGTTGCTACTACCACTGGCTGTGCCATTTGCCAGGATGCAATTGGTGTCTGATAGAAAAGGGTCAGCTATCAGAGGACTTAGCAGGGCACCAAAGCCCACAAAAAAATGAAGGGCCTACAGAGAATAACAAAGAGAAAAGCTGGTTAACTACTCTCAGACTGTGATATCCAACATTGCCAGTAACAAATCTGGCCAGATGAAATGAATAGGGTTCAGAATGAATTAATAGTTTATCACTAAATTCATCTGGGTTCTAGAGACAGGTTGTGGAAGGCTGTATGCACAGTTAACTCTGCAATAAACTTCATATGCTACCCAAGTGCTCTTGACATTTTGCTCCTCCTATGCGAGAGACTGGGACTATAGACATATCCTATACCACAGAAGAATCAGAGGATAAGTCAGCACAATTATGATGCTGACTTGAGGTGTGATGCAAATCAATATTGTAACTCTGTTCAATGTAACATGCTAAACCATATTATGGTTTGGTTTATTATATCAGCTAAACTAGATAATTGCTTAAGATTATGATGGAGTAGGAATAATTTAATCTCATTTTATAGCTGTGGCTTGCTATAGATTAACTTGCTTTAACCATAGCTAGTATGTTACCCAAGATAGGATTAATGGCTAGGTTATGGCTAAGCAAAGATTAATCCTCCAGGAAAATGTTGTAACATGTCTCTATCTTTTGGTAGCAGAAGATGAGATTGTGGTAAAATGGTTACTATAGAATGATAGTTTCCCAAGCCAAAGATATGTTTTAACAGCTTCATATGTAACATTAACATGATTTGAATGGGGTGTGCAAGAAAGAGGGAAGTATCTATTTTAGTAAATGGGAACATGATAAGAACTCTAAAATATAAAAAAACTGACAAAATATATAGAAATATGTATACAAAACTGACAAAAGAAGCGGTATATAAGTCTAAATGCTATTATTATTGCTAAAATGTATCCACAGATTAACTTCTATTGATAAAGGATTGTACATTCATTATTCTAACACAATGAAGTACTTACATCTTGTCTTACTTATTCAGAAACAAGTTATAAATTGATACACTCAATTCTATTGCTCCTGAGGCTCATGTTCTGGTACTCTTGATTGGTCTGAATGCCAGATCAACATTGAAATGATTGCATTAATTCATTATGTGCAGCATTCCTTAGTTCTAAATCATGCTTCTGTTTGAAGCCAACATGCCTTTACTTCTAGTTTTGCATCCAAGTGTTAATCTGGGGAGAAGGACGGTATAGGGCACATATCTTCTTCTTCTTCTATATATAAAATGGAGATAAGAAGTCCCTGTGGATTTTTCTCTGCTAGTTGTTGCCAAATACAGGGGGGCGGGGTGTTCATCTCCATTTCAAAGTTATTGACCCAGTGCTGTCCAAAGATATTTCTGCAGTCATGTGGCCAGCATGGTGTCACACAGCACTGTTACTTTCCCACCAATATATTTACTTTTATAAATATACTTTTAATATATTATAATAAAAGTATTATAAATAATACTTTTAATATATTTACAATTGATCTATTTGTATTTGCATACTTATATCTTACAACAGAAACTGAAAGGAAATGAAAATATTATATTCCAAAATGCAACATGGAGGGTGCAGAAAAGAAAATATACAGGTATTTGGGACACAAGAGAAAGCCAGAGATGCCCAGATGCAGCAGCATTTACCATTTCTAATCACAGATTTTGCTCTAACTGCTCTAATATAGTATTTAGGAAAATTCTGTCTTTTTGAAGTTTGAGGCTTCCCCTCCATGTTGCACTGATTTTGACTCTGAAGATAATAAACCATCCAAGCTCAGTACAAAATGAAAATGTTCTTCCTTCTCCCTAGCATAAAAATGGGACTCAGTTTACTTATCTTCATATTTCCCTATCAGAGAAAAACATTCCTCATCACGGCAAGTACAAGGGAGCCTTGAACAGTTATGAACCAATGGAGAAGGAGGGGAATACAAGCAAAACAAGCAGGGGTGCAAAATTAGGCCCGGCATCCACCAGTCTCCTTCTCACCTGCAGGAAGACCGCTGAATCCTTCTGATAAATCTTCACCAGCTGCATATTGGAAAGTGTGTCGATACACCCCATGGCCAGCCCAGCCACAGCCATGACCACCGCAAGAACCACCACATTGTGACAGACAGGGATGATGGCAAAAACCACAGAAATAGCCAGGGATGAAGCAAAGAGAGCGAGCAGAGAGTGTGCCAATCTGGAAAAAGAAAAGGCACAAGTTATTTATGTTGCTGTATCATAGGCCAGTCATAATATGAGGATTGCTAGATCTGTTTCCACTTCCAGCATTTTTAGTATTCAAAGGGGGTATATGTTTTAACTTCTCCTACTTGTTCATCAGTAGAATTATGTCTAGCTTTAATTGACTAATGCTTATTATGAATCTGACAGAAGACAGTGCCACGTAATGTAATTGATATCATGATATATGTGGAAAACAAATCCTTCCCACCAAATTTCAAATGTGGTAAACAATACATCAAATAGGATAGATTTCATTCTAGAAAGATTATAATAAGGCAGGACAATCTAAAGATCACTTACATGGAACTTCTTATAAATAACTGATTCTGAAAGGACTTGCCATATCCAGCTAGGCCCCAAATTCGAGCTTGGTATTGATTACACAGGAATGAAAAATACATATAAAAATAGGAGCAGCAAGCAAAAAAAACAACAACGGCTAAGTGCTAGTGATGTGTCAGCAACAAGCTCAGAGCTATAAAAGCAATACCTCTGGGATACAAAAAGAGCTCGTTGGGGAATAAATATGCAGATGCTAATAACTAGGAACGGGCAGTATGCCAAAACTGAAATGCTACACATGAGTCTTGTAGAAGAACAGCTACCTTCTGCCCTCAACTAGTCTACAAACACAATGAGAAGTTAAACATTAATTGCAATTTCTAAGTTCTTTAGGACATCATCAACAGCTATATGGTGTAGGAGCAGATTCATATAAAACCCTTTCCTCTTTATTCAATTATCTGATTTAGTGGTTTCTATGAATTGGAGGCTCAAATACACTAACTGAACAAATGATCTGAACTCATACAACATACTGACATATCTATACTAAGTCATCCCCCAATCCCCCTCTCCCAACAGACCTAATCAATTTTAAAATTAAACATTGGACCACCAAAGAGTTAAAAGTAATTAATAGACCAAGCAAGGAGCTCGGGACTGGATCTTCTTTTAACTTACTGAAGTTCATTTCCTAAATTATGATGGTGGGATTGGCTAAGGGAAGACCAAAGGACATGTGAGATTAAGGGATAAAGAAAGGAAGGAATACAAGGAAAGGGGAGGAGCAATCAATCATGATGGTTTTTCTTTTGTTTAGAGATATAAATTTGTTATTAGTGCATTCAGCACAAGGTGAAAAGATTTAGCATCATATATTATATTAGAAAGAAGTAAACTTCAAGAAACATACAAAACAGGATATATAGAAAAAATATTTTGACAAACAATATCTTGCAGCAGTAACAAATTATTTAGAGGGGTTGAAATTCTATTTAAAGCTAATATACTTTTAAAGTAAGGGAAACACTTGGGAGTTTTATTTTTGTTAAAGAGAAATTGGACAATAAACCGGTCCCATAAACATTTGCTTCCATATGTGTTGAATCAGAAGCATATCAACTTCTACAGAAGCTAGTGAAACAGTTATTAAGATCTGATATGGGGAGTCTGATATGGAGAAAACCTGAATATAATTTTTATTTATTTATTGTATTAATCAAATATAGATGCCCATCTCACCAAAGGAGACTATTATACTGGTACTAAGAAGGAGAAAATAGAAATGGTAAAAATTGTAAAATATTTTTATATCAATAATTATTGAAAATTATGCAAACAAAATGATAAAAACAAGAATTAATCCCTAATCAAATTTAAATCGTATTACTCAAACGGATATAAGTCCTTCTTAAAAATATACTACATAGTGTATAGGATATCTAAATTTTACTAACTCAAATTAAGCAAAACCCAATCACTCAGAAACATATAATTGAGAATTCATTATTTTACTGAGATAGGCAAGATTTTATGTTTCATAAATGACAAAATGAATACAAGTAGTCCTGCTTAATGATGATAAGTAGGATTGGCAGTTCTGTTGCTAAGCAATGCAGTAATAAAGTATGCCATCAAATGATCATTCCATCTAAGGAGAGCAGTTATGGCAGTCCCAGCTGTTGTCATTAGATGAACCCCATGTGGTCACAAAGTCCACAGTCACATGATAACCATTTATGATCTCCTGCCAGCTTCCTCATTGACTTTCCTTTTTGGAAGCCAGCAGTGGAGTTTGCAAATAGCAATCATGTGACCTTTGGACATTGTAGTTGTTGAGCATCTGAATTTATTTTATTTTATTTATTTATTTATTTTATTTGATTTGCCAATTGTTTACAAGATAATAAGTATAAGTGTATACATAGTTGTGAATACATGAAATTGGGTACATATAAGAAAAATAAAAAGAAGAATAAGAGAAACAATAGGACAGGGACGGTAGGCACGTTGGTGCGCTTATGCACGCCCCCTACAGACCTCTTAGGAAAGGGGTGAGGTCAATAGTAGACAGTCTAAGGTTAAAGTTTTTGGGGTTTGGGGAAGAAACTACAGAGTCGGGTAGAGTATTCCAGACATTGACCACTCTATTGCTGAAGTCGTATTTCCTGCAATCAAGTTTGGTGCGGTTAACTTTGAGTTTGTATCTATTGTGTGCTCTTGTGTTGTTATGGTTGAAGCTGAAGTATTCATTGACAGGTAGGACATTGCAATGTATGATTTTATATACCATGCTTAAATCAGACCGAAGACGGCGTAATTCAAGGTTTTCTAGTTCTAGAATTTCAAGTCTGGTGGCATAAGGTATTTTACAAAGTAGAGGAGTGGAGAACTCTTCTTGTGAAATATTTCTGGACTTTCTCAATTGTGCTAATATCAGATACGTAATGTGGGTTCCAGACTGATGAACTGTATTCGAATATTGGTCTAGTAAATGTTTTGTATGCTCTGGTTAGTAGTGTGATATTACCAGAGAAAAAGCTACGTAGGATTAGGTTAACAACTCTTAATGCCTTTTTGGCTATGTAGTTGCAGTGGGCTCTAGCACTTAGATCATTAGAGGTGAGTATTCCAAGGTCCTTTACAGAGCTTGGGTCATCAACAAGATCTTGACTATTCAGCTTGTATTTTATTTTCTGATTTTTTTGCCAATATGTAAGACAGAGCATTTATTTGTTGAGATTTGAAGTTGCCATTTGTTTGACCATTCTGATACATAGTCAAGATCTTTTTGTAGGGTAGCAGTATTGTCTGTGGTATTGAACAGCTTTACATCATCAGCGAAAAGAATGCAATTGCTCTTAATATGATCACAGAGGTCATTTATGTAGAGTATGAAGAGAGTTGGTCCTAGAACACTGCCTTGGGGGACACCACTATTGACAGGTACAGAATTTGATAGGACGCTCCCAATTTTGACCATTTGTTGTCTGTTTGCCAGGAATGCTTCTATCCAGTTATTCAGTTGTCCAGAGATACCATAGGATTTTATTTTTAGGAGTAGTTTGTCGTGTACCACTGAATCAAAGGCTTTACAGAAGTCTATGTAGATTGCGTCTATTGCTTTGCCCTGGTCGAGTTGTGTCGTCCATATGTTTTTGCAGTGTAAGAGTTGCAGATTACAGGATAGTTTTTTTCTGAAACCAAATTGTTTATTGGAGAGTAGGTTGTTTGTCTCTAAGTGGAGGATGATGGATTGGTTAATAATTGATTCCATGACTTTACAGGTGACGCAGCATAAGGAGATTGGTCTGTAATTTTCAACTAGGCTTGGGTCTCCCTTTTTGAAGATGGGGATGACTGTGGCTTGTGACCATAGGTTAGGCAAGGAGCTGGTCCTGAAAGATTTTTCAAAGATTATGCTTAGAGGTTTGGCTATAGCAGTGGATAGCTTTTTTAAGAAGTAGGCACATATTCCATCCGGTCCAATAGATAGAGATGGTTTTAGATTGCGTAGTGCTTTTTCAACATTGTCTTCTGTAAAATCGATATGTATTAGATCATTGTTGTTATCTGTGGTACGGCTAGGAAATACTGGGCATGATCCGTTGCTGTTTACAAATACTGAGCCGAAGAATGTGTTAAAGAGGTTGGTACATTCTGGGGATGCTGCAATGGCCACAATTTATCATACAGACTGTAATTCAATGCTGTTGTAACTTCAAACCATCACTTAATGAGAGTCCTGTCCTTAGCCAACATCACACAAATACACGAAAGCATAGGTTTGTTCTCTTCACTAAATAAGGCTTGCAAATACATACATTTGCAGTATAGAGACAAGTTGCCTCCAGACATTCAGCAAGCCTGGCTTATGAGTTTTCTAAATCAAAGTGGCAGGCAGAATAATAGTCAGGTGGTGTCCAAGGGTCACAGCTTGTCGTGGATTCATCGGCTGGTCCAGGTTCAAAATCTGGATTGCAAGGTTCACAAATCAAGGCACATGGAGTGAGAATTAATGAACGGTTGCTGTTAATGGAGACCTTTTAACAGAAACAGCCCTTGTGTAGCTTATTTAGTGGGGCAGACTTCTTCTGCTGAGCAATCTCACAGAGCACTTTTGTTCTAATCTCTTTGCAGCCCACCGAACACTTGCAGTAATCCCATACCCTCATCTTCAGAGAGTGAAATCAGCTGTGACTGCTGGTTGCTGTTTGGTTCCACCACTTCTGCCTGCTCAGATGGCAGTCCATCTGATAGCACTGGAGTTGACTGTTCCTCATCTGTCAGCACTTTTGAAACTGGATCTGGCACTTGCTACTCATTATTGGTCTCCTCCTCAGACTCCAAATCCAAACCTACCATGACAATAAGTAATCGTTTCACCAGGACTATCTGTAACTTTCAGGTTGTGTTGAAGAAGTACCATATATACTTGCAGAGAAACTGAGAAAAAATAAGGTTTGGCTTATACGTGGATGGACTTATCCGCAAGTATATACAGTAATGCTTTTTTAAAAAAACTGTATTTCCTCTATGTACTCATACATAAACCCATACATGGATAAGCCAATGCTTAAATATTTGACCAAAATACCATGAAAGATGTGGATCAATTTATCTGCAGGTAGCACATTTTCACCAAAGTTTGATTAAAAATGTGCTTATGCACAGACGCCCTTATATGCAAGTATATCCAGTAACTTTAGCTTTTTATGAGATCGGCGGCTATATCGATTAGGTAAATAAGTATGGTAAATGGTTTGATATAGTAATATTGTTTATTATAGAAACTTCAGTGTAATGAAACATAATGAAACTTTGCAATCACAATTTAAAAATAAAACTAATCAAGTTTAGTGTACTATGTGCACAAAAGCACTAGATTTCTATCTAAAAAGATTACATTACAGCAACTGGACCAAACAACCTGAGATATTTCGTTACTCATCCAAGTAACTCCTTCAGTCAAAGTGAAAATTTTGGGTAGGCAGAGAGTCGTTGAAATGAACCAACTCTTGCTATACAGACTCCCAGGGGTTTCTCCCCAAAATGAAAAGCAATATATAAATGAAGACTCAATCATCCAGGTCAAAAGTATCTAAAAAGATTAAATCATAGCAACTGGATTGAAGTTTTCTAGATTTGTTAAATAGGTGATGCAAAGACTCATACTCTTCCTGTACTACAGGAGGGCTATATCCTGGTGGAACAGTCAGGCTTTCAATGCAGACCATCTCATGTTCAATCCTTGTGGGGCCAAGAAAGACCTTTGCTTTAAAACCCTAGCATTGCTACTATAAAATGTAATTACATGAACCGATAGCCAAATTCAGTTTAAGGCAAATTCCAAACTACATAAGAAATCTGTGGTAAAGAAAAACTTAAATCAGTTGCTTAATGCTTTCAACCTTTATCCAAATAAAATGAGGTTGATATTGGGCAATAACTTCAAAGAAGGAATTAGTCAGAATTACAAGCAATTACTCAGATATGGATGAGTAGCCAAGAGTCACTGTATACAAGGATCTACATTGCATACCCTAATCATTGCAGAAGGTACAATATCTCATTGCCACTACCAGTATGACTTTGAATTACACCTAAGAGAGACACAGGACAATGAACATTTTCACACATGCCACAAAATCAACTTCATCTGCCTGTGTTGTAAGGATAAAGCATGTACTACAAATTGAAAGGTAAATTTGATTTTCTGTTAAAAGAACTCCCCTAACCCACACATAAACAGCACAAATGGTCTTCAAAATGCTTTCAAGCATAGGTCCGGAAATGGTTGCTAAGAATATTGTGGGCTGCAAGAAAAATCCATCAATCAACCCTGGAACAAATAATGACTTGCTACTCCCTTGAGAAGATGATGATATGCAAGCAGGCATGTGATGCAAATCAATGTCAGAAAAAAAATTACTGTTTGGTAACTATGGGAAAAGTAAAAGAAGGGAAACTAATAAGTGCATGGAGGGTATCAAAGAATTATAGAACTGCCTTTGTTAGAGCTACAGATTCGTACTGTAAATAGGTTGAGATAGTGAGTGTTTATCTACAGTTGCAAGGAATTATCCTAAATAATTCCTAAGGTGGAATTCCCATAAAAGGAAGGTAGGTAACTCTTCCAAATAGATTTTTTAAAAATGAATAGAACAATATGATTCATTCTAATTGTAACCTTCACATTTAAATGTATTATCCTTTTGGACAATAGATGTGTAGGAGAAACAGGATTATCTTGCTTGCTTGCTTGTCAGAGGCCTATGATTGGCATCTCAGAAACTGAGCCTTGAAACTGACAGGCATTAGGTCTTCCCTACAAGGATTCTTCCACAGCCAGTATCCAGCTATGTTAACAACACTCAAATATTCTGAAATAATCTTCCAGGCAGATGAACAAAACAAATATTCTTTCATAAATAGATTAAAATCTAAACTTTTTCAAAGTCCTGCACAAAAGTATGCTTTGAAATTTAGAAAGGAACAGGAAGTTATTAAACAACTATAATACTGTAATTCTAAAGCACCCTGGGTGGATTCAACAACTGCTCCATCTTTTTTATACAGTATAGGATCCAACAGTGAGAAAAAAAATGTGAACTAGTTTTTAATAAAATAAAAGATTGAAGTGTGAAATGGGGAAAGGCTGAAGCTGGAAGGAGCACTTAAGAGGAAAGAGAACTTCAGATAGATATACATACAGTAGAATGGCAATGACAAAAATACTGTATTACATATTGTACTAAATCAGTGTTTTTCCAACTTGCCAACTTGAAGATGTCTGGACTTCTATACCCAGAATTTCCTGACCACCTAAGGACACACACATTAGGGATGCAGAGCTATTGTGATCCGAGGACCACATTTATTGCATTGTATGCATATGTGAATTTATTTTAAAATGTGGGGTACAGATAAATAATAGCCAGAGCAACAGAACCAATATATTTAAAGAGACGTGAGTATTTTCAGGATTTCCTTATCCAGGAATCTCTCTATTCAGTGGATTCATACAGCTCTATACAGCTGGATTCATGTATAGATAGCCCAAAACATACAACAGCAATTGAGATTGGAATTTCTATCACTAAGTCATAAAGCAGGAATGCATTGTTTGGTGAGGCAATCACAGTTGCCATTGTTAACCAAATCCACTGTTCATTAGGTGATGAAAAAGCAAGTCAGTGGGAAAGCAGGCAGGAAGTAGCAAGTCCCAGGTGGCTTGCAAGAAGGGAAGTGGCTGCTGCCAGGTGAGAGAGGCATAAGGGGGTCCATAAAAATGTAAGGGATGCACACCAGGGTTGGGAGAGGCATGCAGGGTGTGTGTGTGTGAGGAGGAGGAGGCATGGTTAGGGCTAAGGATAGTGTGCGAGGGTCCAAGGAAGTACAGTGATGATCTGTGAGGGTGTCTAAAGGTACAAGCAAGCCATGGCAAGGTTTGCGGTGTTACTTAGGATTGCCCAGCAAGGGCCAGGAAGGGTGCACAGGGACACACAAGGGTGTGACTGTCAGGGAGGGTATAGAAGGTTGTTATGGAGGCAAGGTGAGAGTTGGAGAGGGTGCATGGCATGAGTGGCCAGCACAGCACAGCACGAACACAGTGAGGCTGGGGGAGATTTATCCCAGCCACTTGCAACCTTCTCTGCTGGGTTCCCCATTGAGTTTCTAGAGAAGCTGCCAGGGAAGGTCACACATGGCAATCATGTGATTGAAGGTCACTGCAATCATCATAAGTATGAACTGGTTGTCAATTACCTGGATTGCAATCTTGTGATCATGGGTGTGTTAGGATGGCTAGAACTCCAAGAACTGGTCATAACCACAATTTGTTCAATGCCATTGTAACTTTGAATGGACTGAATGAATGATCAAGACTACCTGTACTGTATTTAGCTTTGCTTCAATTGTTAAAATAAATGGGTTTGTTAATTAAACTGTATGGAAGAGGCAGTCATTCAGCTGACAAACATAAAACACAGCTATATCGCCCTAGACTTAGTGTATTATATATTTTTCAAGGGGAAATTTAAGAAAACTTACAAATGATTAAACTATTGCACTAAATTTCCCCATAAGGCTGATTTTAAGAGTTTATAAAATAGAATAAAGCTGCTCATGGAGAAACAAATGACAAATAAGTAAGCAGGAGATAGCTATATCCACATAGCTAACAAAAGATGGGTTAAATAGAAGGGTAGAGAATGCAAGATGCTATAGCAAGGCCTTTTTTTAGAACAGTAATCGCCAACCAGTGGGCCGGGGACTACTGGTGGTCCGCAGGCAAAATTTTGGTGGTCCCAAAGCACCACCCAAAGCAATTAATCCAAGGAAAGCACCAAAAGTCTTTCTTTCTCTCCCCCAAACTCCACCAGAAACGAGTCTTTGGAACCCTGCAAGGCATCCTGCTCCAAGAGACTGCGCAAGCGCGACAAGTCTCACAAACACTCATTTCTGGTGGAGTTAGGAGGAGAGAAAGAAAGACTTCTGCTGCTTCTGCTGCTTTCCTTGCATAAAGCCTCTCTCTTTCTCCCCCTGAGAATGGAGCTGGAGTATGATCGATTGGTAGGAAAACAGGGTGGATAATTTTCCTGCAGACTTTTTTGGGGATTTTCCCAGGGTCTCTGGTCTGCGGGATTTAAAATTATGAGTTTGGTGGTCCCTGAGGTCCAAAAGGTTGGCAACCCCTGGTTTAGAACACCTGAGAATGTGCAATATATTAAGACCGATTGAGGGGTCCTTGGCACTCTCTGAATTTGGGTAACGAAACTTCTGTAAGAAAACAACCAAACTAGATAACATCATCAGTGGTAGCACGTTAGCATTGATGAGGTTACCCAGTTTGGGTAATGAAATATCTGCAAGGAAACAACCAAGTTCAGAGAGTAGCAGGGACCCCTCATTTCAATCCCGAGCTACAAATATTCTCCTTTATTGATAAGACTGATTTGTATGTCAGAATACCTGATTACTCTTCCAAAGCAGATATATATATCTGTCCATTTACCCGAAGCCAAGCTGCACTAAAGGCCTCCATTAAAGCAACACAATGCTGCCAGCCAATCAAGATACAAAAAGAGCCAGAAAACAGACAGAAGATATTAGAGACACCAATCAAGCAGAACACAGCAAACTCCGAGACCAATAAACACAGACCAAGACTCCCAACCAATCAGGATGAAGAAAAACCATTCTGGCACAGCAATAGGCTGCCCCAAATTCAAATCTGAAACTACTGTAAAAGTCTGACTCACAGACGGACACAATACAGAAGCCTGATGATGGCAGATGAGATTCTGCTGAAACGTTGCTACAACTTTAAAAGAACTACAATGACGTGGGAAAATACCCGAACCAAGCCGAACACCATACATGTAAGTACCGCATGAAAACTTAAGAAAACATATATATATATATATATATATATATATATATATATATATATATATATATATATATATATATATATATACGTGTTTCTCCAACAATATGGCCTCCACCAATAGGAAGCCCCACCATGTTTTATTGGCATAAAATCAAATTAAGCCCTCCCCAAATTAAGCCCCATATTAAACATGCGAAATGGAGGGGGAGAGCGGGGGCTTGCCGTTAGTAAGTACTTTTGTTGCATGCCCGGATATGGTGCCTGCCCGTTGGTGGGGCACTTCATATCGGGAGACCTTCCAACGCTGCTTCTCCCTTCTCCTCAGCTGCCTTCTCCCTTGCTGCATGGGCGTTTGGCGCAGCCATCGTGCGGCAACAGTCAGCTCCTCCTGCCCCGGAGCCTGAGGAGACACTTGGCTTCAGGCGCCCGTCTTCCTTTGCTTTGAAGGTAAAGCGACTATTTACAAAGCCTCCCCTGCCTGAGAGAGGCCAGCCCACCACGTGGGAGGCTAATCTCCCAGGGCCTCTTCCGTTCCTCCCCGACCTCCCTACGCTGCGCACCTTCTGACGCGCCACTCCCTTCAGCCCAGCGAGCTCTTCCACCCTCAAAGAGAAGGCCAAGCGGGCGGCTGCAGAGCAGCAGCAGCGGGTCTGAGTCGCTGCGCAGCAGAAACAGCCACCACCCGTAGCCCGACGTGGGGAGATCCACGGTTAGCGCCCGCCAGCCCGGGCGAGATTTGGGAACAGGGGCAGGAGAGGCACGCACACACCCGCGGCTCACTTTCCCAGCTTTGCCCAGCCCTTACGGCTCTGGCGCGCCCTGGCAGGATGAGCGGAGGGTCCGGGCGGGAGGCGCTCGCTGCCCGCCAGGCCGCGCCAGAGCCGTAAGGGCTGGGCAAAGCTGGGAAAGTGAGCCGCGAGTGTGTGCGTGCCTCCTCCTGCCCCTCGCTCCCAAATCTCATCCGGGCTGGCGGGCGCTAACCTCGCTCGTTCTCCCCCGCCGGGCTACAGGTGGTGGCTGTTTCGCTGCGAAGCGGCTCAGACCCGCTGCTGTTGCCCGCAGCCGCCCGCCTGGCCTTTCTTTGAGGTGGAAGAGCTCACTGGGCTGAAGGGAGCGGCGCGTCAGAGGCGCATGCAGCGTAGGGAGGTCGGGGAGGAACCGAAGAGGCCCGGGAGATTAGCCTCCCACGTGGTTGGGCTGCCCTCTCGGCAGGGGAGGCTTTGTAAAATAATTCCGCTTACCTTCGAAAGCAAAGGAAAGACGGAGCACCTGAAGCCAAGTGTCTCCTCAGGGCTCCGGTTGCAGGGAGGAGCCCTGACTGGCCGCACGTGGCTGCCGCCAAACGCCGCAGCAGCAAGGGAGAAGGAAAAGCAACGGTGGCCCGAACCCGAAGGTCTCCCGAATATCCAAGCTGTCGCCTCCCGCCCACCCACCCGAGGATGCAAGGGGGAGAATTAAGTCACCCCCAAAAAGACGTCCCAGCCGCTTTTTGGGGTCAAAAAAATAAGGCCCGGCCTTATTATGTGAGAAACACGTGTGTGTGTGTGTGTGTGTGTGTGTGTGTGTGTGTGTGTGTGTGTGTATATATATATATATATATATATATATATATATATATATATATATATATATATATATATATATATATATATATATATATATATAATGGCATTCAGCTTTGTTGGGTATTTTCCCACGTCATTGTAGTTGTGCTTTTAAAGTTGTAGCCTATATATATATATATATATATATATATATAAATATAAATATAAATTTATTTGTATATATATATAAAAAACAAGTAAACTTGCTATAACAAAAAGTACTGCAAGAACTGAATTTGGAGAAACACAGGGGCTCAAAATAGGGAAAGGGGTGAGATTATCATACATGTCATCCCTATCCCTCTTTATGTTCAATGAATCTATTCACATGAATAGCAAGATTGGAAAAGTGATGGCCTGAATGAAAATATGAAGCTGAAAGATATATGAAGCTGAAACATAATGAAAGTAAATAATGGATTGTGAAAAGTCCAGTTTCCTGCTAAAAATTAAGACAAAGTTAATGTCAAACAACTTGACTAGTAGACTTTGAATGGGTGGCAAAAAAGGAAAGGTGATAGTTTTGTTTGCTCAGACTCAAGAAAATATACACTGCTCAAAAAAATAAAGGGAACACAAAAATAAGGCATCCTAGATCTGAATGAATGAAATATTCTTATTAAATACTTTGTTCATTACATAGTTGAATGTGCTAACAACAAAATCACACAAAAATTATCAATGGAAATCAAATTTAGTAACCCATGGAGGTCTGGATTTGGAGTTACACTCAAAATTAAAGTGGAAAAAAACACTACAGGCTGATCCAACTTTGATGTAATGTCCTTAAAACAAGTCAAAATGAGGCTCAGTAATGTGTGTGGCCTCCACGTGCCTGTATGACCTCCCTACAACACCTGGGCATGCTCCTGATGAGGTGGCGGATGGTCTCCTGAGGGATTTCCTCCCATACCTGGACTAAAGCATCCCCCAACTCCTGGACAATCTGTTGTGCAATGTGGCATTGGTGGATGGAGTGAGATATGATGACCCAGATGTGCTCAATTGGATTCAGGTCTGGGGAACGGGCGGGCCAGTCCATAGCATCAATGCAGGAACTGCTGACACACCAGCCACATGAGGTCTAGCATTGTCGTGCATTAGGAGGACCCCAGGGCCAACCGCACCAGCATATGGTCTCATAAGGGGTCTGAGGATCTCATCTCGGTACCTAATGGCAGTCAGGCTACCTCTGATGAGCACATGGAGGGCTGTGCGGCCCCCTAAAGAAATGCCACCCCACACCATTACTGACTCACTGCCAAACTGGTCATGCTGGAGGATGTTGCAGGCAGCAGAACATTCTCCATGGCGTCTCCAGACCCTGTCACATCTGTCACATGTGCTCAGTGTGAACCTGCTTTCATCTGTGAAGAGCACAGGGTGCCAGTGGTGAATTTGCCAGTCTTGGTGTTCTCTGGCAAATGCCAAACGTCCTGCACGGTGTTGGGCTGTAAGCACAACCCCCACCTGTGGACCTTGGGCCCTCATACCACCCTCATGGAGCCTGTTTCTGACTGTTTCTGTCCCTCCTTGCACAAAGATGGAGGTAGAGGTCCTGATGCTGGGTTGTTGCCCTCCTACGGCCTCCTCCACATCTCCTGATATACTGGCCTGTCTCCTGGTAGTGCCTCCATGCTCTGGACATTATGCTGACAGACACAGCAAACCTTCTTGCCACAGCTCACATCGATGTGCCATCCTGGATGAGTTGCACTACCTGAGCCACTTGTGTGGGTTGTAGACTCCGTCTCATGCTATCACTAGAGTGAAAGCACCGCCAGCATTCAAAAGTGACCAAACCATCAGCCAGAAAGCATAGGAACTGAGAAGTTGTCTGTGGTCACCACCTGCAGAACCACTCCTTTATTGGGGATGTCTTGCTAACTGCCTATGCTTTCCACCTGTTGTCTATTCCATTTGCACAACAGCATGTGAAATTGATTGTCAATCAGTGTTGCTACCTAAGTGGACAGTTTGATTTCACAGAAGTGTGATTGACTTGGAGTTACATTGTGTTGTTTAAGTGTTCCTTTATTTTTTTGAGCAGAGTACATTATTGAATAAAGAGATTAATCTCATAGTGACAAGGTTAAGCAAGATCAGCATAGTTAAACGAATGGTCTTTCCATTGATAATGTAGGATCTATGACAAGAAATAGTGAGAGAAAGAAGATAGATATCTTCAAATTAGGGATCAGTAGATAGTGACTGAAAAAATCATGGACTGCAACAAAAACCAGTCAGTCACAACAAGAAATTAACTTCTCTGTTTAGATGACTAGACAGAATCAAGATTTTACAGAGCATCCTTGGAAGAGCTATACATGTGTCTATGCATGTGCCAAGAATCAAATCTTGCTGGAATAGTACAATATATGAGCTCCCAAGTAAATATTAAGACATCATGGTTTAAAATCCAATAGTTTTTAAAGTTCTTCAATATATGAAGTGAAAAACAAATCATATTTGTGGTTTTAGAGAAATGTGTGGCCTGTATGTTTCTTCTGACTGTAAATTCTGACCATAAAATTGGCAACAGTCAGCATAATAAAATATTTCCCTAATGTCACTCTCAACTTTCATCCCCAGAATTGTTAATAAGGCATTAGCCCATTAACAACAACTTTTGTTTCCTTGTTTGACTAAAAAAAGACAAAAATTGAGCCTACTTCTTTATAATATCAACAAAAGGAATTAAGGACTTGTAATACAGGAAGCAATGTGTACTGAAATCTATGAATGTGCTTAATCATAAAAGAGTGGCACACTAAACATAATAGACAGGGTGAGTTTAAAAGCATTATGTCTTGCTTTTAGGAAAAAAATTGTTCACAAAATCAAAATGGATATACAGTACTGCCAACTCTTGTGATATGTCTCATCATCTTTGATTATCTCTTCCTCAACTGCATTTCTAGCACACATTTAGAGACTTATGAATTTAAGATGAATTTCTTTCATATTCTTTTGAGATCTCATACCTTCCAAGAGAAGTATAAATTCTGAACCCCTGGTGAGTCAAAACAAGGATGCCAATAAAAATAATGGAATCTTTTTGGATGATCTAAGCATCACATGTAGTGCAAGACAAAATCTTCATGATATTTTGTGAGCACTGGGGGCTGCAGCTGTTAGTTTAAGGGTGTGTCTTCCAGCAGTACATCTCCGGCAAGGAGTAATTGCATTTTTCTTTCCAAATATAGTAATAAGACTTTTCTCTATTAACCCAAGAATTTAGGGATGTTCATTTGCAGTAATTTAAATAATGGACTGATCCTTTTTGAGGCCACCACTTCAGAGCAGATTTTAGCACAAATTGACTTGATTTGCAAATCTGATTGGGAGGAGGATCTAAAGTCTCAATATTCTTTGCTTGTACCAAAAACGGAGAATATTTATAGCTCAGGATTAAATTGTGGGGTCTGTGGTGCTCTCTGAGCTTGGTTGTTTTCTTCCAGACATTTCATTATTTAACTAGGTAACATGATCAATGTTAGTAAGGAGTGGGGTTTGCTCTCAATTTATATTCTAGTGGCTTGTTCTGTCAGTGGGAGTGGTCTTGCAGGTTTTGCTGGGCTGTTTACTGTTAACTTGTTTGCCAGTTTCTTGATTGAGGCATTGTTTACTTGATTGTTGGTCTGATGGTAATCTTGGTGTTACTCTATGCTCATCTGGATGTTGATTGCTGGTGGGAAGGTGTTTTGGTCTTTTTGTTCCCTTTTTATCTCCTTTGCACAGTATGTAGATATTATTTATGCCTATATGTCTATTGATGGCCACTTTGTTAGAGCACCAGGCTTCCAGGAATTCTCTCATGTTTTCAGTTTTGGCTTGATCTAGGATGGTCACAGTTTCCCAGTTGAAACTATGATTAAGTCTGTCCATATGTTGTGAAATTAAAGATTTTTCATCAGGTCTTCTGACTGCTAGTTGGCTAGATGGATGCTTTCTGCTAGTCTTCAGTGTTTGTTTTAACACACTGTTGCAGTTTTTATACTGTATGTGGTAGATGACTCCTGTGGGAACCTATGGGATCACCACTTTCAAGACTCATAGTGGAAGTCATAATGCAATATCTAGTACTCTGACAAATACAACCCAAAATATGGATCAGATATGTAGATGGCAAAATCACCATAATAAAATGGACCAATTAGGGAACACCCACAAAACCATCAACAACATCTTCAAAAGAATCTAATTCACCAGGGAAGAACAACAACTCACTACCCTTCCTGGATATCCTGATCAACAGAGACTATGATGGCAAACTAGAAACACAAGTATACCAAAAAAAACCACTCACACCAATCAAATGCTCCACTATCAAAGTAATTATACAACCTCCTACAAGAGAAGCTGTAAGAACTCTATTTAGATGAGCACAAACACACTGAAGAAACTCTGAACAGCAGAAAAAGGAAGCAAATTATCTTCCAACAAAATCGATGTCAGTGTAACTTCATAAAAAAGTGTCTGACCACTCAACCAACACAGCATAACCAATACAAATCATAAAAAGACAACAGTCAAAAACATCCCAGAAACCACCAACAGACTATCACAACCTCATGGAATCTGACCAATTAAAGCCCTCCAAAACATTTTAAACAAACCAAAAGACGCAGCAGCCCCAGAAAAAAACAGGCACCATCTACAAAATACAATGTAAAGACATCAACAATCACTATGAACTGAACTGAATGTACATACAATTGAAAAGCTGTACACTTGGCACATGAAACACTTGGACACAGTGTCTGTTATCCATCACATATCTCAAAGGTGTATCTTCAGGTCAACTGACTGGCAACACTGAGATAAACAATTTATGTCTTGATTTATTAAAGATAAATTTGTGCCATTTTCATCTGCCCTGTCCACATTCCCTTCTCACTCTACCAACCTTGGCCCATGTGAAGGTAGCCCATTGGAATGTAGAAGCCTGCTTCAAACTGGAAAGCCCCATGAAAGCCCCTTCGAGTTTCACCATATCCAAGACCAAACCACAGTAGCCAATTACCGGTATGTTATAGAAGTGGAACATTCTCATTCATTCAAATAAAAGTTGGAAAGTCAGCTGTTAGGGATATTATATATCAGCAAAGAGGTTGGACTGGGAGACCCACGTTTATGTCCCATCAAATAGCAGAAGGAAGTCCAGGCAATTAATCCATCCAATTCAGTACTGTCCACATGGATTGGGAATGGAGTGTGTGTTATGCTTCATTAGGTTTAACCATTTTTTGGTAACTATTTTACTAAAAAAAAAAGTTCTCAAGCCGAAAAAGAGCTAAACATTTTGCCTCCTCCAGAGACTCCATAACACAGCTGTATTCTTTGAAATGTTCAGAGGCTAGAAATAAATAATTAATCAAGAAAGCAAGCAAGCAAGCAGCATCTGTCACTGCAAAAAGATTGCTAAATGGATTACCTGCTATGCTGCAGTAAGAGGTTTGGACCCAATGGACCCATTCACATGTCTTGGCTGACCCAAGGGAGCCCTCAATCTCCCCTCATTTACACCAGCAGCACATGAGTCAGGCTACCCTGGCAGCCATTTTCTAGGTCCTAACTATTGGAGGCTGCTGCTTGCTTTTTCATATGTTCCTGCTGGAGATGACCAGGTTGACCCCAAGGGCAGGGTCAAATATGTCATGTAGAGGTAGCATGAAATAAACTTGTAATACTTTTGAACTCTTATCCCAGCTCCTGGTTTCTTGTACCTGACAATTGCTGTTTCTTTGAATGCAAATTAAACAGTGGGTCAGTGGCACTGCAGATTTTTGTGGAGGGAGGGTTGGGCAGCTCATCATTCTTCCTCTTGTTGGGTCTGGCTGGTTAAAGCAGACTGGTTAGAGAAGTGCAGATGACTCTACAAAGGCAGTCACAATGGGGTGCTAGAGGAAACCTCTTTAAAAGGGCCTCTCTATGAATTTGTCTCAATCATATAGAGACAGGTTACTCATAAGTAGTACTTAGAGTGGATGCATGAGCAAAGTTATCTTAGTTTCCAAATAAGCTTGATTTATCTGGGGATAAAAATAATTTCTCCTTTGAAGTAACAATTGGGATCATCTAACTGAATACTTCTAATTCCATTATACAGTAACCCATCACCTCTATAGATTGAATTAAGAATGTTGTGACAGAGTCAACGGATAATGACAAATCACATATTGGACAACTGTGCTCCCATGTCAATAGATTTCAGTTTTAGGACTTGGTTGGAAAATTAATTTTTAGATGTAAAAATGCCATTTAACTCAATATCATCTGTTCAAATAACATCCTGCAAGATAGCATCAGTTAGAGAAACAAGTGTTTTCAAACACTGCACAGAGACAAGCCATCATTTTTTATAGTGTCTTCAAAGGTAACTGCTGAGATCCTGATGATGGAGCATTAAGGATTTCATAGGGGTGGGGGGAAACTAAAAGGCATTCAAAAGTATTTTGTTTTCCAGGTCAATTAGTTCTCCACAAGTGTGTTAAGCATAACCATCAACATTTCTCCTTCCAAATGTACTTGATCATCTGATGACAAGAATAGAATTTTCTTCAGTATTAGTTTATTAATACCTATAGAAGAGAATATATGCCGCTCAGGGTTGAATTGAGGAGTCCTTGGTGCAAGCAAACAACCAAGCTAAGAAAGCACCAAGGACTCCACAGTTATTAACAGCTGTCTACCTGGCACTTGGGAAGTAGCCTTCTATCTCAGTTTTTCCCTAGTAAAGTGAGAATTGCAGCATATTTCATAACTCAGAAAACACATTGTACATTGTAGGACGAAAACATAAATTTAAAAGACCAGCTAATGTTCTTGCAAGTTCAATTGAGATTTTAGAAACTTGTACATCAAGCTATGATTTACTAGTTGCACTGTATACAAGTCTTGGTTCTTAGACTGCATCTAATGGAATGCTGGGAGTTACTCTTAGTCAGCAGAAATGGACATACTTAGAACTGTTAGGAAAAACGTAATATTGATCAATGATTAGCCTACTCTAATCTTTAAGAAACTTTTGCCAATGAATTTTACTTTAATGATAAAAATACATGGCCAAACAGTTTCTTTCATGCTTAAATAGGCTCTGTTACTACAGATAATTCAAGCAATATACATAACTGTCTGGAAAGAATAGGCCCCCTTTTACTATTCTAAATAACATAATCATTTGATTTTCCTTTCATTTTTCCTTTAAAAGTTTATTGGACAGAATCAAATTATGGAGTTGTCTTAGAAGAATGATGCTGGACAATAATAGAGCAAGTTTCTGACATAGAAGATACTGTCCAATATTTCCAAGACAGATTATTAGAAATCAAGATGTAATCCCATATTTTTCTCAAAATGATCCAAACCAATTCACACACAATTTCTCTTTCATTAATGTGACAGCTACTCTGTGATCTTTTCTACATAAATCATACACTTATAAAAATTCTATTCTAAAGATTTTATGGAACAATTCCTCATCACACTATAAAGTTTGAAGTCAAATAATTATCAGTATATAGCATGATGTATGTTCAAGCATATCAATAGTTAAATGTGACTGTGCTTCTTGACTCCATAATTATGAGGTTGAAAAGAATAATTAGTGTGACTGATTTTATTTAGAGTTGTTGTAATGGAACAATATCTTTTCATACAAAACTGTTGTTACATGAATATTTTGTGTGCTTGCCTTTATTCAAGAAATTCTAACACATGCATTGATCTTGAGATTATTAAATATTATGCAAACATTTTGTGAATTAAAAGAATTGGTTTTAAAGACTGTTTAATAGAAAACCTTGATCAAAATATAGTCAATACCTTTAAAACACCAAGATTTAAAACAAGTAGATTGTTAAAACTTTTTCCAGATTAAACATCAGTTGACAGATATTAATCATAACTTAAAATGGGAACCTCAAACAAATTAATATAGCAGCAATTATACAACACAAATTGGGAGCAAGATGGGGAATTACTGTTCATGTTTTCCACTTTACAGGAATCATTTCCTTATTATTTGTTCATTGATGATTTAAAAAGAATAACATCTTGTCCTGGAACTCTGTATGAAAATGGAATATTTACTATTTTACCGTACATCAACTTAAATGCTTATTGGCCACTAGATGTTAACTGCCAACTTTTCAGAGAAGAAGACAGCTTGAATTTGAACACTAGGGTTATTAAAACAAGTCCTTTACAACAAACCTCTTAGATTACAAAGAGAAATTCTCAGCATGATTTCTCCAGCCTGAGGTTTCTATGTCAATGTCCATCAGGCATGCTGCGTTCTGCTGGTTCCCCACTGTAAATCCTTCTGGGATCCTGCCACATGCTCCATTTTCCCAAAGTCTGCAACCACCTCTATGCAGGCAAAAGAGTTCACATAACCACAGTGATGTCATTTGAACAGACCCAAGAGTTGCTAATGTAGGCCCTGGAAAGTGATCTTATAGCATGATTGATTTCTGTGGAATTTCTCAACTGACAGGTATATGGTCAATACAATAAAGATCACTTTGCATGGCCCCTGTTCATATTTGATCTTTGACTTTGATTTTATTTGGATAAGCCCTCTGAAAGTTATTGGAAGATCTGCTTTAAATAATTCACGAATAGAAAGAAGCACATTGATTTTGGAACCAGACATTGGCCTAATCTGCAAAAAAAAAATCAAACTTAGCAAGCAAAAGCAATAAAATGTGGAAAAGTGTGTGTGTGTGTGCTGCATTCACAATTACCTGTGTAAGAAGAGCATATCTAAGAGGGGTATTGGTTAACTGCTTTTAAGATAACTGATTCTAAATTTCCCTTGTGACTGCATCTCTATCGTTGTTCAATCTTATTTCATTGTAATCTATCATTTAAACAACCAATTATGTACATAGCTACTAACTGCTTGATTTTGGTGTGAAGGGCTGCTCTTAAAGACACAGGGACCAGGTTCGCTCTGAATAGGTATTGCCCACAACTGTGTTAGGTGCCCTCCACAATCTAACTCATCCACCCACACATCCACCCACCAGAAATGTCCTCTGGATTGTACTGTCCATCAAATCCAGTCTCTGCAGCAACACATAGGTTAAAGTCATAAAGTTAAGCCATAGTTTGTGTGTGAGCCACCGTGGCCTGCACATAAAACGTATTTCCTCAAAACAAAGCATTGTACGACTGGCTTCTCCCTTTTTTCCTGACTTATCACAGTCCAAGCCAGAGAATCTGGTTTCTACTACCCATTCTGCTTATGTATTTAGGAACTAGGACTAAAACTGCATGGAGTCATTTTTAAAGGAAAACAAAATCCCTTCAGTATTTCTGCTTGATGGAGTCAATTCAACACACATGTACCCAGAATTAAGCCCTGATTTATGCCCAAACTTGTGGCCAGGACTTATGAGGAACTGGGCATGGCTTTCAATAGGCATAGACGCCCCAAACTTTGCCTAAGGCCCTTAATTTAGACAGTCAGGAACTGCAGCATCAGATCTGTTCCAGCCTTGTAGCACCGGAAAACAGGCGCGGGCATAGAAGTAGGCTCTGATTTCTAGGGCACAGCTTGGCACGCATCCCAACCTTGGCACGCATCCCACCCAGCAAGCGATGGTCATCACCTTCCTGGATACTGAAAAGGTGCCCGGGTGGCAGAAGAGAAAGGGGCTCCCCTCCATCTCTCCCGGCCCGGCCAACAGCATCTTCGCTCCCAAAGGAACGAGGCGGCAGGCGATGCCGATGGCGAGAGCCCGAGGCAGCGCGCAAGAGCGGGAATCGCTGACTTACGTTCTCTTGAACACGCCGCCCAAGCAGCTCCCGACCAGCAGGCAGAACTGCTGCGAGAAGAAGACCCAGGTGATCTGCGACAGCGAGCTCTGGGTCTGGCAGCTCAGGTCGAGCAGGGTGGGCCCCAGAAAGGCGATGCACAGGCCGAAGCTGAAGAAGACGCTCCAGTAGGTCAGCGTGGGCTGAAGGTTCCTCTTGAAGAGATTCGTCACCCGCGCATCCCAGCGCCACATCCTCGGCTTGCGCTCCTGCCTTCGTCCGCCTTCCTTCCCCGAGCAAGTCCCTGCTGGGACGGGCGGAGCGGCTCCAACAGGCGAGTGGCGCCCCCTAGTCACCCGCGCTCCGGATCCGCACCGACCTAGCCGGAACCGCGCTCCGGGCAGCAGCAAGCCGAAACCTCGGGGAAACCTCTTCCCTTCAGCCGAGCCAGCGCAGTCGCCTTTACGGCAGTGGTATCCTGCTTGAAAACACCTGCAACCGGATACCCCTCCCCGCCCGCCACGCCTCGCCTCGCCTCTCCGCCCAGCCGCGTCCCGATTCTGCCTTTGCTCCCTCTCGCGATCGCGCGTCCTCCGCCTCAGCTGCCCCGGTCCCGGGTCCGGCGGTTGCCGATCCCCAAGCGGCTTAGTCGGCTTCTCCCCGTCTCTCCACCTCAAGAGAAGGATGCGTATCGCGCAAAGCGAGCGGACAGAGCAGTGCTGGATTGGCACTGGCTCCGCCCCTTCATCCTAGAGGGCCGCTCATAAACAACCGGCCCAGTCGCCTCCCTTGGCCGGCTCCCCGGGGCACCGGCTGCGACGGCGAAGAGGCGCCAAGGGGACCAGCCGGCTCTGACTCGCGCTCGCCCTTGCGCCCAGCAACAGCTCGAGCTCACTCGCGGAGACGAGAGGCGGCCGCGTTCTCTCCAGGGTCGCCTTTCTCCATCACCTGGGAGCTGCGCGTAACCTTCCTCCGCAATGCCGCCTCCAAGAAACCGGATTGGCGCGCAAATGGGTCAGCTCTCCCGGTGCGGCTCTTTCGCTGCCCAACGAAACCGTGTCCCGGACGCGGCATCTTCTGAGTTGGCGGATTGTTTCAGACGTGCCTGTTCTCCGACACGGAAGAGCCCGGAACTCCTCACCTGTCTGCCCCCAGTTTACAATTCCCGCCTCTTCCATTTGAGATGTTCTTATCACTCCCCCAATCACTTTTCCATAGGCAAAAAGAGAGAGAGAACCATTTGAAACTACTCCAAACAGTGCTGAGATCCCCCCCCCTTTATTGGTTTGTTTGCTCTGTTCTTGAGAAATGGAGGTGCCATAACTCACATTAAATATTACTAAGTAACTTCTTCTGTTAAAGCCATCAGCATTCACCTCATAAATGGCCTACTCCTCTTCCCAACACTGTGTAATGGTTAAGGGGGAAGGAATTTCTCTTCCCTTGCAGTTAGGAACCAGCAGAGAGATTTGAGGGAAGAAAGGTCCACCCTCACAGGTACTGTAAATAGAAACCTTCCCTTGGATTGCATTCACATGAGAGCTATCTGGTTCTAAAGTTTTGGCAAGATCCAGGTGTGGCTAACACTCAATCCTTTGTTCTTTCAGATTATGCTTTGGGGAGTCTGGATTGCCACGAATCAATGTTTCTACATGGTCAATTTCTTCTTAAAATTGTTTTCAGTGGAGAGTTTGGGCAGATATAACAAAGAGACATGCAGTCACTAGTTAGTATGTATTTTGTGTGTGTGTACAGACAAATATTTACATATTGGCTATATGCTCAGCAGCTGGTTCACATGTTTCATGAGATAGTTTGCTTCACTCACAGCAGAAGATCTTGACTAGGAAGCAGGTAGCTGCATTGTGTTAAGCTATTATCATGGAAACTTTAGTGCTATCATCACTTAAAGTGGTCTTTCACATGTCTGGAAACATTCAAACAGGAAATGTGGTATCTCATGTTTTTTCCCTTTCACATTCTCCTGATATGCAAAGAAAGGTCCAATGTGTCCTTGCTTAAGAAAATACAGTATGTTGTCTACATTTGGATCTGGAATATTAACAGAACAAATTCAGTGACTTAGAAAATTCCTGAATTTGCAAGATTTAATTAAAGAAAGAGTATCTGGACAAGTGTTTCCAGGGAAGACAGTGGCATTTCTTCCCAACATTTTTAACTCCTTAGACCCTATCTCCTCCTGCTCCATTCCTTTAAAGCAATATGCTAAAACCTTGGGCCTTTTAAACTATATTTCAAAGGGTATCCAAAATCTAGAGGAAATGGGAAATGCTTCTTTGTCCAATGAACTCAATTTTTTTTGTTCTAGGTTCTAGTGTTTTTTTTTAAAAAAAATACAATATATATTATGGATATATATTATGTAGCAGGCTAGATTGGAGTTAATGTTCCACTTGTGCAGAAAACTCCCTCTGGAGGAGGAAGAGTTTATAAATATTTTACCTGCTGCATTTGAAACAGTAACTGGATTTTTTAAATAGCTTTCTTGCTTGCTTTCTTCCTCCAGCCTTATTCCTCCCAGAAAGTGCAGTACAGTACTTAGGCAAGTGAAGCAGAGATGATTCAGTGACATGTTTTCATTTTCTTTACTCAAAATTTTTGGCAAGATGGATTACAATTAAGATTAAGGCAAAGACTGCCTCAAATTGAATTTGTCTTCTAGATTTTTCATGATTGTAATATGGAAGTGATTTTCCCATTACTTTATTATTGCTATCCAAGTGCTAACCAGTCCTTGCTTAGTTTTTCAAGATCAGCAAAGGTTGTTTAGCTGCCGCCACCTAATCGAAAAATCACTACGCAATCTAAAACCATCTCTATCTATTGGACCGGATGGAATATGTGCCTACTTCTTAAGAAAGCTATCCACTGCCATAGCCAAACCTCTAAGCATAATCTTTGAAAAATCTTTCAGGACCAGCTCCTTGCCTAACCTATGGTCACAAGCCACAGTCATCCCCATCTTCAAAAAGGAGACCCAAGCCTAGTTGAAAATTACAGGCCAATCTCCTTATGCTGCGTCACCTGTAAAGTCATGGAATCAATTATTAACCAATCCATCATCCTCCACTTAGAGACAAACAACCTACTCTCCAATAAACAATTTGGTTTCAGAAAAAACTATCCTGTAATCTGCAACTCTTACACTGCAAAAACATATGGACGACACAACTCGACCAGGGCAAAGCAATTGACGCAATCTACATAGACTTCTGTAAAGCCTTTGATTCAGTGGTACACGACAAACTACTCCTAAAAATAAAATCCTATGGTATCTCTGGACAACTGAATAACTGGATAGAAGCATTCCTGTCAAACAGACAACAAATGGTCAAAATCGAACCGTCCTATCAAATCCAGTACCTGTCAATAGTGGTGTCCCCCAGGGCAGTGTTCTAGGACCAACTCTCTTCATACTCTACATAAACGACCTCTGTGATCATATTAAGAGCAATTGCGTTCTCTTCGCTGATGATGTAAAGCTGTTCAATACCACAGACAATACTGCTACCCTACAAAAAGATCTTGACTATGTATCTGAATGGTCAAACAAATGGCAACTTCAAATCTCAACAAATAAATGCTCTGTCTTACATATTGGCAAAAAAATCAGAAAATAAAATACAAGCTGAATAGTCAAGATCTTGTTGATGACCCAAGCTCTGTAAGGGACCTTGGAATACTCACCTCTAATGATCTAAGTGCTAGAGCCCACTGCAACTACATAGCCAAAAAGGCATTAAGAGTTGTTAACCTAATCCTACGTAGTTTTTTCTCTGGTAATATCACACTACTAACCAGAGCATACAAAACATTTGCTAGACCAATACTCGAATACAGTTCATCAGTCTGGAACCCTCATTACGTATCTGATATTAGCACAATTGAGAAAGTCCAGAAATATTTCACAAGAAGAGTTCTCCACTCTTCTACTCGTTGTAGAATACCTTATGCCACCAGACTTGAAATTCTAAAACTAGAAAACCTTGAATTACGCCGTCTTCGGTCTGACTTAAGCATGGTATATAAAATCATACATTGCAATGTCCTACCTGTCAATGAATACTTCAGCTTCAACCATAACAACACAAGAGCACACAATAGATACAAACTCAAAGTTAACCGCACCAAACTTGATTGCAGGAAATACGACTTCAGCAATAGAGTGGTCAATGTCTGGAATACTCTACCCGACTCTGTAGTCTCTTCCCCAAACCCCAAAAACTTTAACCTTAGACTGTCTACTATTGACCTCACCCCTTTCCTAAGAGGTCTGTAGGGGCGTGCATAAGCGCACCATCGTGCCTACCGTCCCTGTCCTATTGTTTCTCTTATTCTTTTATTTTTCTTATATGTACCCATTTCATGTATTCACAACTATGTATACACTTATACTTATTATCTTGTAAACAATTGGCAAATCAAATAAATAAATAAATAAATAAAATAAATAAATAATTGGGCATTAAACTAGTTCCCCAAACTTCTTCAAAAATTGTTTCTCCAGATGTGGGGGAACCACACAGTTCCATCTACATTGATAATTGTTTATTCCTTGTAATTGATAAAAAAGGCTAAATGTGTTCCTCCCTCCCATACTTGAAAAGGATGGTCACCTTGCAAAGATATCCTACTGTAACTAGTGGAGTTTGTGTGATCAGATCAGATTGTGGTCTGAAGGTCTTGTCTTTAATTACTTCAGATGTCCTATTATAAGGCAGGTGCTATGAATACTCTTTTAAAGGTGATTTTTTAAAATGTTAAGTTAATGCAGGGGTCCCCAAACTTGGCAACTTTAAGACTTGTCCATAAGTCTTAAAGTTGCCAAGTTTGGAGACCTCTGAGTTAATGGATTAAGACTGTGTATTAATAATGAGATGTAACACGACCATTTAAACGGGAAGAAAACCAGGAATGGCAACACCAAAACATTCAGTCAGATGTTTTGAAATCCCCTTTCTTGCCTCTTTGTTGAAACAGTACCAATTAAAATGTTGACAGACAAATTATATCAGCAATACATAGCTGCAAATATAACTTCCATCATTGTATGAACATTATTTTGTTACTTTCCCATACATAAAAAATCCTCAGTTGCTGATATGCTGATAAATTTAGAGGATTGAACCAAGAAGACCTCTGCATCCTTGACAATAATTTTCTAAAGTATTAATAATCTTGTGATTTCCCCCCAAAATATGGAATAGTGCAATTAATTATCCTGATTAGGTATTGGAAAATATTGATTTACAATGCATTCCTGGGCAAATCTCAGAAATAATTCTCACCAGGCAATTATCCAAGGTATCATGCACACAGAAGGATTGTGCCAGATGGACATAATCTAAATCAGATTTTTCCCAATCTGCCACCCTTCAGAAGTGTTGAATTACAAATCCTGTCATGTTTTTAGCTAGTATGCTCTTTGAAGGATATGAGTTATAGTACAGCACATCTAGAGGTGATAAGGCAAATGAAGAACATTCCCTAAACTGCTATTTTAAAGGCTTAATTGGATCCCCAGGTAACCAATAATAAAACTGTATAATGTTCTCAATATTTTCTAGTTCCGTTTGTATTGTATTTTGTATGTAGCTGTATTCAGATTTAGATACTGAATTTAATAGTGTTAATATGTTCTGTAAGTCATGCCACCTGCCTAACCCAGCCATCTTCTTCCTCAAGTCTCTAGTACATATCTTTTCACTATGGTGTTATTTTGCTGTTTTCTATAATACCGGCTACATAGACTATGTCATATACTGTCCTCATTATGGGTATTTTTTCTTAAAAAAAAATTAAATGAAATCCCACAAATTCTGGAAGATTTTTACAGAATTCTTTAGTTTTGATATAACCACTAAATATTTTATTTATTTGTGTATATGTTTCTGATATGACCAGGTTGAATACAGGATAGATACAGCAGAGTCACTAGGTTAAGTGGGTTAATGTGCATTGAATAACTTAAAATGGTTTATAAACAGGTTCCCTTGATTCTGCAATGTTTGTACAGTCAGTAGTTGCCTTCTGTGATACTAAATATATTCCTAACCCTTCCCTCTGAAAGGTGGAGATTTTTCTAAGCTAAGAATCCGATCCTCAAACCTGTCTTTCAATCTATATCTCCCCAATTCCTCTACTACCAGTTGGATAGTAGAGGATGTCAATGGCTAATCCTTTCACCATGGAAACACCTTGGTGCTTCCAAAGTAGTAGTAGTACTATCAGTTTCCTCCTCTTCTTCCTCCTGATATATAAACAGGGAGAAGATATCCTGCTTTGGCTGATATTTCTGACATCCATCATCACAGGTTCTTCTAGAAAGTTATATTTCAGAGGTCTCCAAACTTGACAATTAAGACTTGTGGACTTCAACTCCCAGAAATCTCCAGCCAACATAGCATAGCTATGAGTTGAAGTCCACAAATCTTAAAGTTGCCAAGTTTGGAGACCCCTGTTATATTGGAATATGCTTGCTGGCTTCAGGTTATACTTGTTTTGTTTCAACTTTGTGTGGTTCATACATCATGCCAAGTCACCTTGTGATTTGTATGGTTTTGGGTTAGGATATTGTGTGAACCCTGGCTGCTGTAAGGTATATAAGTAAGGTATATAAGTGAATGAATAAGAATTGGAAGAAACATGGCCAAATATCTTTGGAAAAATAATCTGTGACATGCTCTCATCATCTAGAGTTACTGTAAGAATCTGGTGATTTCACCTCAGAGTAGGACCTAATGGGACTAGGTCAACTTACACGAGTTACAATGATTTATTGCACCTCCAACAGCAATTGCATTCCTGTAATCAGTTTCATATTTTATTCTGCAGTGTTCTCACAGTTCCCCTGCAACCTTCTGCCCTTTCAAGTCTTCTCAACCAAAGGGCAAAATAGTACGGAGTGTACATGGAAGCTGAAGGAAAAGGAGGCAAAACAACATTTAGAATTGGAAAATGTACTGAAAGGTGGGAGGGAGGTGCATCTGTGGCTGGTTGGATTGGAAAAGACACACAAGATACCCGGCCTTCTTTCCTCCCTCAGTAATAACTAGTCCCAGTGACTTCAGAAGCGGGCAGGGATTTCTCCCTAATTCATCTCCAATGTGATAAATTCTATTTATTACAGTATTGTCCCCCCACTCCTTTTCAGACAATGTTTGTGTCAACTGGAGACTCAGGATGATTTTGGAGTGCCCTTCTCTCAAGAGACCCTTGGTGTTGTATTTTCTTATTCTGTGGTTATTTATATTAGTAGTCCTAGTATAATAATACAGAACCACCTTCTCTTTGGATGTTTCATTCCCAGGCTGCTTCCTGAACATTTTGAAACAGTTGGTGACTTTAATTTACTCTTCCCTTCTGTTTTGTTCTTGCATCATATCTTCAGCAGAGCAATTTAGCCTTTTAGTGACAATCTGCAACATTAGAAGCCACAAAGAATCCAAAACATTTTGGATTCTTACTATCAGGAGAAAGTTACCAATTGTATTTTCCTTCCATTCTTCTTGCTCCAGCATTTGGGGGAGATTTTCAATGGAAGCAATTCATTTGACTGTAAATTCTATCACTCCTTGTGCAAATTAGAGTATTCCCCATCTACTCTGCCATATCTGTGATGTTTCTTCTTTACACCCCAAGATATTGGGGCTGCAGTTATTTTGCCCTTTGTGGAGTACAATTTGGAGATTATATCTCCTCACCCCAAGATTCTTAAAGCTCCTTTGACCTTAACCCCTAAAAAAATAACCCCCTAAAGCCTAATCTCTAAACCAGGAACCATCAGACTAAATATTGTATTACATGATAAACAGCTTGTAGATGTGTTAAACAAATAGAATCAAAAAAGTGTAGAATGTTTCAAACACTTGAGTGCTCATTAAGAGGTGTAGCAAACATATATTTCATTGCTCAAAGATGGTTTATTGCTTCCATTATGCTGGTAAACCAGAAAGCAGGTGATTGGTTTTGGCAATGGTGTAAGGAAGTGGTGAAATATTTCATAATGTTAATTAGTTAAAATAGCAGGGGTGGTTAGCAGGGCAACTTGATGAATGCTTTTAAGTGTACCAATCAGATATTGGGAAACAATCAAGAAAATAGCTCAAGACAATTGGAATAATAGGTCAAATCTTTGCCATATTTGATGGTGAAGTGATAGGAATGAAAAGGAAGGAGGATGTATCCAAGGTCAAGTTATGCATCAGTCATGATACAATCAAAAAGGCAGGCCTTGTTTTGATACTTATTGATGACCTTGTCATTTTTCAAATCCTAGCACAATAAGTTCTCAAAGACAAAGGAATCCATTGAATTCCTGAAAGCAGGAAGTGTCCAGTGGTACCCGGACATCCCACCCCTGACTCCTCCGCTTTCTTTGGTTGCCTCCAAAGTTTCCTGAAATAGTTGTTTAACTTCTCCTTATGTCTTCAACGTATTGTCACTAAGTGTGGGCAATTTCATGCAACTTCACAGATTCAGCAGCTTAATATAAGGCAGCTGGGGTTCCTCTGAATTTGCTGAATTTCAGGCACCCATGTGGTTAGGAATTCTGGAGCAGAAATTCTGCAGTCAACCTCCCAAATCTTATAGAAGTTCAAATGCTGGCTGCTGCTTTAAAGCTTCAGTGTTGCAACTGCTAACCAAAGAACTGCTGTCCCCCCCTCCCCCATCAGTTTTAAAAGCATAGTTTAGTATACTCTGTGGGTACAGCTTGAAAATAGAATTTTCTTTGCCGACAACACAAAGAGACAATAGCTTAGTATGAATCTTTTATGCCGGATCTAAAAAGGCCCATCGATGATATAAGAATTTTTATTATTTTAAAAGCCTAGGCAGCAATTAGCATTGCCTTTTTTCCCCCATGATGGACTGAAATATAGGAGAGGCCTGTCATTTAGTGCAAATTTAACTGGCCAACATATACAGTATGTGAAAAAGCAAAGTGTTTTTTAGCAATACTGGAAGGAGTAGCGCATTTATGTGTATAGATGAGTGGATGAAGTTAGAATGTAGCTGTACACTTCTGATATCTCTTGTCTACATAGATATTAATCAATCTATGTAGTCCAGAGTTATCAGAAGTCTGCAGAAAAACAGCAGCATATAGTCCTTTGCTGCAGCCAAATTCTTAGAAATTGTTAGCTCTCGACTGATTTCAAAAAGTTAAACCTGGACTTTTAGTATTTGGATAGGAAGCTACTAGGAAATACCTGGTCAGAAGAAGGTAGAAGTAAACCAGTTACATATCATTGCCACAAAAACCACAAAGATGTGTCAATGAAGTCATCAAGTGTCCACCTGGATTCAAAGGAGGCTTTAGGAATAAACTAGGAATAGTATCGTGTAGTATAGTTGGTTCGCTTGCATTAAACAACACTGTATTAACAATTCCATTTTAAATATCACAGAGAAAAGGTGTCATATTAGCATATGGTTGATGTTTTTAAAATAACCCAGCCTGTTTCAATTTCCAGTTGCTTTAGCGTGTGTCATATGGTTTGGGTACATGCCTTATTATGTTCCAGATTTGGTTTTAGAAAAGCCACAATTGTGCCTACAGTGAGGTGCGGTTTTAAGTAGGTAACCAAAGCCATAGTGTGTTTGCAGAAATGGCTTAGAAAAGGCTAAAGTGGATCTCTCTAAGGCTGGTACATAAAAGGGGTGGTGGAGACACTTCACCCAGATTTCACTCTCCTGCAGATGAAGGCAAACCCTGTGCAGGATCCAGCTGATAGAGTTGGGGCTTTAAAGTTAATTAAAGTTAATGGTTGCAAAAATTGGGTATGTCTAGTCTAATGAAGAGGAGAACTAGGGTGACATTATAGCAGTCTTCCCATTTTTGAGGGGCTGTCACAGAAAAGAGAGGGTAAGCATTTCTCTAAAGCACCTGAAGCAACAGGTTGAAACTTATTAGGGAGAGATCCAGAAATTTTGTGACAATGAAAACAATTCATCAGTGCAACAGCTTGCCTCCAGAACTTGTGTGTACTCCATCATTGGAGGTTTTAAAGAAGAGATTGGACAGCCATTTGTTTGACATGGTATATCCAGTGGTGGGCTGCAAATTTTTAAACAACTGGTTCTCTGGCTGGGTAGGCATGGCTGGTTGGTTATGTGACTAGGTGGGTGACATCACTCATCACACCCAGCCCCACCTCCTGGCCACTCACTTCAAAGGCAGAAGTAGGATTCAGATGGTTGGGGCTAATCCCACCACTAGCTGGCCTCTTTTCAGCCTGTATTTTGGCCATTTTTTGGCCATTTTCAGGCTGTTTTGGGGTTGTTTGGGGGCCATTTCAGGCTGTAAAAAAACAGCTTGAAAACGGCCTGAAAAACAGCCTGAAAACAGACAAAAAATGAGCAGGGGTGGGGCCAGCCAGTGGTGGGATTTGCCGGTTCACCAAACTGCACAGAATCGTAACCAGGTGTGGGATTCTACAGGTTCGCACCTATTCACTAGAACAGGTTGTTAACATTCTAAGCAGTTCGGAGAACCGGTTGTTAGAAAAAATTATTGGTCTAATCCTGTAAGGAAGGCAGGAAGGAAACATTCTGGTGTTGCTTACAGAAACTGCCTCTCTGTTAACCCTTATTACATTCTTGGCAAGACTAGACTTCCTGTCTCAGGAACATCTCTGGAGCTTTTTTCCCCTCCTTTGCTGGTACTTTGCTTGTGTGGAGTGACCATTCAAAGTTACTATGGCACTGAAAAAAGTGACTTATGACCATTTTTCACACTTACGACTGTTGCAGCATCCCCACAGTCATGAGAGGCCAGGCGAGGAGATGCCTGCCTCAATGTGAGTGATGTTGAGTTGGCCACGCCCAGCCAGTCACATGACCCCCAAGCCACACCCACCAACTAAGCCACGCCCACAGAACCGGTTGTTAAAAAAAATGTATCCCACCCCTGATCGTAACTACTAGATCACCCAAACCATCACAACCTGGCAGCAGCCCACCTCTGGGTATATCCTGCCCAAGCAAGGGGTTGGACTATAAGACTTCCAAGGTCCCTTTCAACTTTATTATTCTGTATTCCATATGGATAGGCAGAAGGACAGAGTTGAATTCCTATATGAATTCTTTTTGTTAGGCATTTCCTCACTGGAAAGTCAAAACCATCGCTGGAAGAAAATATAATATGATCCAAAGTACAAGTTTGGGTGGGAAAAGGTGGGTGGGGAGGAGGACTTAGCTTGCTTCTACTGTGTTTTCATTTCAAATTTTAAACCACTGAATCCCATTTCATAGGAACCTAGATTGGATCCCCTCCCACCATCCCATCTGCTTGAAACATCTGGATGGGTACTGAACCTACATTTTCTGCTTCAGAGAACTGATTGCATGGTTTGTGTGTGTATTTCTATGTGTGTGAGAGAAATATGTCTGTTTAATATAATGGGATTTGACTGCATTTAATATAGATCTCAGCAGAAAGCCAGATGCCCATGTGCAATATAACTTGATTATGGTGTTTCTGTAGCTATTTTTCTTCACAGATGATAGAGAAGAAGCAACATGAAAAGGAAGGAAGGAAGGAAAGAAGGAAGGAAGGAAGGAATCCAAAGAGTCCTGAACACAGTTCCCAGCACTGAAACAGTCTCTGATGAAAAGAAATATATAGATGGTATAGATTCCAAATAAAATATACTGTATTGTATTTCATTTTGCAATCAGTGCTAGAAAGATACAAGTATCTTAGTATCTTTTCTGAATGCAGTCTGAATAATGACCTGGATTATACTGATTGCAATTGCTGAGGTTTAACAACTTGATTTGACTTACTTTTATTTTAAGAAGTCTCCATTCTATTTTGGGAGACATATCCTTAAACACCAAAACTGTTGGTCTATGCAAATTTCTTTTGTTTGTCAGCTAGATGACAATAACTGACAACCCGCTCCATCTTGTTCATTAATTGATGATAAAGCATTGAATTATCCTATAGCATTTCAAGAAAAGTTCCCAGCTCCTATCAATATCAGCTCAAGGAAATAAAGATAGATGTTCTTCTTATAGTAACTGATTTATTTTAAAAATTATGATCAATCATCAGCAAGTTTTCACATACTATCCTTTACTGGAAATTTACCTCTTGCAAGCTCTATAACATGCATATTGATTGCATTTAGAAATAAGATGTTACTGCTGCTTTTTACACCCTTGACCATTTTTATGCTAATTATAGGATTCATAATTCATAGTATATTCAAATGAATTTTATTTGAGGCTTCTTTAAATATTGTTTACTGCCATACTGCTGTGCCTCTGAATCGGTGTTGAATTCTGCCGACTGCCCTGGCAAGTTTTCTTGGCACAGTTTTTCAGAAGTGGCTTCAGAAATCTTAGAGTGTGAGAGAGTGACTCAACTGGTTTTGTGCTTAAGGAGGGACTAGAACTCACCATCTCCTCATTTCTAACCTGGTGCCTACACAAAACTTGCTTTTTATTGCTGTACAAAGAAATATAATTTATTGCTATATAGAGAAGAACATCGTGGGTCTCTGAGTTTGGTTGTTCACCTGCAGACTTTTCATTACCTCATCAGGTAACATCATCAGTGCTAGTGAGTGTGGGGTTTATACCTTGTTTATATAAAATAGCTTGCCCTGCCATTATTTGTGTGTATATGTGTGTGTGTGTGTGTGTGTGTGTTTTTTTTTCTCCTTGGAAGCTTGATTAGTGTATTATTTTCTGCTTATTTTTCTGGTGTTAATCCCTGCTTACCTGGTACTGGTTGCTGGAGACAATGTTAATTATTATATTATTGAATACATTTTATAATAAAATTTAATATAGATTATGAACCTCATTGTAGTTGGGCAAAAAAGTCCTTAGCAAGTTAGGACGGTCCTTATACAAAACATTTTCAAGACCTGGTCAGGAGTTTGAATTACATAATAAGGTTATAGAATCAAAATTATTGCCAGAATTTAAAGCTAAAGAACAGAAAGTAATATCCCAATATTTATGGTGCCTTCTTTTTATTCCCAGTATTTGTCCAGATAAAATCTAGAAGGAAGTCTTGATTATTTGGATAGCTCAGAAGCTTTTATTGACTTGGGTGTTGGCCGGGAAGGGTGACATTGAGATTTCTATTTTCCTCAAATCTCTTATGTAATTGTGACCGAAAAGGAAGCCTCCTCATGAGTCACTGCAAAGTATTCATATGACTATATCCTGTGGTAGATGTAGTTCAGTGTCTGAAGTGCGAAGCTTTCCACAAACAGGGAAAATCTTGACACAAGGGCCTTTTCTAAACAATGGAAGTCTCATACCCTTTGGAGTTGAGACATGTTATCTCTGAGGTAATCTCTAATCACCTTGTCCATCAGCTGCAACTCATTTTAGGCCAATGTTTCACAACCTGGTGTCAGGCATGAACAACACATATAAAGTTCAAACTAGGTATTTTATTGTTCACTGCCAATAATACAGGGATCTCCCAGACTGACAGCTCTTGGCTGGAAAAGACTAGATAAGGCTCAAAGGCATTAGAAAGAGGGCAGGTCAGACCTTGCCCTCTTGTGTTTACACAGCAAGTCCAAGTTAATTCCGCTCTTCAGCCCTCCTATCTGGGACAGTTGCTTTCCAACATCTGGAGAACTTTTAAGATGTATGGCATTTTGCCTCTCAGAACTCAACCAACATGGCCACTGCTAGGAATTCTAAGAGTTGAAATCCACACATCTCAGACTGGTTCAGGTTGGGAAACATTGTTCTAGGAGTGGCATTTCCTTTTCAAAATGTCATTGAATGGGAGTTCAGTAATTCCATACAGACCTATAAAGAATTTAGAGCTTACATTGGGAAAAGAAGGAATGAGCCACAGGGAAGAAACTTGGAGAAGAGACAATACAGAGATTGAAGAAAGTGTGAGAAAAACTACAAAAATGGTTTTGATTTTGTTTCATATAAGATGAAATACTGTAGAAAGAAATTCTGACAGGCTTTCAAGAGTTTGTCAATATACCTCCAAAAATAAGGTGATATTCCTGGAATCCCTGCAGTGTCTGTTTCTTGACCTGGTCTACCTCAAAGGGCTGACAAGACCTTCCATCCAATCTCAGTTTAAAACATCCCGACTGACAAGAAACACCACACAACCCCCAAATTTTGGTTAGTTTGTTAATTTAATCAACTGCACAGCACTCAACCCCATAGGACTCTTAGAGGTTGACAATGTTATATAGATGTTGTTCATGGTAGGTTAATAATAAAAATCCAATAAAAGGTAAATTTCTCTTGCAAAAAAACCTGCTGCCAGTTCTGTCCCTGAATCAATTTTATCTATCCTGTCAACTCTATTATAAATCATCTGTAATATGACTGAGTTAATTTTTTTCATCTTCTCTTGTGATATATTTTAACAATATCTTTTTGTGTTTTATATGGAGAAAAAAGGCCATTTCTGACAAAAAAGGAGAATATTTCAGCTTCCTAAGATTCTTCCTAAGCTCACTACAACAGTGTTGCCAAAAAAGCTTTAAGAGTTGTAAATTTAATTTTATGAAGCTTCTCCTCTGGTAATACTGATTTGCAAACCAGGGCATTCAAAACCTTTGCTAGACCAATACTTGAATTCAGCTCTGCTGTCTGGAATCTGCACTGTATATCAGACATAAATACAATTGAGCGAGTCCAGAAGTATTTTACCAGAAGAGTACGACATTCCTCTGTTTGCAACAGAATACCCTACAGCACCAGACTTGAGATTCTAGGCTTAGACAACCTTGAACTACGCCGGCTAAGATTGGACTTAAGCATAGTACATAAAATCATATGTTACAATGTCTTACCAGTTAATGAATATTTTAGCTTTAACCTCAACAATACAAGAGCACACAACAGATATAAACTTAATGTAAACCACTCCAAACTTGATTGCAGGAAGTACGATTTCAGCAACAGAGTGGTCAATGTCTGGAACTCACTACCTGATTCTGTTGTCACCTGCTCAAATCCCCACTCCTTTACCCTCAAACTAACCTCTATTGACCTCACCCCATTCCTAAGAGGTCTGTAAAGGTCGTGCATAAGCACACAATTGTGCCTACCATCCCTGTCCTATTGTCCCCAATTATTACTTCCTATTTCTTATATTTAAACTTATGTTTATGTTTATTTCTATTGTATTGTAAGCTTTTGACAAAATAAATAAATAAATAAATAAATTCTTATAGAGGTACAGTCCTTGCCTTTTGACTATTCATTTAATAATCATTCAACGTTACAACACTGAAAAAAGTGACTTACAGCTAGTCCTCACACTTATGACTGTTGTAGCATCCTCAAAATCATGTAATCAAAATTTGGGTGCTTGGCAATTGGCACCTTTTACAGTGATTACAGCATTTTGGGGTCATTTGTAACTATCCCAGCCAGCTTCTGACAAGCAAATAGGGGAAGCTGAATTCACATAATGACCACTTGATTCACCTAACAACTGCAACGATTTGCTTAATTGTGGCAAAAGGGTCATAAAATCAGGTGTGAGTCACTTAACAACTGTCTTGCTTAGCAATAGAAATCCTAGCCCAATTGTGATTGTAAGTCAAGGACTACCTATGTTGAAAATGATCATTCTTGACTAACAACACATCAAAGGGAGCCTACAGTGAGAAAGTGTTGAGATATAATTCATCAAAAATTTCAGTTCTACTATTTGATTTAATTGAGGATAAAGGGAAATCATACACATATTAATTAGTTTACCCAAAGCCAAGATATATTGAATATGTAATTCGCGATGTTTTCGTGAATGGTTAATGTTAACATTGTAATAATAATTGTCAGTTCATTTTGCATCTGTTTCCTCTGATTTACTGTTGCCTTTCTTCTTCCCAGGCCATAATATGTCCAGCTCAGGGTAACAGAGCATATAGCAGGTCATGCAAATTCTTGGCCAGAAAAGATTTTGCTATAATAAATAAAGAAGATCCCCCACCTCAGAAAACAACAACTGAATGAAAAACTGCTGGTGACCTTCGACCGCTGCACCATAGAATCTTAACTTGCTGCACCTCTGAATGGTTTGCCAGTTGCACAGTGGCAGATAGGAAAGCACTCCAGAGGGTTAATGTTATTGCCCAGAAGATCATTGGTTGCCCTCTCCCCTCTTTGGAAGAGCTGTATAGCTCCTGCTGCCTTAAGAAAACTCAAAACATTCTGAAAGATCCATCTCATCCTGGGCACCCTTTTTTTTTAATTATTACCATCTGGCAGACAGTACAGGATAATAAAAACAAAGACAAATAGGCTGAAAAACAGCTTCTATCCCAGGGCAGTAACTCTGTTGAATTCTACTGTATAGTGCAGTGTCGGTGCAGTGTTGGGGGGTTCAATTCAATGTGTGGAGTGTGAAGGATGTGTTTTTGTTTTTATTTTCATGGTCATGATGTGCACTGAAGATGGTGTTTGATTTCGTTATACGAGGTGCAATGACAATGTAAACTAAACAGTCACCTTGCTTTACAAATGGAGATGCTACAAAGGTGCAGCTGCGCCCATGTTTCAAATACTGATCATGAATTTTCTTCATTGCCTAAGAGTAATTTTCTAAGATGTTGTATAATTTATTTTCTGTCTCTCTAGTTCAGAGGTCTCCAAACTTGGCAACTTCAAGGCTTGTGGACTTCAACTCCCAGAATTAGCTGGCTGGAGAATTCTGGGAGTTGAAGTCCACAAGTCTTAAAGTTGCCAAGTTTGGGGACCCCTGCTCTAGTTGTAGAAAATTAATCAAGCAAGCCTTAAAGTTGTATCAAAATGTTAGGTAGTTGATTCCTATATACAAACCTTAAATATCTTTCTGCCTAATTTGTCTTTCTGTTACAATAATGAAAAGCAGGTAGGTTTTTCAACATATCAGATGGTATGGGATAGAAGCTGGGGAATGTGATTGGGGCTGTGAAAAAGAATACTGTTTTAGCAGAGAATATGCTGCTAAGCAAACAGCTGTTGCTTATCTCCATATTAACCATATCAAGTATGCTAACCCCATATTAACTATGTCAAGCTGATCTGTTTGTAACTAGAGTCCATGGGGAGAAAGATGGCATATCCTTAAAGGAACTGAAGAAATATAATCTAGTTTGGTTCAGAAAAGTTAGTTCCACATGAAAAATTTGGCTATTTTTAAAAACCTAAAACATTAAGGTAGAAATGAGGCAGCACAAAGCTACCTGCAACATACACTGAGATCCTTTTATTTCCAGAGAACTACTGGGTCACTATATATTTGACAAGTAATTGCCACCTAGGTAGAGCCAGTTTCGGCTAGTGGTTAAGACACCAGTCTAGTAACTAGGAGATGTGAGTTCTAGTCTCACTTTAACCACAAAACAACTCTTACTCAGCTCCAGGAAGCAGGCAATCGTAAACCATTTCTGAAAAATCTTGCCAAGAAAACTGCAAAGATTTGTCCAGGCGTCTACCAGAAGTCAACACTGACTTGAAGGCAGTAAACAAACAAACAAAAACTACCCTACCACCCTGCCTAATGGTTATTGATTAATACATACAATACAATATCTATCACCTTGCAAATTCAATTAAACCCCATATACCATTGCATAGTATTGCAATTATTTGAAAAGTTTCAAATGCTTTATTTATAGAGGGAGCACAGGTGTCATAAGGTTTATTTCAGATTCCTTAAAGTTTTGTGACTGCATATATAGCTGTATAGGCTTTAATATAAAAAGATTGGAGTGAGGAAAAATACTGCCATGAGTATATATTTATGATAAAGATTTACACCGCTGAAATGATACTCTTATTAACTGGATAATCTTTTGCTGAAAATGATTATCTGCCTAAGAAGCAAGCAACCTAACTTCCTCGTGCTATGATCTGTTTTTTTTAAAGCTCTGAGTTAAAATTCAGTTGAGATTATTTCACCAGATACTTGGATAGATATTGTGTACAGAATGAAATTCTTTCTAGTACATGGAACAGCTAACTCATGCCTGGACTGTTGTAGATAGCTGGCAGCCTTCTTGACTCCATTCTCCAACCTCTAGTTGAGATTCAAAAAAAGTAGTTTGGGTAGCTCTATACCTCTTTTGATTTGTCCTTGAATAATTTTTTTTTGCCAATCCCTATGATAACTAGATATTTGGGAGGATGATCAGTTTAAATAGCTGATCCTGACTTTCTGGGCCTCGTGTACAGGAACACTTATTCAAATAACTTAATTATAAATCATCTTCCTGTGTGCTCAGCTTAGTTATGCAATCAAGATCAATTAGTTTGTCCTGCTGATCAAATGACCATGTCACATTGAACATTTTTTCCCGATTTAGCTCTTACCTCCTAGAATTAACTCTACATTCAATTGCATTTAGAGTCAAATCTCCTAAAAGTTAAAAAGGCCCTTTTCTTAGGAACTTATGAAAGTGGAAGAATTTTATCATTACTCAATATAGCTGTACGTTACATTTGTTCAGGTTAAGTGTCTTTTATAGGTTATTATATATTATAGAGATTACTATGTTGCTTTATCGCTGTGATTACTTTACACTGTATTACATAAAATTGTTCTGTCTATTCTATGCTTAGATATAAGTGCACATTAAGTAAAAATCACAATTTCTGTTAGCTTCTCTCCAGAAAGCTTTTGTCATGCCCTTGGTAGAGTTGGAGTCTGAGGGAGAGGAGGAACACTGATAGCGGGTGGAGGTGTGGCTCCAGAAGTTGTGGAAGAGGCTGGGGAAGGGCAGAGACTGGCTGGGCAGTCAGAGGAAGAACCAGGCCCATCCCCTCTGCATCCTAGGACACACAGGGAGGAATGGAGAAGGCAACAACTTGGCTTGCGAGAGAGGAAGCGGCCATGATCCTCCTCATTGGTTGCAGCTGGGGAGACGAGTATATAAGAGAGATGGTTAAAACACAGGTTGCCAGAAGCACAGCATGTTTTATTTTGGTCTGAATTTATCTTGATGGTTATCTCCTTGAATTTGGTAAATACTTCTCCTGTTCTGTTGTGGAAATTTCATCATTGTAGTTTGTTTGGTTTTTTATTTCACCTCTATCTGCTCATTAAATTCGGACTGTATTGCTTTATTTGGAAGACTATTTTTGAGTACGTTTTATCTCCAACTGAGTATTATTGAACAGTGGGGCCGAGTTGGAGGCATTACAGGACATTTATTTACGTTTTGGATTTTGTTACGTTTGTGTTACACTCTGAGTCATCACAGCTTGTTCTTGAAGGTTTATTTCATTAACATAATGTTTTCATCTGAATTAAAGTGTGCTGGTACAGGTGGTCCTCAGCTTAGAACCACTTGCTTAATGATTGTTCAAAGTTATGATGGATCCACAAAAGGAACTGATGATCATGTTCTGAAGGGCATCTCCCCTGAAGGGCATCCTATGACTGCATTTTGAGTACTTGGTAACTGGCCTGCATTTATGGCCATTGGCATTGTCCCATGGTTGTGTCACAGTAATTAATGCTTTTACTAGATGACCATGGTATTCACTTAATGAGAAAGGTTATAAAATTGGGCATGGTCAAGTGATGACTCACTTAACAACTGGCATGACTTAAAGCCATAATTTCAGGCTCAATTACCGTTGTAAGTTAAGGACTACCCATATGGCTTCTTGTTATATTAGATGCTACATTGTTATTGAATAACTCTCAGTTATAGATATAAGTATACATATTTTTACTTTCCTAAACTTATTTACACAGAGATTAATTCTTCCTGAGTTAAGTCGGGGTAGGCATTATACCCACCATAACAGTACCTTATAAATGTTCGCTTTGAAATGGAGATCATAATGGTCCCTTGATAATAGATTATATTGTCTTAATACTTTTTTCCAGAGTTTTAATATGGTTGTATACAACAAGTGCAATAAAAGCTGTAATGTAGAAAACATAAAACTATGTAAATTTAAAACTTTTTGTATAAGACTATTATATTAAAGCACATTAAGATTTTATACAATTTCAAGAAAATTCCAAGGGGAGCTGTTTTCTACACACAGGTGATTCCAATTAAAAACAAACAAACAAATACTTTTTCATTTCCTACTAAGGAAGTCATTATGTATTGGCATGCAATATTTCATATTTACTGGTGTACTGTAAGGAAACCAGTTCTTTGGCTTTTATTGTAAGGTAGAAGTATGAACCTCAGTGACCTGAGCAGTGAAAATTCTCATGTGTTCAGACACTGTTGAAGATAATACACACCAATACACCCCCCCCCCCCCGCACACATACACATTTAAATTATTGTAAGGCAAAGCAAGCATATGAAATTTGTGCTAAAATTCTCCTTGAAATGCTTGCCAAAGCTTGTGGACTGGTCACAGATCTCTCAAGCAGAATCCTTCCAGCTTCTTTACAATTTAAACAAACCTGCTGCCAAGTTTCCAACCAGCAGGGATTCTCTAAGGGGCAAATTCTCCTCCCAGGCATCCAATAAGAAAAAATATCAAGCTTTACATACACACAGACCATAACAATCTATTTTACTGCTTGCACTGGGAAAACGGTCATCATACAGAGAGTATTACACAGGTAGAAGAATAACCTTAAAACAACACTAAGGAATTGAACTCAATGGAATGAATCTCCTAGTGTCCTGTGGTGGAGTTTGCTTAGAGCTAGCAGCTCAGTCATTTGGTATACAGAATAAAAGGCTCTGCAGCATTTATGTAAATTCCTGCTTCAGTAAAGTAGGCTTGTTACTCGTCAGCTTTTGTGAATGCAATCACTTGCTGTTTCTTCAGCAACAATTCTGTCTGCTGCAGCCTCTGGCTTTAGCTTTTGGTTTCCGAAATGGAAATTATTGGGTAATAAACATAGGGCCTTTGTGAGTTTGGAGGGGGTGGGGCCGAAGAGTCAGAAAATTAATTTGAAGTCCCCAATTTCTTCCTTCTGACTGCATATTAGTGAATTATATTTTCCTTCTGGTTTTTCCCCTCTCACATTCAATAGTCCCTCAATGGCCCAAAATAGGGGATTCTAAGAGAAAACACAAAACATTAGGCCAGAATTCAGCAAAAGGTGTGTTGTTTTTTGTTGAAGGTTCTAGAATGGATTTAAAAAATTTCTTAATCAAAATCGAATACCCTACATTTGGCAGCATTACATTTGGCAATATGTATGGCCGCAGGGCCTTCTGATTCAGGGTTGGCTGGAGGGGATGGTGGTGAACATTTATAATGCATGGAACTGCTTTTTTTTCTTTCCAGTTTAGGCTTGAAACAGGAAAATTAATGACAGTCTTGAAAGTGACCCATACTACTTTCTGTGAGGGGAGCAATACTACTGACTGTGATGCTCATTGTAAAAAGTATTTGGAGATGGCCAGCAGTTTTCAGTTACATTCTTTTCTCCTGCCTTGATAGAAGGAAAGCATGTTGCTGTTGCTTTGTGAATGGATGCTGTTTAGCATTAGAATGTATGTTTGTATTCACACTTCTATACATTTTAACAGTTTCCTTTCAGAGTTTTCATTGCTCTTTCCTCCACGTGTCCTTTATATCAAGCTGTCTAACACATGACATCTTGTCATTTCCTTTAATCTATATATTTTAGTGTCTCCAAGGATCTTATTTATTCTACATCTAATTTCTTTTGCTTATGGCCAGTGCAACCAAAACCCTAGCACTCGAGTTTATGTTCCTTGCCATTTTGTACCAAACTTTAACCCTTATTTCTCAATTCTAATGCAATTTTCTGGACAGAGAGGAGGATCATAAAATGCAATTCCTTTTCAGATACAATCACCACAGGGAGTTTGCCTTTTGGAAAATGTGGCTGAAGACACAAAGTAGATGCCTTCAAAAGTTAAGAGATAGCACAAGCCAGACTACCAATTGCCATGAAAGTAGTAAGCGTGTCCCCTCTAGATAGGATCTGCTTCTGTAAGGTAAGAGAATTCTGCTCAGATGATTAAAATCACTGAATGAATGAATTTTGGACAGTGACTCCGATCTGACAATGTAAACCAAGACTACAATTAGGTGAAAAAGTTTAGTGTGGATATGTTGAAGCCTACCAAAAGATTTGCTGAAACATCTTTCAATTCTGCTCAGGCTTGAGGTTTTGCTTGTAATAGTGTTATTCCCTTTTCTCTATTGGAAAGCGGTTAATATGAAATCGTTCAGTCAAGCTTGAAGCCAAACCTGTTTTGCAAACAATTATTTGCCACATTTCATTTCCTATATATGATTCATACCGATGAAAGTTGCATCCTTGTCACAACATGTATAGCTCATGAATATATATTTTTTTCTAATAGATGTTCAAAGTGTAAACGTGGCATAGAGAACAATGATGCTTGCTTTAAATTGTAATCTGCTTCAGATTTTGATAATTTGTTGTAAATCATGGTGTACTTAGTAAAATATAACTGTGTTCCCACAATTTGCTAAACCCCAAATGAACCAACCACTGACTTAATATGACATATGAAATAAATGTATCAAACACTCTGACTGAAATTGTCTTCAGTGTAAAAATATTTCAGTGGGAGGAATGTAAAGGGGTGGTGGTTAAGAGATGTATTATAAAACGTAAGATGTAAATAAAATTTAATGGGTTTGCTAAGAAGAGTTGACTGAATTTTATCCTACACTTCAATAACATCTTGTATTAAAACTGAATGAGTCTTAAAAGGAATAAATAAGCTGTCTTATATGGAATCAGGTCATTAAATTATTGCATGGGTTAATAATAACTCAGCATTATTTCAATCAAGAGTTTTTTCCCAGCCATTTTTGAAGTTTTGAAAACTGGAAACTTTTCAAATGTAACACATGCATTTTATCACTGAACAGTATCCTTCCTCAAATGAGATTATACATTTTATCAAGAAGACAGAAATTGGATTAAACAGTTGTAGAACACTGTGTGAATTAAATTTATCTTTGTGCCCATGCCTGAGTCTCTGATTCCTATATTTAAAAAGTTGTACCACTTTCTCATTCTACACCTCCCAAGGTTGCTTTATTAGGGAGATGGACAGCATAAACAAACACATAATAAATAAAGGAACTAAATGATCAATGTAATGCTACGGTTTCTTACTAGATCACTAGTTGCACTGAACTCAATTAACTCCAGTAGATGCTTTGCTGCTGAACACGAAGTAATTTATAGACGTTTGTGTGATAGATTTAATGTGGCTATGGAATATCACAATGATTTTTATAAAACATAAAATTGAACTTTGTGATATTTTGGAAACAACTCCTATTCCTCCAATGTTTAATGTACCTATTTTATTTGTTACTCTATGGATCTTCACTTGTGCTGATAAATTTGTTGTTTTTTAAAAGCTGATTCAATGTTGTTTACATTTAAACTTAAATACTGTTGCCACAATTATTCTTGAATTTTCTAATTTTAACCATTCAGACTGATAATTTGGTAGCAACTTTGCTCTATTAGTTGTTACTTTGCTCCTCTGGCAGCAGTATTTACCTCTAAAATATTAAAAGCAGGCTTTAATATTTCATAGAGATCTGGCTGACTTTCTAGATCATACATCAAGCAACCCAGCTTGCAAATATCAATTCTAAAAATGAATATGAGAAAGAAAAAAAATGTCGGGAACTTCAAAAAGCAGAAAATGTTGTTTCATTCTTTTTTTTTTTACATTTGGTAAGTTTTCATTGACCAAAACAATATATTAATAATAATTTAATTCAGAGAAAGAGAGAGAAAGAGAGGGAGAAAGAGAGGGAGAGATCACTGTCACTTTATTGATGAAGTGTTTTCCATAACTATGCAAAAGTTTGAACAACATTGGAGTTACATAAAGATCCCAAGATCCCACTAGCGACTGATATTGTATCTTTCTACCTTTCAAAACAAAATCTCTGTTCTGAACAGCCCCTTATTTTTCAAATTTCATTTTCAGTAGTACTTTTGCAAGGTAAGCCTGAATAAAGTAATGAACACAACAATCCATGCTGTAGGTAAATAATCTCTCAAACTACCGTACCATTTATAAAGCATTGTGGAGGCACACATTCAGGCAAGCTTTTATCCTTGTCACCTTCAGTTTATTTAAAAACTTTCTGTTAGAAAATCTGAACTACTTTACCTGGCAAAGTTTGATAAAATAATCACATTTAAACTTGTCTTTTATTTGTACAATAATATCAAGTTTCCATATATTATCAGTATTTTCAAGATAAATCATTCCAAAACTTTTTACAGGAATGTATACAGTGCTGAGTTGAATCAACTACGACGTTTAGAAATGAGCAATGAATAATATGGATTTTTTTTACTGCAAGATGACATTAAGCAGGAGACAAGATTTGGTTTAGGGGTACATTGCACACATTACCTAAAATATAGGATATACGGCTGATACAGATGCAGCCAGTCAGGTTTGATTTGCGCTTTTCCGTTAGCAGAACCATTAGTTTTTTATCCTGTTATCATCCAAAAGGATCACAGTAGGATACACAGATTTTGCCTGGGCTAGTAGAATCACACTCTAACCCCATTGTGCTTGAAAATGACATAGTTTTAGGCTAGGGAGTTGAAATGACTCAATGGAAGCCAGTTACTTTGCCCTGGGCAATCAGACTGTTTTAGGACAGGACCTTGAAAATTCCACATGGCTTTGAATCTGGTGTCAGCTGATAAGGAGTTAACCTGCTGAAATCATGTGCTGCGCCTCAGCCTGCTTGCACGCTCTCCCCTTGTGTTAGATTTCAGTAAATAAGTGAGCAAGTTTTTTTTAAAAAAAGAACAACCAACAAGCCTCAAGGTCACAGTTTAATTTAGTCATGTGGGTTTTAAAGTGAGGGCTAGAATCTGACCAAGGAAAGGAAGAATGTAAGATATTTCAGAAAAACATGGGGAAGGCAACTTTTTCCTTGCTAAAGTCTCCCCAAGTCTCATGATTTGGGAATACATGAATTCAACAGTCACAGAATTAGATAATTTTAAATTTTGGATTTAGTGACATAAAAAAAGAGCTCTGGCTATTGCTTAATTACTGGTAGATGTAATAAGGTGGTCTTGCTACACTTGGGGGCTTTTTCTGGTCACACTGAATGGGTGCTAAGCATCTCTCCCAAAATCCTGCCCTGATAGCATCACTGAATGTTAGAGCCGGTAATCAAAAGTGGAAAAAGCAAAAGCCATTGCTTGAAGATACTAGGGTTGCCTTGCAAACTCAGTTTCATATTTGGGGTACTGCCTGTGATATTGGTACTACTAGATGGTGAGCACTTTCATGAAAGAGCAACTTTTAAAAAAGAGCAGACTGAATTTTGCTTCCCTTGGACCAGTAAATAGGCAAGCGTGGCAGCCCTTTGATTTCTCAGAAGCCTTCTGAAAAAGAGCAGAAATATGGACTAAATTTAAGAAGTGTGATTGGATTTGGAAATGAAAGGGAGAAAAATTATTTTCCATGGAAAAAGGGTTTATGGTGATACTGGAAAAGAAATGTTGCAATTGTAAATATTAAATGTAGAAGTTAGACATTCCAAAATCAGATAAATGGGCAGGTATCTGCAAAGCTTGCTAGTTTGTGGATGAAGTTAGAGGTGGAATTGGAATTACAATGGTATCTCAGTATTCATCATGAATTGGTTCTGGGAGGTGCAATAAGTACCAAAAACGATGAGCACCAAACAATTTTTTCCATAAGTCACAAGGCAGCCAACACCAACAAGTTCTAGCTTGTGCATTGAGTACCAAAGAAACAATGAGTACTGAACAAAATTTTATATCAGAATGCATTGAGTACCAAATCCGATGAGTTTCAAAGCAGTTGGGTGACTCATTTGGTTGGCAATCAACTACCTAGTTAGTTAGGACTTACTTCCACAAGACAAGCCCAGAATGATTTTCTAGATCTACTTTCTGTACTATTTCTTCTTTAGTATTAAAATATGACTAAAATGCATGTAAGAAAGGTGTATTTTCTATTTTTATGTATGAAAAAGCAAATGTTGTCTTGGAAACAGACTTATCTGAAGTTTATTTCAAACAGAAAATGTGCTAGTGCAGATTTCCTCAAATTGGGGACTTCCATATGTTAGGCTTCAATTCTTATCCTTGCGTTGACTAGAAATACTGGGTGTTCTAGACTAATATATCTAGAAGGCATAATCTGGGGGAATAATCATACAATGACCAAGAAAGGTGATTGTACAAGTCATATCCCAAGTACATTACAAAAGCATTATCATTCTGATACTAATTCATATCTCAAACATATGTCTATCTAATTCAAATTTACTCAAATTTAAATGGTAGTTGTTGCTGATCAGGTAGTACAGAAATATAGATAATTTACGTATTTTAAAGAAAAAAAAACCCCCAAAGAAAAACATATGTTGTTTTCTGCAACACAGGAATATACAATGTAAAACATAGTTCCATGTATAGCCATAAATTGGATTTTGGTCTGCAGAATATTACAAATGTGTGGAATGATCCTGATGGGCCAATTCCCAAGTAAGCAGGTGCATAGTAGGGGTGGGAAATTGGTGGCACTCTAGATGTTGCTAAGCAAATTCTTCTTACTGCTCTTGGGGTCAAGGATGATATAAATCATGTTTCAGCAAATTCTAACCAATTTCTCACCCCATTATCCAATTATGTGAGAATGAAAAAATGTTGTTTAGAGTAATCAAAACAGGAACTGTCTATTTGGAAGATTTATTTCTTTGTAAGGAAGAATTCAATAGGAAAATTACTAGTGGAAACAATATTGTCTGGATCTACACCATGAACAAGGTAAGGCAATTGTGCAACAACAAATTAACAAAATAATCCTAATTAATGTTTCAACGTATTGAGTGACTGGCTAGTTGGATTAATTTGCAAACTATATTTATTAAGAATAATTAGAGAAGCCAAGGCAGAAGGACTCCAATCATAGGCAAAAATGAAAATGTGGATCTTAAGAGTAGGAGATTCAATAAAGTATAACTTTTCAATATGTATTACCGCTCTGCTAGAAAATGTCAGCCTCTTTTTTTTCTGAAATCTTTCTGGTTTGCAAGTTTTTTCCTAAGACCTACAGGAAAGGGCAGTGTGCATGAGGTCCAGCAGAAAGACATCAGCAGAAATTCTATCTGCCAAATCATATGAGTGAGCAGGTTCAGAGGAATAATAATTCAAGCTGCATATATCAGAACACCAAATATTTGCTGATAATATCACTTGGCTGAATAGAAAATATATGTACTGAAATTTGTTAGAACAAAAGGATAATCTCAAACAGACATTAATTAGTGACTAAGAAAGGTCTAATATAGGGGTCTCCAAACTTAGCCCCGTTAAGACCAGTGGACTTCAATTCCCAGAATTCTGGAAGCTAAAGTCCACTGGTCTTAATGGGCCCAGGTTTGGGGTCCCCAGTCTAATAAATTACCAGGTCCTTCTGATAATTTCTTCAGGAAAAGGCTACTTAATGGAAGAACAAGGGACAGGAACAAATTTCAGCTTCGGAGAAATTTTGGGTAATGCCTCTCTCTTAAGACCCATAGGAAAAATCTTTTCAGGATGACTGAAGTACTTTCAGCCCATTCGGAAGAAAAATGACCACATTCTCTGCTAGTTGGTACACAATTATAGATCCAGCTTTGCTTTCCAGGAATTGCTTCAGTAGATCCTGCAGAACTGTCAAATCGCTTTTTAACTGTTTTTCATCAATCCCCCCAGCCCCTGGTTTCACCATTTAAAACAGAATTCCTGAAGCAACAAATACAGAAACATATTTCTTTATATTTAAAACAGACTCTATACTGCAAGGAAAACTGAGCTCCTAGTTTTAACTCAGTCTATTTATTGATTGTGTTCTTCCATTTGTTTTTGTCAATAACATCCTAAAATGAAAAGACAAAAAATGGTACAAGACCTAAGCAATGTTTCCTCTATTCTGTTTAAACACGATATGTCACTTTTGCAGAAATGCGTCACAAACATTCCTGTTTTTAAGTTAGGCTGCTGGCTTTTTGGATGGTGGACCTATATGTTTTAAAACTAAATGACAAGGTGAACCTTTCCCCACATGTCATCCAAATAAGGAATATATTTGGTTCATATGTGTTTTGTGAGATGGTAACTATAGCTTTATATTCCTCAACTGATTATAAGATCTTGCTGAAGACTTTTGCAGTGGGATTATGTAAATTCTACATGTATTTTCAGTGAGCAAAGTAAGGAATTTAAACAGCATAAGTCACTGGGTTTTTGGTTCATTTGAAAGTCCTAGTGGTGAAGGAGAATGATGGAAAGTACAGTGAAATTGCTGGTGTGCATGGGTAAAGAATTCCATGGGTCAAGGTTAAATTTGCTTTTATAGTTTCAACTAAGCAAACACTGGTGCTTTGTTCCAAATGACCAAGTCCCAACAATCCTGTTCCCAAAAGCAGTTAACTGGAAAGTTTAGCATATTGTGAGTACACCAAAAAGGAGTTAATTAACACAATCAGGTAACTTCATGGAGATTACATTTAATCAAAAACAGGTCCAGATTTATACAGAGTAAACTAATTCCACCCTGTCAGTTGGATCAGGAAAACACCAACATTCTCTCAGTTACTCTCTTTTGACAACCTAATTTTCCAAAAATAAAGGAGAACAAAACAAAAAGATTTGGTGAGGAAGAATAGTTGACCAAGAAAGCCTCTCCATTACAGAACTCATTGCTCCAACTGGCAGCCCAGAACACACTTCACAAGTGGATTGACTCTAGGAGCCTGGCCACCACTACTGTTGTCCTTTTGATCATTGGTAAGTCAGTGGTAGATGGAATCATGACCAGAGAATATCTCTCTATTCTGAATGAATTTAAACTGCCAGCACTAGATGAACTGTCTCTTGGTCACCAATGTAACTAGGAAATGTTCTGGCTATATTCTAATATTCTAACTTTGAGAAACCTGGAAAACTGGTGAAATGCCACCCGACTGGAGAGTAAATGTTGTCTTTACCCTAACTTCAAGAAGGAGAAGAGAAAGAAATTATAGACTTGTCGATATATGGGTCAAATCTGGAGCAGATCATACACATTAATCTCTAAACTTCTTTAAAATGCTATGATTATGACCATGGAATTGACAAGAATGAATTTTTATCAACTTAATTTTACCTCATTTTAAAAAAACTGTCTACCACCTTTAATGAATTGTGGGAAAGCTGTTGAAATACCTTTACAAAACACGGGATGTGAATAACAACAGGTAGTGTGGCCAGATTGAAAACTGTACTTAAGGGGTATTCAGATTTGATAGAAATAGCAAATGGATTAGGCTGCCAGAAGAATCAGCCTTGGTACCTGTATTCAATATTTTCATCAATGGCTTAGATAAATCAGACAGGATTCTAATATCTTAGAAGACAGGGGTACAAGATGCAATGGCCTAAAATATCTTTTCTATAATTCTTCATGTTAGATGTTTTGGCTCGGGATCATGGGATACTGTGCACTTTCTGAAAGAACTGGACTCCTCTTGGCTCATACATTGTAAGTAACAGGAAAAAGGAGTGCAAAACTATGCATACTCTGCAATCATGCAGGATCATTGCTAACAAAACTATCCTTGATGTATGCATACAGGTAGCCTAATTTAATGCCTTATTCACATTATAGCTCAGATGTATATTCCTATAATTACATGCACCCAGAAAGGAGATGATTGGAAAGCCTGCATTTCCTCCCCCTAAACATGTATTTTTCTAGACATGTTATTAGATTCTGATCATGCAATTTTCTTCACCATAGTGACTATTAGCAAAGGCTAAATCTGTTCCCAAGTAATTTTGATGTAATTGACTGCAATTTTTTGTTAAACTCTCAGGTGAAAAGAGATATAAAATTAAATTCAATAAGATTCACAACTGTGTTAAATCTGAGAAAGTATTGACTGAATGCTATAAGAATGGAAGAAAAGGGAAATATATGAGTTTAAATAACTATAGTACAATGCCATTGTGTACTGAAGGAAGTCCTGTTGTCTTTAAGATTGTTGTAAGTGTGTTAATAGAGGAAGCAAATTTTAAAATGTATACTAAGAAAACATTTGGCACTTTAATCTATTTTAAGTAATTTGAATGCCAAGGAAGGGGAAACATATACCAATAGAATCTGACACAAAGATAGAGACATTTGATCAAAACAGGATGGAATGGGAAATAAATACTCCATTGGATACCACCTCATATAATTGTTTTAATCTTACAAAATTAATCTTGTAAGAATTTTTGTAATTTTAATAACTGAGTCTGAATCTCCTTTCTCTCTTATCCTTCCCCACTCAGTTTTCTATGCTGTGATTACCGTACAAGCTTGAAGCAAGCCCTGTCTTGTTTTACTGTGCTGCTGGCAGCTTTTCTGGCTAACAAGCAGGACAAAAAAGCTATGAATAAATAATGATTGTAAACAGGCAATGATTATCTCCATGTTTCATCCTAGGAATAGTAACACACCAAAACTCTATGGTATTTAGTGATTTCCATATGTCAATCTAGATGCAAAATATTAGCATGTAATTAAATGCTTTACTGAATCCATTTCTTATGCAAATATTTTTGTCTAAAAAAAAAAACCAGGTAAATGTCTTAACTTTGTAAATAGCACTGCAAGTAGGCTAACGGTTGTCAGCAAAATCCAGTACTAAAATTACTGCTTTCCTCTTTAATACTTATCATTCTTTTGTACGGAAGTCTTTAAAAAGTGAATGTGACATTGGGTAAACAGTTATGGTTGTGGTTTTAATTGGTCAAAGTATTTATTCCAGGATATGTCAAATAACTGTTAATATAATCTAATTGGCTCAGAAGAAAAAACATTCAGTTCCACTTCATTTATATAATGCGAAGGAAAAAGCTGGTAAAGATGTGTTTCATGATTCATTTAACAATTAATTGCAGAGTTCCATGCAAGAGAGATTTCTGAAGAATGGGAAAGGAAAAAAAAGACATATTTCTCTCCTGGCTGGTTTCTGAAATTTCATATAAAATGGAAAGCTTTCTAACTTCATGGTCCTCATCCCAATAACCAGATTCGTTCATTCAAGATAAGATTAGGCTTAACCACACAGCTGTTTATGGTGTTCCTATTTTCTCTCAAAGCTGACAGGAAATATGCCACCTGAATCTTGCTGCCCCTACAGAATACCTTCACCACATGTTCAAAATGCATTTATGCTGCCTCTCTAGTGTTAAGGCACCTCATTCTAAAATTCATGAATGGTGGTTCCTTTGGCTGAAATTCCAGCTTCAGTTGGGGTTATTCAGAAGGTGAAAAGTCTTCTCCAGCTGACATGCCCAATGGCTGTGATGGTGAACCTATGCCACACGTGCCAGAAGTGGAACACGGAGCCATCTCTCTGGGCATGCCAGCCATTCCCCGTTGCTCTTCTGGGTTCCGGCGCGTGCATGTGTGCCAGCCAGCTGGTCTTTGTGCACACAGGAGTGCCAGAAACCAGAAGAGCAGCTCCCTAGAGTGCATGTGCGCACCAGCCAGCTGGTCTTCGTGCATTAGAAACCAGAAGACCAAGTGGCCGCTGTGCATATGTCCACCAGGAACCTAAGCTTCTGGTTTCCGGAGCTCTCCTGTGCATGTGTTGGGAAGCTGTTCTTCCAGTTTCTGGCACATGAGCACACGTGCGCTTCCGTTTCGGCACTCGGTGCCGAAAAGGTTAGCCACCACTGCCTTATGGCTATGCTTTAGTTACCCCTCTCTTCCTTCCTCCCTCCCTCCCTTCCCATTCTTCTGCTGATTGACTGTACTTTGCTATTTTTATTCCTTGAAAGTGGGGGCCACCTGGTCAGCCTAATAACCTCTATATAGTAACAAAGAATCATAGTTTGGTTTCCAGATCTGGTAGCTGAGATTCAAACAGTGGGTAAGAGTGGCATCTGAGGAAGGACTTAGTCATATGAAATGGTGTGACAGATGTAACTTATCCTAAGAATATATGTAGGGAGAGGGAGCAAAGCACTGGGACTTCCTTGGAACAGCAGCAATTGGGAAAAGAATTGCAAATCACACAGGCTAAAGAAGCACAAGAGACAAGACTATTTTCGCATTCATTTTAAGTGAAAATCAGGGATGGGCTAGTCAATTTCAGGGTCTTTCACTCTTAAGGTTAACCAGCTGACCAAACCATTAAAAAAAGGCTGGCAGTGAAAGCCAGAGGTCTGGGTTTCCTTCATGCCCAAATAGGACTGAAGAAACAGATAGAATCTACCTTGACAATGTTGGCATAGTTCAGATAATTTCAGGCTGCTCCTCCAATGACTATCAAGTGCCCTGCATTGTTTGGACGCAGCATCTATGTTAGCAAAAATAGCTTTGTAAAATAAAGCCATCAGTTGTGGAAAACCACTGAGATAACACGAGAGGGAATGATTACTGGGTGGATTTGCCCTTAAGTCCCAAGCAAGCCCTTCCGCTTGACAGTTTTCCTTTGGCCTTTACTAACATAATTGGCATGCCAGCTCAACCACCTTGTCATTCTGTATATCCTCGATGGGGGACCTTGTCTGTTGATATGATGTTTCAAGTATTTTTTTCTTTTAATTTTAATTATATGCAAGATGTTTCCTGAAAGTTCAAAACCATATAACTGAGTGATAATTAGAATACCTAATTTATTTTGGAATAGCCAAACGGAGAAAAATTAGGCCATTAAAGCCTAGTATTGGAAGGAATTAAAACAGTACTGACTGGTTGACCAACAGCAATGAATGAAACAGAATCCAGTTGATCAAGAAATAATTATTCATATTTTCAGCTTCTTCTGTGATGGAATGGGAAGAAATTTCTTTCAGGAATTAGGGCTCCCTGAGGACTTAGTGTTGGGAAATAGCCCTGCAGGGAAGCAAGAGCTAGAGCCATGATGCTTAAAAATAAACAGTGGATTAAGAAGAATCAAAAGAAAAACCTGATGTACAGGTTTGTGATAAATTGACAGAGGATATAAACAAGATAATCTCCATAAAATGTATTTTCTTGTGTTGAGAAACTGAATATAAAAGGAATGCCACATATGTAAGTTAAGAGATGAAGAGAAAGGATAAAGTGAGAAATAACCCGGGAAACAGAAACCTGATTTAAAAAATTGGCATTTTGGAAACAGTATCCAAGTGGGGAATTATGGGGGAGAAAGTGGTAAAACACAACACAACATTTAAGAGAAATGATTGTATGTTATTGGCAGGAAGGAAGTAGACAAGAGAGCTTTGAAGGTTTAAGCCTGTGGTTGCGAGGGATCTGCTGGCATTATAGGTTCTCAGTGGATTAGATCTATAGAAATTGCAAAGAAAGGGAAGTGGGTCAGTTATAGTTTCTTTTGTCACCAGGGTATTATGGCTGAGTGAGGAAGCAAGCACACTAACGATAAGAGAAGAAAGGCTGAAATTCACATAATAGTTTAAGTAGCTAGGCAGTTCTTTACTACAAGTATTTAGACCATTGCTAATTCGTTGCTGATGAGATCAATCTATATTTCTGTACAACACCTTTTCTTTTCTTAAGAAAATCATGCAAAATCTATATATATATTGTCTTTGTTTTACAAAAGGGAACCATTGATAACCAAAACATTTTCAAAGCGAAAGATCAATGACTTTTCCTTCGTTCCCATCAGAGTTGGATCTCATAGAGAGATTGGTGACTCTAATTTGGTGCGTCTTCTGGAATCTGCTACCTAAGTGGATTCCTCCTTACTTTTTACTCCAAAATGAAGAAACAACAATCAAAAACAGAACAACAAATTTTGAACGATTACTGCACAAATGGCAAATGGCCACTCAATTAAATATTTTCATTGAACAGCTGTTAAAACTGAAGCATTGAAGAATAGTTTTCTAGAGCAGAGATAGGCAATTATATGATGGACAATTTTGAGAGCATGTAGCAACAAAATATCCATCATGTCAGTATAGAAATCACAAACAGTAGATTTATCAAAAGGTAATTTTAATTTGACACCACTTTCTGACCCCTCCATCATTCCTTGTTTCCACTTTGGATTCTTCTGAGCTGATAGGCACAAGTTCAAATAAAGCATTGTGCTGCAGGCATTGAGAGCTGCTATTTTCTAAATATGCTTGTGGGGCCCTGAGGCTAATATTCATTTTGCCTGTATGCCCATTTCTAACTGAACTCAGTTTTAATTAAAATATTATAAAAGGCAAAGATAAGGAACTTGTGGGGGAGCGGGTATCGGGGGAGAAGTCTTGCTCACAATGGTATTATTAGGAACCAGGTTAACCACCTCTTTTCATTAGGCTATGCAGAAGAAGTACTATAATCTTGAGTCGCATCACACAGATACCTGAATCACACAGACACCTGAACTGATTACACAATCTGCCAATCTTTGGGTGCTTTGAAGCAAGGCTTTTATTGTGCAATTGCCCTGGCTCATTCATGACATTTTAAGAGGAGGAATATATCTAGAATATGTTGTATTCCACTTGGAAACACTTGGTGTTTGTTTACAATTTCTTTCACCTTTTTTCTATTAGGAAAAAAAAAGAAGAAAGGTTTTGGTAATGCTAGCTACTCTCAGTATCGAAGCACTCTGATTTCCTCATAAAAATGTCTTTAGTTATGTTTTTATTGAACATTCACTTTGCATCTTCACTTATAATTTAGGGTTTTTGCATGTATTTGATCCAAAAATTAATGTCCTTGTTTCACATCCTTTCCCACCATTTGTTACAACTTTTGTTTTAACATATAACATTCATTAAGAAAGTGGAACAGTTGCATAACATCTTTTGAGTGGTAGGAGGAATTGGTTTCAAGCTTTTTCATTCCACTACTACCATCTCTCTAGTGAGTTGACTGATCTCAGGAATAAAAATAGATCAGCAGCCCTTGCTTTCCATAGATTTAAGGGGATTTATCTGAAGTGCCGCACATACTTACTAGGGAATAGGCTTGCTAGCATAATAATATTGAGAAAAACATAAATGCACATAGGAGTGTAGAATTTTTTGTTTGTGCCAGGATCACCAAGGATGTGGCAAGTTTACCGAGGATGCTTTGTGACTTTAAAGCATGTTTCTGTAGTGGCAGGGACAAACAATAAAGAATAGTTGTATCTTCATACATGATTCAGTACAGGAATGATTCAGTACAGGAATCAGTACAGTACTGACATGATTCAGTACAGGAATACAGAAGTATAAAGGGCCAAAAAAAAAAAAAAAAAAAAGAATCAAAGTTTTTTTCAGTTTTACAGTCAACCAAGTTAAAGATTCAAGTACTGTCTACTTTTTTATGACTTGATTTCAGCCTTTGTATATCTATGTGTTTCTGATAAATATGGTAAGTTAAAAAGAGATTCTTAAAAAATAGGAGGTATATATTTAATAAAGCCTATATCAGCTTCTTCCAAACTGGTACTCCTTACCTGTGCTGAAATACAAGTTTCATATGTACCTAGCTTCTGGAAATTGTGGGAATTATAATTCAATGTATCTAGAGAGCAGGACTGATTTAAATCATGGTCTGCAAGTTGAAATCTTGTTTGAGAAAACTTAAACTTAGTATATGCTTTGATATGCCTAAGTACTAAGGGCCTAAGAAAATCTATCAAAACACCTTCCTTTCTTACTCCATCCTTTCTCCTTAATTTTTTTACCTTTTAGAATTGAGAACATTTCTTAAAAAAATAGAGCAAAGGTAACTCAAAGAAAGCAGGCTTTTAAATTGTTATTGTAGTTGCCCTTGTTAAACCTTCATATTTCTTTTTTCAGTTTAAAGGCAGAGGGAGAGGGATTTGCATGAGAACCAGTGCTTTCCACTGTTACTTCATACTCATCATATCTGAAAGACATCATAGAAATCTAATGGAATGCAAAATGTTGGTTATGATAAGACATTGAAGAAGCAACGCTGATGTTGATTCCACGACTGGATTGCTTCCATCTAAAACAGCAGCCTCACTGTTTCAGAGGCCACTCACCATCTGATGCAGATTCTTGCCCAGGTGGTATATTCCAACAGCTGTACGAAGAATGGGAGCTGGCTGAGGCTTTACAATGTCTCTCTTTTCCTTTCTCATTCGAGAAAGAGGCGAGATTTTGAGAAATAGCTGATTGCAAGGCAGCTCTTGTACAGTAGATGCCACCCCTTATTTTTCTCAGATGGACTATCTGGGATCCAGCGGTCTGCTCTCTTCTCAGTGCTTCCATCTTCTCAGTGATTGGAAGAATGAACAAAGAGGCTTAAAATATGCTTTGCCTCCTATTCTTTCCTCGAGCTGTAGAAGTAGGGAAGGAGAAAAATTAGAGGATATAAGAACCTTGGACCAAAATCTGTGGCTTGGAAGATGAGATAAAAAAGGAGATTTCATCACAATTCCTTCCTCTACTTTATATATGTAGGAGGAATGGAAATTAATATTATATATATGGTATAATGGTACATATATATAAATATATATATTTGTTTTCTGAGGTTTTCACGGGTATTTGTATGTGGATCTTTGGTTATTTGGGTTTTATCCCAAGTAAAATTGGAAGTATCTAGGCGACGTTTCGATGAAGTCTCAATCATCATCTTCAGGCTTGTGTCTTTGGCTTTGTGCTTCTCGGAGTAATGTGAGCTTGCAGCTGCTTCTTCCTTTTAACTGCTAGTAAAGTGTGACTTGATTGGGTGTATATGGCTGTGAAAGTCTGACTCACAGACGAACACAATACAGAAGCCTGATGATGGCAGATGAGTTTTTCAGCCGAAACGTTGCTACAACTTTAAAAGCACAACTATAATGACGGGGGAAAATACCTGAACAAAGCTGAATACCATACATGTAAGTACCAGCAAAACTTAAGAATATATATATATATATATATATATATATATATATATATATATATATATATATATATATATATATAATATATATATATATTATATATATATATATATATAATATATAATATATAATATATAATATATATTACTATAGTATAAAGGACTTATGATGGATATGATTAAAAAAATACTACTCGTTTGTTTTGTGTCCCCGAAAAGTATGTGTGAAGAATGTTTAGTTCCTGTCTCTGGCCCCCTCAAAATAGGCAAGGCCTCTGGCAAAATATTGCCAAATCTTACCTTCCAGTTTGATTTACCTTGTCATGGCAGCTGTATCTGCTGAAAATTAAACTACAGCAACATTTGGAGGGTTAGAAATCTCTCCCTTCTACATACACCACCTTCTGGGATTCCTTATATTCATTTACCTGGGTTTTATGTGGTATCATGTACTATGACGATCTCTCCTGTGAAGGATCAATCATGATATACAACTAGCAAGGCATATACTTGGGAAACACACACTCTATTATTTTTTAGAACAGTACAGGCCATCATCTCTATGTTATGAGATCTGATCTTTAGAACATATTTCGATAGCTGATTGCTATGAACCAGTGCTTTCCACTGTTCCAATCTATATCAGAAAAATGTAGAAAACAAAAGATTTCTGTAGGGCCTTCAGTCAAACTGCTTTCCAGAAGAAGTTGGTACCTACCAACATGCTGGAAACTTGAGCCTCGGCAGCCAGGGTCCTTTTGAAGTTGAATTTCCTTCAAAGAGAAGATGGAGGTAGCTAGAGGAGAGAAGGAAATGGAAACAGAAGTCATGGATTGGATCTCTCAGAGGTCACTTGCCATTCTGATTCATTCTGTGTATACGACCCAATTGATTACAGTGGATGGATGCCTACAAGTAAGTACACCTATAGAAGATCAATTGGATTAGTGGTATTGGTATTCACTGGATGTTATTTATGTTACCAAAGTTCTGGTAGTAGCTTTTCTTCCCACATCTTCTTCTCTTTTCAAAAATGGCATTTCTTGGATTTTATTTCTTCCGCTTCTGCCTTTTTAAATATTTTACATATTTATTTTGCGTACTTGGCTTTGTGAGACTAAAATGCAGATGTATTCAGAGTGACAGCGAAAAGCATAACACCTACAAACAATAAAATGCAGCCATCAACTGTGCTGCACAACAAACCATATCTTAGTTCTTGTTAGGGAACTACAGGTCGTCCTTGATTTACAGTCACAACTGAACTCAACATTTGTGTTGTTAAGTGAGACATTTGTTAAGTGAGTTTTGGCCTATTTTACAACCCTTCTTGCCACATGTGTTAAGTGAATCACTGCAGTTGATAAGTTCATAACCTGGTTGTTAAGTGAATCTGGCTTCTGCATTGACTTTGCATGTGAGAAAGACTTTGTGAGAAGGTCACAAAAGAGGATTACATGGTCCTGGGACACAGCAACGGCCACAAATATGAACCAGTTGCAAAACATCTCAGTTTTGATCACATGATCATGGGGATGCTACAAAGGTCGTAACTGTGAAAAATGGTCATAAGTTGCTTTTTTCAATGCTGTTGTAACTTTGGACAGTCACTAAATGAACTGTTGTAAGTCAAGGACGACCTGTATGATACTTCTAAAACTTTACTGTGATTAATTGCTTGAAGTACAAGGTGTTTTGAAAGAATCAGAGAAAGGGCTTAAATCTGATACAAAACAATTGGCTTCATTCATACTTTGGAACTATTATGAAGTCATCTTATGTCACAATGTTCCCATTGTATGCTTACTCTCAGGAAGGAGGTGGACTTGTTCATCTAGGATCATAAAGTAGGGATGTCGTAGAGCTGATTCAGCAGAGATACGCTGTTTGGCTTCATACTTGAGGGAAAAAGAGACTTGAGTCCATATTTTTACAGTGATTTTATACATTGTTCCCAGATGCTGATTCATTGTGTGGCTGCAGAGTTTTTAAATAATTGACTGATCTGAGGATATTACTCTGCAGAAGAATCATAAATGATTGGTTGAACAGCATGATGGGAGATGGAAACTATTACTAGAAAACATAAAATGAAGAGTTATTTTGCTAACAATACTATTTTCCTAATGTCCTTTGGAGTTCAGTAGAGATGTTGTACAAGTTGGACCATTTGTTTTAAGTCTGTCAAATCTATGACCCCCCCAAATTCTTCTGCAAAATTGCATCCTGTCTGGTTTCTTCAGTCTGCAGTCACACAAAACAATTGTACCTTAGAAAATGTATGTTTTTATTTTAGTTTTGGCTCAGTACAGGGAAGTCAAGCAATTACTGCAGAGTCAAACAACATTGCCTACAAAAGCCAGAACAGGACAAAAGAATCTTGGCAGCAGAAACAGAACAAAGCAACACAATAATCAACAAATCTGAGACTTGGTAACATCATAGATCAGACTTAGAATGGAGGAACATTTATGCCTGTTCACTGGAATGATTAGACATGTTATGTTCCTTTGCGGGAATCTTTACTGGTTTACTATTAAAGTAAACCAGCTATTTTTGTTTTTCTGAAGCTTCCAATCGTATCATTTCAGTTTCTTGTTTCCTGGCCAATTACAGTGGCATTATTGGTTCTGATTGGAGCTCCAAACTGTATTCCTCAATTCCACTGGGATTATTAAGCTGATTTCATCTCCAATATCTGTAAAAGAGGGCTAGTTGACTAAGATCCAGAAGTGCTGTTGAGTGCAAACTTGAAACTTGATGGTTAAAGTAGCACCATTCTGGATAAACCTCATTCTACCCCCTCTTTGCAACAGCATTTAGAAATAGCAATTATTTTGATCTGAACTTGCCAGTCATGTCATTTTTGCCTATGCTATATCTGCCTGAAAGCTGGGGTAAAACTACTATATCCACATGGCAAGGCTGACAAATGAATTATGTTCCCAATGGCCTCAGCCCCAATATCAGTGGCCTGTTCTGAGTTGCATACTGTGGTACTTGTGTATTTGAGAGTCACAATTGTGAATGATTGATTGATTCAGAGTAGTTTTTGGCCTTTGGTCTACCACTAAATATACCACTGTCAAGCTGAAACAGATGTATGTTCCACATGAGAATCAAAATAACATTTGAGCACTAGGGAATGCTATCCTAGCTTGGTTTCAAATGACCATTGTAGTCGTAGTAGTACGGCTACTTGTGGCATGTAGAGTTGCCTTTGGAGATGATCCAGAATCTACAGCTGGTATGAAATGCAAAGGTTTTTGATGGGACAACCCTGTCAGGCCAGAATAATGCTTCTTTTGAAGTTGCCACATTAGCTGTCAGCTGGCTTTCAGGTGCTATTCAATGCGCTGATCAATACCTTGAAGACCCTCACGATGCAGCATTGGGATAAATCAGGCAATGCCTTATCACATGGATGTCAAACGCTGCATCATATTGCCATCACGTGACCTTTTGGGACATTTTTCCCCCTTCGAAAGCTGGGGTGGGCGTGGCCTAGCCATGAGGCATCCAGCCCAACACCCCTGCGAATCAAATCTGCTCATCTATCTGCCCACAGAGAGTGTGTTTTAGGTTTCTCCCTTGTAAATTTTAAAGGGCATGAACCAGGTGCCAGGCCTTCTCAGTGGTGGTCTTCCTTCTTGGAATATCATCCCTCCCATCCCTACTTTTATTTCATATATTTTTTCCTTTTTCCTTTTTTTTGTATCCCACACAAGCTATATTAAATTGGGATGGGCTATAAATATTGTCATAAATATTTATAAGTGGGAACTAGCCGTTTTCCTCTTCTAACACTTTTAGGTGCAACCTGAAACCTGCATAAGATCCAGAAACCAATCAAATTCAACTGGGAACAGCTTTCTACGATTCAGTTTAAGACTGCCTAAATTCAGAGTTTGGGGTTTAGCATCCTCTGGTTCTTTCTCAACCTCTTCTCCCTTTCTACCACATGCATTCCCATACTCCCACATACACTCTGATTAATATTTAGCCTGAGAGAATTTAGCAACCGATGTTTATAAAATATTTTCCTTAATTGCTCAACATGGCTTCCTTTGCATAAATAATGAAAAACAAAGATCTCAATATGGAATCATTACCATTCCCAGTGCATTTTAAGTGGCTGTTTTTGTCTTCTTCAATGTGAAGCAAGAACATTTAGAAACAGTGATTTGGAGAAGATTTGTTCAAATGTCAGGAAGAAGGAAAGGCTGAGAATGCAGCATGATGGTGCAGCTTTGTGAAATTACTCAGGAAAATCAAGAGAAATGCTTAGAATTCACCAGAAAAAGCAAGCAAATAAACTTCTTAGAAGATTGCTAACCTTACTTAGGATTTGGAATATCACTGTAATATCATATTTACTTTGAAATAAGACTATAAGAATAGCTGACTTCATTCAGTGTAAAAAGACAGTTCTCTTCATCCCATAACAAAGGAGTGGAGGGAGCCAGCATGCTGCTGGGTCCAGGCAAGGAAAGGGACACAGGGCTTCCCCCAACCCAACCAAGGGTCAATTCAGTGACCAATCAGGATTACAGATGTGACCACAAGACATGGACTACATTTCCAATGATGCCTTAACTACATTTCCCAGGATGCATTCCCTTAAGGGGACAGCTCCCAATTCCTAACTAACTATCCCACTTCCCAATTAACTATAAACTGCCTGGACAGCACAAAAATAATATTGAGAAAAAGGTTGTTTGGTGGCCACAAAAGGTCAAAATGAGGAGAGGCCAGCACTACCCATACTATTTTCAGCATCCATTTATAGAACTTCAGCACTAACAATCTTAGCTTCTTTCACTTATAGCAGGGGTGTCAAACTGGATTTCATTAGGGCCACATAAGGGTTGTGTTTGACCTGGGGGTGGGTGGACGTGGTCAGGTGGACATGGCCAGCTTGACGTCACTCATGTTGTGGGGGGGGGGGCTGTGGTGGCCCGAGCTCAGTTTTCACTGGCAGAGACACCGTGGGCCAGTCCTTTGCTGTTTCCAGGGCGGTCCCATGGGCCAGATCTAAGCACTCCACAGGCTTTGAGTTTGACACTCCTGACTTCTAGAATAAAAACTGTCAACTAGAAAAATCAAGGGGAGTAGTAGGAATAATGGTCTGGGAAGATTTCTTGGACACACAGTCGCTCCATGAATCCCCAGGGTGGAAACCAATGATACTGAATCCCTTCAGCATGTGGGAACTAGGCTGTGACATTTCTGATATCTGGATAAGCAGGTAAGATCACCTACCAGGAGGAGACTTGTCAAAAGGTCAATACCTTCTGTGTCTAGCCTGCAAGAGAAGAAAGCATTGTTGTATTTGGGAAACTCTTCAAGCAGCAGGACCAATACCTGAACACATGACTCTAGCTCTGGTTAAAAGGGCCAGCTTCAAAGAAAAGTGGCTCAGATCAACTTCCCCAAAGTTTGAATTCTGGTGATGGTGGAAATAATAATCCAATATGCCTGGAGGATAGCAGACTGCAGAAGCTAATTAAAAAAAAAAAATCACTTGGCAATTTGAGTTCCTTCTTAGGTAGAGACAACACAGTGCAGTAAAAAAGCCTAGCTTTTACCTTTGCAGTTTGAACTTCTCAAAGCACTACTGCCATCTAGTGGCAGCCCCTGAAAAGAAAGCCTCTCATTTCCTCAATCTCGGTGCAAATAAGAACCATGCATGTTGCATTGGGACAGAGAAAAATCATCTGTGTTCACTGAGGGCAGTGCAGACAATCAAACAACTTTTCCAGGAGTTCTTTATACCACCATTTATTCTCTGTATCTATTTCTTTAGTTATTTCTAAGAGGACTGCTGAAATTTTGTTCCTTGCAATACTTGCAACCAACAGCTATGATCCATAATAAATTGGTCTCTTCTTGATTTTGCCTCTACCTGGGTGCATGATTTATCAAAGGTTGGGCTCGATATTGTGTGAACTGGTAAGTTTTGAACTCCTCATTGGATGTGATGCCTGGCCAAGATTCTTCTGTAGGAGTTCCTGCAAGTTAATAAAAAATGGATTGGATTAACACTTTTTCTAGATCCACCTGCAGCATGACATGAGGTGGCATATATCTATCTATCATGGGATTTAGATTTCTGAACATTTCAAATAATAAAACCAAAATTAAGAAATTCTTTTGTAGGGTAGGGCAACATAGAAATTTAAGGATAGCGGTAGACCGGTGTTATTTGACCTTGGCACTTGAAGATGTGCTGGGAAATTCTAGGAGTTGAAGTCCACATACCTTCAGGTAACCAAGGTTGAAAAATACTGCATTAGATTGGCAAAACTAACGATGTTCTACATTGGCATAGGTTGATAATAAGTAATGGTTAACATTTAATAGTAATGATTATAAGTATGGATTTGCCATGTCTACCATCCTAAGATCCTTTCAGTAAGAAATACCACACAATGAGCCTGACAAATTGTGCTCCCCTGAATTTACCCATCATTTTGCTATGGCACCTGCTTTCTTTGGGAAGAAGAAAAGAACTCCTTCCCGGTAATTCCTGCAGTCCATGTTTTCTTATTCCAAATACCTGCATTTTTTAATCTCTGTTTTATTTCTCTGGCAATAATTGCTTATGTAATAATATTATATAATAATATTCATGACTTTTGAAAACACAAAGCATGCATATGAAGTTAATTACACAAGTGTACCTCTTTTGATACAATAAAATCTGAAGGCGTCATTTGGGTTGTCTTGCTATTATAGCACTGTTTCCTGAGCAGAGTTCCATGTACTTTCCCTGCTAATTTACATATTGTCATTTAAGAAATCTATTGCATTATTTTCTGCCCAACACAGAAACAGAACGAAGAAGACTCACCCAACATTCTGAATATTAAATTAAGTTCTTCTTTCACAGTGGATCCTGGGAACATTGGACGTCCTGTGACCATTTCATAGTGTATGCAACCCACGCCCCTAAAAGGAGAAGGTCTTGTGAAGTTGAATGGAGCAATGTGCTTTCTCCTAAGTTGCCTTGTCTCATTAATACCTCTCATTAATTCAGTCTCTGAAGAAGATGCTGAATCCTGAAGGACTCCAGAAGATCAGGCAAAAAGGATTATTTTTTTCATACTAAATTGCTAACCAGACAAGAGAGGTTTCAAGGAGCATGAAGGAATGAGCCACAAAAATCTAATTTTTTTCCATCTTCTGTAACATCCCTCCCCTGTGAGTTTGATTCTGCTAAGTGAGTACTTGTAAACTGCAGTGCCACCTTATTTAGAAGTTGGTCTTTAACATTATAAAGCCTAAGTCATCAGCATGCTGTGGAATTTGGAAAAAGTATGTATTGGGGGCAGCCAAACTATAATTTCTTAATTTTAAAAGGAACTGCATGAAGAACAATCATTTTCACCCTTGTACAGACATTAGGCTTACCACATGTCTATGGGAGTGGAATATTCAGTAGATCCTAGTAGGACATCAGGAGGTCGGTACCATAATGTGACCACTTCATTGGAATATGTCTTTGTTGGGACAGACTTGGCTCTGGCTAGACCTGAGGATAAAACAATTCCCTGTGAGATTCAGCTGCAGTTATTAATCGAGATTTAGATTAAACCCATATATGCTTTACAAAAACAAACCTGTTTTTACAAAAAAGAGTCCTATGTAACTCAATACTTAAAAGCAGGGGTCCCCAAAATTGGCAACTTTAAGACTTGTGGACTTCAACTATGCTGGCTGGAGAATTCTGGGAGTTGAAGTCCACAAGTCTTAAAGTTGCCAAGTTTGGAGACCTCTGCTTAAAACAGTGGTGGACATAACAGTTATGTATGAGCTATTTGAACTGATTGTTTCACTTAGAGAACTATGTTCATTAAATTCAATGGAGCTTGTTCTCAGTGACAGAACAACTACAAGATGCTTCTGAAAAAAAGGTTCTTATAATCTCATAACTTGAATAAAAGTCCAGTTTATTTGTAAATAATATACAGGAAAATATTAGAGAAAAAAGGGGGAAAGTTTCTTGAGATGTGTGACCCTAATATTAAAAGCACCCATCGAAACTCTTCTGAAGGCCAACAGATTAATCCCCCCCTCAAAAAACCTTAGGGAATCCATGGGGAACCTGCTAGATGGTAGTTTGACATTAAGTGATTTTTATTTCTCACGTTCTTTGCATTTCTGTGCTTTTATTTTGATTTATGTTCAGTATTTTAAGATTGTCTGGTTATTTTAATTGTTGCTGTGTTTGTACACTGCTCAGAGTCACATTATGTGAGATGGGTGGCCATATTAATTTGCTAAATAAATAAATAAATAATAAATAAATAAATACCATTACTCTGAAAGCCAAGGAGAAGGTCTCACTCACTAACTTACCAAAGTCAGCAAGTTTTAGTTCTCCTTTTCCATTAATAAGCAGATTCTGTGGCTTGAGATCTCGGTGTAGGATCTTATGCTGATGGCAGTAGGACAAACCACGAAGCAGCTGGAACATGAAAATCTTGAAGCAAGAGAAGATCAGAGAAGAAACAATTGGTAACATTCGCAGTTTGTTTTTCCGAAATACAGATTTCTCAACCAGATGGCTTCCAGATATGCTAATGACCAAGTGTTGTAAATTATGCATATAGTAATCCAATATATTTCCAGGATACCAAATAGAGAAGGGAAGCACAATTCTCTCATAAGTTTATTTTCCAAGAGAAGCCTTTGAAAAGGCCAATCTTTCTATCCATCGATCTGTCTACTCACCTTCACATTGTACATGCTCATCAGATTCCCACAGTTATCCAGGTACTGTTTCAGGTCACTATCCTGCAAAGATAAGCATGTCCTGAGGGCATAACTTGCTATGAGGAATGAGATGTCCACAATTTCTTCAGTATTAGAAAATGCAAATCAAATTATGTTTTCCAGGACTTCAGAAGAACAAGATATATTTGCAACTAAGTATTACCTCCAACAAAACATAGATGTTAGTAAGGCTTATTATATAACTCTGAACAATGCAACCTTTTCAGAGATTTGTTGATATTGTAAAATGAATATGCAGGTATAACTGTAACAGGAGATAAAAAGCAGTTCTTCTAGCAAACACACCCAATCCAGATGCTATTTAAATGTTTCCTGATAAACACATCTGTTTCAGAAAATTCAAATTTTCCCAACTCTTAAGCCACATTTTTGCTACTGCTAAGAAAATGCCATTTCTTTCTGTTTTCTCCAGCAGTTGCAATTATACCATTTGCAATTACTATTTAGGGCAACTCTGTTCACCTTTTCTGGAAGGCTTGGCAAATGCAATAGGACTGAGTACATACTATGGCTGAGTAAACAAAACTGCTATCTGTGCTACCTGGAGCACAATTAAACAATATCTGGGAACAATAAATGAACATTCTTCAGAGAACATTTTCTAACGGATGCTACTGATTAGCTAAGAGTTAAAAGAAAACCAAGAACCTTAGCACTGCTCAGCACATTACTGATGTATTCCAGGCAAGCTACCATGCCAGTTGCCTTAGCCAGCTATACCTTCCCTTAGAAAGAGATCTGTAAACTTACCAGATATTCAAAAACAAGAGTGAGGGAGCATTTTGTGTGAATGATATCGTGGAGAGTCACAATGTTGGCATGCTTTAGATTCTTCAGTAAGGAAACTGTAAGACAAACCATAGCCGTATCAATCACACAACACATCATCTGAAGGTGTTGGAGCTATGAGTTGGAATCACAGCTCATCCATACAGATTGGTTGGACTACCAGTTACACAATTCCCAGGAAACTTAAAGACAGATTATGGGACATGTAATCTAAGACACCAGGAAGAACCATGTTAGGGAAAACTGACAACATATGAATTTGTAGGAATAGATCTAGAAAAATAATTGCTATATGCTGCTAACAGGGGTCTGGAAACCCCAAGTCTACATCTTACCTTCCCGTATAGCTGTGCAAGGTGCCCCTTCTTCATGCTCTAACCTGATCTCCTTCAGCGCCACAAGATTCTTGGTGAGTTTGCTGCGTCCTTTAAATACAGTAGCATAAGTGCCCTGTGAAGAAAGCAGCAACAAAAGTAAGTACCACAAAATGCAATAGATTTTACATCTCTCTCTCTCTCTCTTTTTCATTCTGGGCCTCCTGAATTTAAGGAATTAACTCCTTAAACTTTTTAAAATTTGCATTAAAAATAAATCTCCACTGACACCATCTGTCAAACAAATTCCACAGAGAGGCTGGATCTAATTTATTATTGTTAGATTTTTTTTCACACATTATTTTTTTTTATCAATTCAAAGTGGCAAACATATCTAATACCACTCCTTCCTTATCCTAATTTCCCACAACAAAAACCCTGTGTGGTAGGTTGGGCTGAACCTAGATCTCACAGTCTCTTAGTTTCTAGACCAGACCACACCAATTTTGCCATTTTTTTCTTCCTGTCCATTCTAATATGGAAAGTGCATTTAATTTGGGAAGCACACTCTGAATAGACATGATGAGTGGCAGGGGTCAAAATCTTAGTGTCATTTGGTGACAAGCATGGCATATGAACTGCAACTTGGACTATAAAAGGAATAAGTGCCAAAAGGCATGAATTAACTAATGAAATAAAAGGAAAAATATGTTATATGAAACTATAAAGGAATGGATGTAATAAACTATAATGAAGATAGTCTGATATGCTCCAAGGCACGCAATGGTAATTATTTTTTTTATGCAGATAAATCCTATAGTATTTAAATTCAGTTCAGAATTAGAGAGATATTAAACACTTAAACTCCTATATGTCAAATATGAGTTTCCCAAATCAGGTTGCAAAAGTATTATCACAAAAATACAACAGGAACTTGCAAAGACGGATGGATGGGACCGATCGTTCTTTGAGATTATTCTTACCTCCCCCAACTTTTCCAGTTTAACATAAGTTTCCATCTTGCCAAACCCAATGTCTGACTACCATAAAAAAGGAGAGAAGTATCAGTACAAAATGCAATATTAAGAAACTCACAACACAGGTCAACACAGGTCTATTAAGAAGTCTAGCCCATTGGATTGATTTCCAGGAGAAGCTTACCAATAACCATTCTGTAAAAATATATTGCTTAAAATGAATTATCTGGGAAATAAATGAAGACAGGTCCTTGAACTTGCAGCTCAGCATCTGTTACCACGCAGAGAGTCACCAGCCAATTGCTGGTAAGAACCAGCCGTTTGACTTTCAAGAATCTGGAGATCTCTTGCTTCTTTCCCACTGTGGAGCTTAAAAACAAGACTGCTCACATTCTTGTCTTTGCTTGGGGTATTTTGCAGCAAGCAATATTTCTCATATTTACTTCTCAAATGGCCTGTTACTTTGGTCAGCACATGCATCAATTAAAAGTGAGGATTGCCTGGGGGATTCTCTCCTTTGCTTATGAAATATAAGCATATTGATCCAAGGGTCAAGATAACCAGACTAATTCACCAAATAGTCCCCTGACCTCTTGTGTGACACAAGAAGATTTTGGTCTCTCACAAACTCTATTCCCATGGAATATTATAATGCTTGAAAAACTAACATTAATCTACTGTGTTTAGGTTGAATTTTATTCAGCAAATATGGCATATGTTTCCAAAACAATATATAGCACTAATGAAGATGACAGATTCATGGATCAATCCTTCTAGGCTGGTAAGAGGTTTTCTGTGTGGAAGTATTAAAGATGCTTGGTTCATATTTCTCATTTTAATATATTTATTATTCAACAGCAGGTGGTGGTAAAGACACATTTTTTAAATAACAACAACAATAACAAGATTTGAAGAAGCATTTCATTCTCAGTTCACTAAAGAAGTATTATTAGCTAGATTAGAACTGGAATTTTTCATCCCTTGGTGAAATTGATACTCTATTTTAGGCAGTTCTTGTTTAGCAACCGCAATTCAGGTTTCCTTGGCTTTACAGATGTCCAAAGATCGTAAATTCAAGGACTGATTGCAAAGTTACTTTTTCATCACTGTCATTACTGTGAATGGTAGTTAAACGAGTCAATTGCTCAATGAAAAACTACTAAAATCATTACGCTACTTTACTGTGAAAACATTTAAATATTTTCTTTTAAGATGAAACTGTAAGAATTGAGAGAAACTCTAAGGAAATCTCTAGCCAATGTTTGCAACTGATGACGTACCATCTGATGACATTACAACCGAAACACAAAACTCTGGGCCAAACGGTGGAACCTCTAGAGTTCTGGAGACTCACCAGAGATGCCCGCCGTGACATTCTGCTGAGAGGCTTAGAAATCTCTGGATTTTCCATTTCTAGTTTTTGGAGGAATTCTGGGGGTAGGCGAATATCCATGGGCAGAGAGAGACGCTTGCTGACATCCTGGGAAGAAAAATAACACATTACACTTGACAAGATCTTCCAAACTGGATAGTGGGATCCAACTACAAAATGATACAATATAGTTTTTATAAATGCCAGGTTAAATCTAGCATTACCTGTTGTGGGAGCAGCTTCTAGACCATATGCACAATTATTATATAACAAAACACACCACATGTTAAGAGAAAACTAGATAGGCCACTGATATTTGAGGTTGCTTCCTTTCGGTGTCAAGCTTTCAAATTTATCTTGCTATGTTTAAAGGGAGGAGGAGGAGGAGGAGGCATCTCCAAGAACTCCATCAGCATCATTTCTGCCACTGGGCAAAGCTTGTCTAATAGTTTGCACGTTACCTCCATAGAAAAGCGGCGCTGGTTGCCATTTCGGTAATGTAGAGAAGTCGGGGACCGGCCTTCCAAAGGTGAGGCAGAACTGGGCTGCATTCGGATATCCCTATTCAGGTGAGCCAGATGTAAATGTCCTTGTGCCATATCTGATCAGAAAGGAAAAATAAATAGCAATTTAGTAGGTGACCATAGAGACTGGCAATGCCAGGGACAGTGTGTGGCTGAGATAAACAAAGCAACTTAGAGCAACTGTAAAAATTTAAATCAGCAGGTATTTAGAGGGGGTGTTGGACTACCAGATATCAGAGATCCCACGTGAAACACAATAAAATTGTCCATCTAAGGTCCATGATGGACAGACACAGAATCCTGGCCTTTTCTCTAGGACAGGGGTGGGCAAACTTTTTGGCTCGGGGGCCGCATTGACTTTTAAAATTTGACAGACGGGCCGGGTCAGCACAAGATTTTTTGGGAATCGCCCCCCCTTCCCCCCTCTTCTCCTCCTTCCCCTCCCCGGAGGCCCCTGAGTCAGGAGTTGCTACCGCCAGCGCGGCTCGGCGTGGCTCCAGTCCCGCGTTGCCTCGGGAAGGGAAAGGCAAAAAGGAAGAGCCGCGGCGGTGCTTTGCAACAGGAGGCTCAGGCTCAGCGGCTCCTGGTTTTGCCTTTTCCTTCCCAAGGCAACGCGGGACTGGAGCCGCGCAGAGCTGCGCCGGCGGTAGCAACTCCTGACAGCCCCAGCCGGACACCTGAGCGGAGCCCGGGCGGAACTGCCTGTTGCTGCTGCCGGAGCACCGCCGGGTCGCCTCCTCCAAGCAGCCCGCCCGCCCGCCGGGCTTCCCCTCTGCCGCCCGGCTCAGGGCCAGGCGCGAGCACCCGCGAGGAAAAAGGAAGCCGCAAGTTGCTGGGAAGTTGCTCGGGTTTCCGGGGCTTCCAGGCTTAAACTTTGCACAGGCAAAGTTCGCAGGCGGGAGCGTCTTCCAGCGGGCGGGCGGGCTGCTTGGAGGAGGCGACCCGGCAGCGCTCTGGGTTTCCCCTCCGCCATGCAGCTCAGGGCCAGGCGCGAGCGCCTGCGAGGAAAAAGGAAGCCGAAAGTTGCTGGGAAGTTGCTCGGGTGCTGGGAGCAGGCTTTTAAAGTGCCGCCCGAGCAAAGTTTAAGCAGCCCGCCCGCCCGCTGGACGGAACCCTTCCCGCTCCTCGGCGGGAAGACGCTCCAGCCTGCAAACTTTGCCTTTGCAAAGTTTAAGCCTGGAAGCCCCGGAAAAAAAAGGGGGATCGGCGGGGACTCACCTTCGGAGAGGTCGCACTCGAAGGTGATTTCGAACTCCCAGCCGAGGCCTTTGCAAAGTTCTTTTCTTTCCTACCCCGAGAGCGCTCTGCACTGTTTTGCAGCTTTGGGGGCCACGTGGCACAGGGCAATACGCAACGCCCAGTGATTTTTTTCAGGGGCGGGCCGGATTGGACAGACCAACGGGCCGGATGTGGCCCGCGGGCCGTAGTTTGCCCACCCCTGCTCTAGGAGAAGATGGAAATGGCCACCTGTAACTTAATGTAGCACTTTCCAATACCTGAGACACCCATCCCATATTCAAACTCCTCAATTCTAACAGAGGACCCGAGCCAAATAGGATCATTGTCATGTAAGTAGTTAGAATGTAGGGGATTAAATTAAATATTAGCAGCTTGTCATAAAATAACCCCCTTTTCAGACTTCTGCTGCTTTAAGAGTTATAGAGACTTGAATGACTATTTCCTTATATCTGTTAGAGGTTCAAAGATTTTTTTTCAAATAGTTTTTCAAGTGTATGCCCTGGTTCCATATCTACCTCTTCACTTGATAGCTGCTTATGCTCTTGAAAAAAAAAGAGCGTCTCTAAGAAACATAAGTGATCTCTTGAGAAAGTAGTTCTGAAGTGTTGTTGAGCCACAAATGGAAAATGAGATCTGAAAGAAAGGAGCCTTCCATGTGTAACTACTTCTCCATGGTTCACAATTTGATGGCTGTTGTTAGAAGAAGGGAGACCCAGAGGGGAGTTCAGCAAAACTCTTCACCATTTTACTGAAGGGCTCCATTAAATACATTTTTCAGAATTTGCAAAGGCATTTCTATGAAAAACATGCGACTAAAAGAACATTTCATAACTATAACTCTCCTAGCAGAGCTGTACTGCATGCTTATTTCAAGCCCTTCTACAAGGTGATATCAGATTCTTTTACAGGGGATAGAAATGATAGATGCAGGTATACACAGGGTCTACTAAAGCATCTCTGAGAGATGTTTATCCAGCTTCTAAAGAATTAAGTATATTCTTCCTGGTTTCTAGCCTGAATTTACTTCCTTTTAGTTTAAAGTTAAACTAAAGGCCTCCAAATTTGGCAACTGTAAGATTTGTGGTCATGGCTGTCTGGGGAATTCTGGAAGTCTACAAGTAGTAAAGTTTCCAAGTTTGGACACACCTGGTTTAAACCATTGATTCTGGTTCTGCTCTCTTGCACAATACAGAATATAGCCACTCCCTCTTCAATGTGACAAGCCTTGAGATATTAAAAGACTGCAATCACAACTCCGATCAGCCATCTCTTCTGTGCATTAAATGTATTCTCATCTTTTAACTTTTCCTCATACATTTCTCCTTATTATTAAAATGAACAAAAACCAAAAACACCCACATTTTTGTAGATACTTTTAAAGAAAGATTTCAGACACAGGTTAAAATTTTAATCAAATAAGCTGCCCAGATCTTATGCAGCTGGGTGGCCATTAAATTGAGTGAATGAATGGATGCCAACCTAGCAGACAAACAGTTCTTTAGTCTAATCCAGCACAGTGCTTTTTATACTTTTATGCTTTGTGTGAAACATTTTTACTTAATCCAGTGTATAATTTGATTCTACCTTAATAATTTTAGTGCAGGTGAAAAAGTATTTTAGAACAAATGTAAACACTGATTAAAACAACGGGAGATTGAAAAGTACCAGTAGAGTGAACTGAACCAAAGGAGGGCTGGTGAAGGTCTCAGCTGTGTAAAATATACATCTGTAACTCTTGTTTTTTCACAAAGATGGAAGAACAGCATGGTGGCCTATACTTTGTGCTTGTTTCTTTGTTAGAATTACTTCTTGCACTTTCCTTCAAGTTTTAAAGGGTTTACAAGGGATCTTCCTTCATTTTATTTCCATGAAAGCAGCACTATGAGGTAGGCTGGGTGGAGAGACCAAGGTCACTCAGGGACTTTTCATGGTTCCCTGGATGAGGGCAGACTGGAACCTGTGTCTCCTAAGTTCTAGGCCAATACCTTAACATTACATCATATACACTCACTGCACTGCTCTTCCACTTCTGCCCAAAGGATGTGACTTTGTCAGAACTCTAGTAAGAAGCAGAAAAGGTTAAGATAAAAAAGTAAAACAGCCACTTAATGATAATTACAGGTAGGCCTTGGATAGCAACCACTTGTTTAACAATTATCTGAAGTTGTGATGGAGTGAAATAAATGGTACTTATGCTGATCGTTGCAGCACATTTTCAGTCATGAGATTGTGATCCAGGCGCTTGGCAATTGGCTCAAACTTATAACAGTTGTAGCATCCTATAATTATGTGGTCTCCATTTGTGACCCTCCCTGCCGGCTTCCTACAAGTAAAATCAACCTTGTTTCAGATGACGAGATCCTAGGGATCTCATACTCCACAGTCTGTGTTTGCTTTGTAGCACCTCATTCCCAGCCCACAAGCACTTTTTGAACACCGCAGCAACATCCCCAGGTCCCACACAGCACCTCTTCACTTCACTCCATGGTACTCACCAACCCTCTGGCCTGCTTGTGATCCACCTGTGATTTGCAACTTCCAGCCAGATTCCCCATTGATTTTGCTTGAGGGATAATAACAGAAAGGGCGTTGGCACTTACCTGATAGGCCCGTTCTCTTTGAGCTGTGAAGAGCATCCAGTAGTGGGAGGTGCTGCAGTCTCTGTATGTCTAGGCTGGGCTTAATTTCTGGAACGCTCCTCCTCCTCCACGGGACTCCTCCCCAGCGTTCCCCAGTTTTGGTGAAGACGAGAGAATAAACACCACTCGCCCTGAACACCTTAACAATTCGTTGGCCAAAACGGGACCCCACCAGACAGAAAAAAGGGGTGGGGCTGGATGCTCTTCACAGCTCAAAGAGAACGGGCGTATCAGATAAGTACCAATGCCCTTACTCCTATGAGTTGTTCAGAGCATCCAGTAGTGGGACATACCAAAACTTGGCCTGTCCTATGGGAGGGAATCCGTCTGGCTTGGAATCCTCTCCTGGTCCCTGTGAACCCATTGCAGGACTCTTCTGCCAAAGGAGGCCTCAGCGGATGCAAACACATCTATTTTATAATGCCTAATGAAGGGCAATGGAAAGGCCCAGGTTGCGGCTCGACAAATTTCAGTTATTGGTGCCTGCGTGGCCCATGCTGCCGATGTTGCTGCACTCCTTGTTGAATGAGCTGTTATGCCCCTGGGCACCTGTAGTGATTGAGTCTGATACGTTTTCGCTATCGCAGCCCGTAGCCAATGGCCTATTGTGGAAGAAGAGACCTTGCATCCCTGAGTGTTTGGCTGAAATGACACAAATAAAGCTTCCGTTTTCCTGAAAGTCGCTGTGCGGTGAATATATATTCACAATGCTCGCCTCACATCAAGCCGTTGCCATTGTAGTTCCAACCTTTGAGATGGCCTGGGACAAAAGTTAGGAAGTATCAGCTCTTGTGCCCTGTGAAACGCCAAATTAATTTTGGGTATAAATGTAGGATCAGGACGAAGGACCACCCAGTCAGAATGGAAGACACAAAGGTCTTTTCTGATTGACAAAGCTGCCAGTTCCGAAATACGACAAGCAGAAGTGATCGCTACAAGGAAAACTACCTTATACGTCAGAAATTGGAGACTTGACGAAGGTAGAATTTTCTTTTTGTTTCGGGTTTCAATGAGTAGCGGATCAAGGGAAGGGCCAAACAGTCTGTCTCCCACAATAGGAGATGAAGCCAGCTTGCATTTGTGCTTAAAGTCCACTTGCCAATGTTTTAACCATAGTAAGCATCGCACTGTGACATGTGAAGAAATGGCCCTGGCTGAAAACTTGACAGCATGATAAGTTGCGTCAGCTGAGAATTCAGCGGCTGCTATAAGTTTAGCAATATCTTGGTGCGCTCTAATGTTGGAATTAGGGACATGTTCCCGTAAGAGGCGGAGCTATTTGAGAGAAGAACAGGTAAAGAAGGAGGCGGCCATGGCTCTCTGATGGCCCTGCGTAGGGCTAGCTCGGTCCATTTTTTCTGTGGCTTTAATGCCTCCAGCGCTTCACTGGGAATGGAGGAGGACACTAATCCCACTATAGGTTTGTCTACCTCGGGAGTATTCAACAATTTTGAGAAATCAGGGGCCAAATTGAAATATTTCCTGTCATATCCAGTGGGGGCCGGGTACGCCACTGCAGACGCCCACTGTTTCTGTACCAGGTCCGAAAACATGTGAAGAACTGGGATCACATCTGCCCTGACTACTGGTTGATTGAAAATTAGATCTTCCGGTCCCTCTTCTGAAGGAGTTGGAGTGGTAGAAGGGGTCGACTTGTTCAGGCACGCAATGTTTTTTGCCTTAAACAAGAGAGATCTGAAAAGCTGTGGGCAGAATAATCCTGTAAATACAGGTTGATCGGGAACAAGACCCTCATCCTCAGACATCCCCCTTTCTAAGGGGTCTGCTTCTGACAGGTGCTCGCTGTCATGTATTGATCCCGATTCAATCTATAGTGTTGCTCTGACCTGGTCAATGACCTCAGCGATTGGGAATCATAATCAGTGGTTACAGGATGTTCCCTGGTCAGAACTGTGGGTTGAAGACCTGCTGCAATTCCCTGGTGGATTGCCAGCTCCATCCAGGCCTTCATCCTCTCTGGAACCTCCTCTGGAAAAGTGTCGTCCTGTCGAAGACCAGCAGCCATTGGAGTGAATGTAGCTTCAGGAGCCCTTCATGTGGTCGGTGTTCCAGGTAACTGGGCCTGTTGGCTTTGGGGAGCCAAGCTGCGCCTGGATGAGAGGGAGAGATCTAGGGGAGGAGGAGGGTGGGAAGAGGTAGATGGACCTGGACTGGAGGAGGGAAAGTCCTGTGAGACCCTGTGCGCCTCCCGTGTGCACTTATCTATCTGCTTTCCTAATGCTTTATGGCGCCTGTTGGCATCCCTTTCTGAAGCTTTAGAATTCCCTTTAGCCAGCTTGGGTTTGTGCTGAGATTTGGCTTTGACCTTCAAGGATGAGGTCTGAGAGCTGCTACCGCCTGCCATTTCGATTGAAGGAATTACAGTATGCTTGTTATTTAATGCAATACTGTGAAGGCGGTTGGCACGCCCAGGGACCTGATCTGAGAACAGACCGGTTGCCCTGATGATGTTTTTTATCCCCCCCCTTTTCTCTCTCTCTTTTTTTAATACTTATCTATAATGAGTCGTATCTCAGTAATAATATTTTATTGATATTAAAATATTATACTGAATAATAATAATAATTATTATTAATCACTAATATATATAGCTATATGTATATGAATATCAATTAAATAGCACGAGGCTAAAATGCTGAAAAACCAAACAGCCAAATTGAGAATGCCTAAAGGCCCAAGTTGATAAAGGTAGAGGCCTTCAACAGCTTCCCTGCACAGGCGGACACAGGCCTAGGTGCTTGCTGTTGTGCCGCTGGGTTGATTGGGCTGTGAGGGTTAAGCCAACAATTTAAATGTAGGAATAGCCTCGAATGTAGTAAAAACAAGATGAGGGTATAATGATCCCAAGTGTTCCTAAAGAGAAACCTCTGCTTGGGAAAGAAAGTACCTCACACAGCACAAAATGAAATACAGTCAGCGTGGCCACGAGGTTTTTGTAAGAAAAAATGGCCTCCGGCTGTTAACCTTTTGGCGCGCTCCCCAGCAGCAAACTCCTGCCGGGTGAAGGAGTAGCCTCCAAAGGCTCTTCCTATAAGGCTAAACGGCGGGGGAAGGGTGGAAGGAACTAAGCGTTTAAATCTTCCACCCCCAGGCAGCGTTCAGAGAGGGGAAGGAAAGCGACGACTGTTGTGAGCAAAGAGCTCACGCCGCTGTTCAGATGAAAGAAACTGCGGCTATCTGTTGGAATGGCAGAGGTAGAAAGAGCGGTTGTGGGGAGGGGGTGCAGAGCAGCGCCGAAGCCTCCCTCCGCTTTGGGGCACAAAACAGCGCTTCCCTGTAATGCGAGCGATCTGCAACTGCCTGATGTTAAAGAGCCAACGTCGAGAGTTCGTAATGTGATTAGGAGGCTAAAGAATCCTAAAGACAAGCTGATCAATTTTCAAACCTGCTAGTAAAGAAACGAATTTTCCTGCTTCGGCCAAGGAAGAATCACAAGCACTGCCTATCCCTCACGAGGCTGAGCCAAAACTGATGAATGCTGGGGAGGAGTCCTGTGGAGGAGGAGGAGCGTTCCAGAAATTAAGCCCAGCCTAGACGTGCAGAGACTGAAGAACCTTCCACTACTGGATGCTCTGAATAGCTCATAGGAGAAAGTTGCAAGATACAGTCACATGTCGACCCAAGATTTTTGTCCAACTGGGACAGTGGTCATGTGATGTCACATTTTATAACTGCATTACTTAGTGATGGAAATTCCAGTCCCTGTCACCATGATTAAGTGAGGACTACCTGTATCGGGCAAACTCCTGAAACAGTAAATAAATGCAGAATGGAAATGCTGCAATCAGCATGAACTGGGATGGATGCTCATGATGTCGTGAAGCAGGAAGGCCATTGATTTATATTCTATAAAATAAATATTTGGCTCAGCTAAGCAGAAATGAGCTCAAGAGCTGAAATGAATTCTTGTGGGAAAATCCTATTTGTTTCATGTTGTGAAAAAGCATCATAGCAATAGTTCCTAAAGAAAAAAAAAAGATTTTTCTGGAATACATATTTGCATTAAAATAGTCCCAAGAAATGTCATAAGTGACAAAAATCTGCACTACTTGTACTAGTTTTCCAAATGGAGGTATTTCTACTTACTATACTTCTAAGTAATTCTACAAGGGAAAAACTGCAGGATCAACCCTCCTCCAAACACACATTTGAACACAGCTACAAATAAAGTTTCTCTTTCTCCATCCCCTCCCCCACCCCCAATTCCTACAGCTGCCTCTGACTCTGCCTCCTTTATTTATCACAGAAATGTAAGGTATAGTATGAAAAGGCCAAATATCAGCATGTGGACTTTTGAGCAAACAAAAATACAATGTTTAATTTGTCTAAAACATGCTCCCCTCCTAGGCTTGGCTTGCGGCTTACAATTCCACCAGCCGAGAGTTACTCCCATGGCAAGCATGACTTCCAATCTACTTGGAGAGTTGTCCAAATTCTGATAAATCTGCAACTATTGCAACAGCTTAAAACAATAGTCTGCCTTGATTAACTCATCTCTTGGGACTAAAAATCTGTAAACCAACTTAAAAGTAGCTTGTAGCTCTCAAATGTTGGTTTGCCTCCATCCATTTGAAGAAGCAAAACCGTTCCCGAAATGTTCAATGTGAGAACAACATACCAAAAATATATAATCTGCATTTAGAACGACAAATTTGGGGAGACCATTTTAGCCATAATCTAAACTAGTAAATTTCTAGATTCCATGGATGTATGACTGGCAGGCAGAGCAGTGAAAAGATTTAATACCAGCATCAGATGTGTGGCACAGAGTTTCTACTGGTATGCAAAAAACAAAGGGAAAAAATCCTGTTGATTTAGGTTTCCTGAATATAATGTATGTCTCAGGAATGTATTTAACAGACACAGAACAAAATCTGAATATACACACAGTATATGGTCAAAGCCTATAAGACACGGGTGTCAAACTCATTGTATCATGTTGCCATCATGCACCAACTGTTCGCAACATTTTTTCCCTTTGTGGAGCTGGGATGGGTGTGGCCTGCGCATGATGCATCTGACCTGCAGGGGCGCCAGTTTGACATTCCTGCTTTAAGGCAATTGATCTGGAAGACTGTCATTAAACATTAGAATGTAGGTGTCAAAGTAAAAAAAAAACCAAATTAAGAGATTATTAGGTGAGAGAAAACAATATGAAAATAAAACAGTAACAGTAGAGTTTACCCTATAGCTGTCTTATGAGGTAGTACAGATACCCTTATTTAATGACTGCACTTTTCTTTACTTTCAAATATTTTTCTTAGTTTGTATTAGTATTTTATCTTTGCATCTGGAAACTTGAATAAAATTATTTTTTAAAAAAGAGAGGGAAAAAGTGAGACATCACATGACTGCAACTTACAGTTCCACCATTCTCCATTGACTGCTTGTCCAGAACCTGGTAGTGAAGCTTGCAAAAGGCAGTCATGTGACCAGGGGACTCAGTGAATGCCATAAATGCATGCCAGTTGCAAAGCACCCAAGTGGCAATCATGTGACTATAACGACATTGCGACAGTCGCAAGTTTGAAGACCAGTCAAGTTTTTTTTTTGCTCCACTTTAAACAGTTGGTGAATGAGGCAGTTGACAAGGGAAGGCTAAGTGAATAGACAAGAAAGGACAGAGGAGAGAATAAGAGAAACAACGTTATCTTGTCCTAAAAGGCATAGCTGATGTAACAAACTTGGGAGGTGTTTACATCTTAACTGTTTTGGCCAAAGGATTAAGTGGACTTGAAGGCAGCCGCTGGGAGAACATTGCAGAGACCTGCTTAACTCCGTTTCACTTTTAATGTGAACCACAGAAGGCCCTATGACTCAGCATATAACGAGGGCGCATAAGGTATCGAAGTAAATTAAAAGGGAAATCACAAACATTCCTCTGCCTTTGATGATCCTCCCTCTTTTATCAAGATATTTAAATACTGCCTCTCAAGCTTTGATCTCCTGGGGAACTAGGCCAGAATCTCCTTCCTTTGCTTGAATCAAAAGTCTTAATTACTTGGTTAAGCATTAACATTTCTGCTCAATTCTAAAGACCAAGCAACATAAAAATATCCATTAAATATAGCCTATTCAATTTTCTACCCATTACTGCTTGTACTCCAATAACTTTATCAAAAGAGAAAATTTGAACTGACAGCAATATCATCCTTTATGGCTCATCTGTAGAGAACAGAGAGGAGGGACAAAAACAAAGAGAGGCCTAAACCATCTTCACAACTTGTCCAAGTTGATTTTGAGATTTTAGAGAGAAGAGAATATCTACATATCTATTGCTGTTACAAGTCACGAAGCTTTGTTTTATGGATCTCAAAGTTCTCTAACTGAATGTGAATCACAAGGAGCCAGATGACAAGTAGCTTTTCCATATGGGATTAAGACAGCAGAAGGTCCTTGTCAAAGGAAGAATTGAAGGCATCACTTTCATAAATGGTTGGCAATTCTGAAAAAAACACATCACTAGTTTTACACCAGCAGGTTGTGCCCAATCCAAGGTGACACTGCTTGGAACTCCTTGTGCCCAGTCAGAAAATTATTTGATTTTCCTTTTGTATGTTCTAGGCTTTTCCTGTGCACATTATCTTAGTCAAATGAGAATATCTGAAAGAGTAGAATAAAGCAAACCAAAGCAAAGTTTAGATCGGATATGATTTTTCAGACTAATAACATTGGTTAAAGTCTAGTTATAAATAGGAGTAATTAATTGAAAAAAATATCTAGTCCTTACTTTGCTACAGCAATCAGTTCATACAGAGAAGGAAAAAAAATAGGAACATGTAACTGTTTAACTGTTTTAAACATATATATCCTATTCTCCAAAAGAATCCAAGGGAAACTTACAAAATATCAAAACTAGAATAAAAATGATATAAAATTAAAAGCAACATATCATGCAATTACTGGCTGGCAGAGAAACAATTTTGTATTACTTTTTTTGTATAGAGTCTGAAGGAATTAGTCTTTAAACATTGCAATGTGTGTGTGTGTGTGTGTGTGTGTGTGTGTGTGTGTGTGTGTGTGTGTGTAAATTCATTAAACATGAAACTCAGTCAACTGAACTTTTAAAAATGGATCAAGTATCTTCTTAAAATGTATGTTGTTCCAGTCTTTTGATTGTTGTTGTTGTTGTTGTTGTTGTTGTTGTTGTTATTATTGCTTAGTGATAATTATTTGTTTGATAATTCACTCTTTTTAGTTTATTAATAGCTGCTGCTGGCACAAAAGTGAATAACAGAGAAGTAACATTTAATGCAATTTTCTCCTGTGGATACCAGAATGCAGCTAACAAAGCAAAAAAAAAAAAAAAAAAAGAATTATTGAATAATTAATCCAGAGCTCTTACTTAACACACAAATGACCAGGCTAAAATTATCATACTTTGGAGATATTATATGAAAGCTTAATTTTCTGGAGAAGTCTATCATGCTGGGAAATATGGAAAGAAAGAGAAGGACAATGGATAGCAAAGTGAATTGCCTCAATTATAGTTGCAAGGGATATATGATTAAAAGATCCAAAAGAGTAATGTTGAGGATAAATCTTCCTGGAGGAAATCTAGCTAGGTGGACACTAAGAATTGACACTAAATTGAGGGCACATAATCAATCATCCACCCACCCACCCACCCAACCAACCAATGCTTAATGGGAAGATTGGATTTCAATGGAAGAATGAATTTAAAGGTTTACAAAACTGAAATGTCTAAATAAAATCAAGCATATATATTCCATTAATAAATATTTAACCCAAAACTTGAAAAAGGTACAAAATTGTCCTCTCCACAATCAGATGTATTATGTACAAACCAGAAAACATGTCATATTAGATCTTGACTGCAGTTTGCTTTTTCCAATATTAAAATATTAAGTAGATACTGAATAGCTTTGAACAATGTGTTTCTTCTAGTCTCACATTCAAATATAACTCATGATTTTATACAAATAAATTCATATAAAGAAAATGGCAGAGAACTATTGTAGGATCTCAGCTATACCTTGAACTTTATCTTACATTTGAGATGCTTCCCAGGCACATCCACCAGAGGCTAAATGAATCTTCTCATATGAAAGGAAACCACCTGGAGAGATTATTCCATAATGCCACCTCCCCTTTTGTTTTTTAAAAAACTGATCTTTAACTTTCTGCTTAACTTTGTCACTTTTTAAATTAGTTATATGGTATTTCATTTTGTGAAATGTCTTGTAGGGTCACAAGATAGTACAGAAATGTGTCTTCAAATAAGCAAGCAAGCCATTGTGTCCTAGTTCACTTCCTCAGAATAGGGAGGTGTGCAAAAAACAGGAAACATCCCGTGTTTCCATACTGGAACAAACAGTCCTATTTGAAATAATCAGTCAGTTGAAACAGCCTAAATGTTTGGTTCCAACTCAAAACAAAACTCTCAGATACAGATGTTTTGTTGTTGAGCTGAGACCACTTCAAGGTTGTTTCAACATTCAACTTGAAATTACCTGAGAACAGCATGCTTTCTTTCCAGCACTGAAACAACATTTTATTTATTTATTTATTTATTTATTTATTTATTTATTTATTTGATTTGCCAATTGTTTACACCTCTTAGGAAAGGGGTGAGGTCAATAGTAGACAGTCTAAGGTTAAAGTTTTTGGGGTTCTGAACAGTCAAAATGACGATTTCAAGCTCAAGATGTTTTAAATTTGAAACATCTTGCACTTCATAGATTTTGGTGGCTAACAACAAGGCCCTGCTCCCATGAGGTGGATTTCTGTAATCTGAGGAGTTCAGCTGTTTTGTTTTTAAAATGGCTTTGGACACCCTAGATTACCCACTTAACATTTCAATGCTGTCGCCCTCAACTTGTTACCTTCATATTTCCTGTTGTTGAGCTGATTGAACTGCTCTGTAAATTCTGCCAGGGATTCCTCAATAGTCTCTGTCCTGGGAACTGAAAGCGAAAAGCGGCGCTTGAACGTTTTCATCTTGTTCATTTTATTCTGTAGAGCAAGTCAACTATAGGATCTGATAGGAAAGAAAATCAAAATGATGGTTCTCAGTTTATTCACAGAACTGCAACCAGAGATATAGGAAATGAAATTCTGATTTCCACTGAAATCACACTCACAGTAAATGGAATAATTCCCTCTTGCATTTCAATCAGCAGGGATTCATACATGAAAAGATGGATTCAGTTTACTGTGTTGAAGCAGACACAATGATAGCATATACCCAGAATTTGGTTTGATCATTGAAAAAAGAATGAACTTATGCTTTACATCAGAGTTTTCTTAAACCTTAAATAATATTTTTTTAAAATGAGGACTATCCATGACTTCTTGTAATGGGGGACAAAAAGAACCATTGGAATACATTTTTTAAAATGATAATCATTATTTTTCCTTAAATATAAATACATTGATAAGTCCTAAAGGGATCTGCTCGTGTAGTTCATCAATGTCTGGAGAAATATATCAGTCATTTTTGATATTTGGTAGAAGCTACAGTAAGTGTGAAAAGCCACTTTTAGAAAGATCCAACAAAGCAACATGTAGTATGCATTTTTATTTTAAAACGTGTATTCTTTGTGACCTTTCATTTACTTAGAAAATGTATATAGCTGTGCAACTCACATAATCATGACTCTGGGCAGCATGCATGAAACAAAGCCCTCCCCCCAAGAATATTGCAAATAAAAACTATAACACAAAAGCCAACATAACAACCACATAGAGATGGGGATCACCAATCATACATTCCGTTTCTCAGAAGTTGGGCTCATCTATTATCCTGGGCCAATACCCTGGGAAAAGTAGATTTTGTAAAGCTTTCCTGAAGGTTAATAGGGTCAGGGCTGTCCAAGTCTTAGGGAGGAAATTATTTGAAAAGGCAGGCACTGCATCAGAAATGGCTTGTCTCCCAGGTCCTATCAGATAACATTGCTGCAAAATTGAGCCTGGAATATGCCCATCCCATGTGACCATGTGGAATGGGCAGAAATACTCAGGCAGACCTGCAAACATTACAGTCCTGGTCCATGACGGGCTTTGTAAGCAATAATCAGCATCTTTAGTTATATATAAAGCATATAGAGAGAGCCAATACATTTAAGGACTTCCAGTAATTCTTTGCCCATCCTCAATTCTTTCAATGTAATAGCCCCTCTTATTCAGGAATAATTACTCGTTGGATAGAAGTACTGAATGGATCCAAATTCTAAATAAACTTTTCTTGAATCTTGGTTTATGGGAAACTATTTTGCAAATTGGATTGGCAACATTTTCAAACATGAATCATAATTATGGTAGTTTAAATTCCGACAAGACAGTGAACATATTAAAGTTGTTTGCAATTATTTTCAGTCTCTTAAAGACAAGGGGAGGGGTGAGGTAGGTTTGCAGAGTATCTTCCAGTTTTTCAGGAAAGACTAAGTGCTCCAGCTATTTTATACCATGAAAAAAATTTTTTAGGGTTGAATGCTGCATCCTTTCTCTGTCTCTGCTTGGTTTTTCAAAATCCATCTTACCAATTGTTCATTTAACTCAAAGTTAATAAGTTTAATGCAGTTTTGCCAATATTGTCAGGGTTTGAAGATGCAAGAGAATGAAAGTAGAATTTTTTTGCATGCAACCACATATACTGCCATTAATAGATCACATTCTCAAAGAGTAAAAGATTCTTGAATTTTACCCATAATATGTAAGTAAAATAAATTCGCTGAGACAGGACATTGCTAAAACTTAATACAACTGCTAGTTCTAGTTTTAATGTAACTAGATAGATAACTAGAGTTGACTCCCTTCACCAGTCTTGCCCATTTCCTCTAGTCCAAATTTGCACAGAGAATGTTTTGGAATATAGGTAGTTACAACATCGGATAGCTGTCCTATAAATTTCTTTGGATTTATAATCTAGTTATTAGGTAAATAAATTCTAGAAGAAATTAATCTGGCTACTAATAAATGATAAACAATTCAGCACTTTTATAATGGCCATAAAGATTGTTTGGGACTGATTTTGTAGCCTATAGAAGTTTCCTTAAGAAATATTAAGAGGCATTATCTTTTTCTTTTAGCTACGTAAAGCCAAATAAATAAATAAATTTGCTCATTTTTATTCAGATAACCAAACCAACTTTCTGGGTCTTTTCTGAAGAAAGTCACCCTAACAACAACAGTACATGGCTAAAAGGATTAGATTACAGTAATCTAAAACAGGATCCATGGGTATGCAGGGATAAATACACCCCCAAAGTGTACCATCTGGGCAGTTTTGTTTTGTTTCAGCTCAGAAATAACTAACTGTGAGTAGAAAATGACAAAAAAAAAACACCATCCAATTCTTCAGTAAAGAAATATTATTAGACTTAATAGCAACCCAAACTGTGTATTTTATGTTTCTGTTAATTAACTTTGGTTTCACAAAAGGAACGTTTCAGATGTTAATAAGGGCAACTGCATTTAAGAAAGGTTTTCTACAATCTTCTGCAGTCTCATCACCATTGCTCAAACCACTTTCTCTCTATCCTTACATTTTATTATGCAGGAATTACCCTTTTCTTCAGTGACAGGCAACAGGAAAAAAGGCACACACCCCCCCCCCATACCTAGGTGTGGGATATTTTCATGTGGTGGCTTAGATGCACATTTAAAAACTGGGTACATGTTATTTGTCCCAGCTGTAGTCCAGATGCTAAAGCTTTGTGTGTCTTTACTATCTCTTCTGAAATCTGGACTGGGAGTGGATATTATTAAATAGAGTGTTGTCCTTCACAGATTGTTTACATGGACATTTTAATTAAAAATGCTGATCTGCTGGAATAGTGAACCAAAGTGCTGAAATATTTGAATAACAATAATATACCCATGTTTTCTTGTGGCTTCTTCTGCAAGCTGAACTACGTCAGGGGAAAAAACCCCATCATATAAAGATGAATAGAACATCAATTAACCTTATGATGGCTGGGTAAGTGAATGTTTGAGTTGTATCGCAAACTTATAATAAAAGGCTGAGCCCAGAATAGGTAGTCATGGGAACTAAAAAGGGCAAGGTGACATATGACAATTGAGGTGGTATCCTGCACTTGACCTGGAATGCAAGCAATGTTAGACTGTTGGATGCATATTAAGAGGAAAAATTCTCAAATGCAGACACATTTAATTTCATTTAATTAAATTTCCAAGGCATGGGGGAACTAGTTAAAGGGAAAGGGTCAAAGGGTTCCATTTTTTCAAGGCATTTGAATGAAACCAAGACCATACTAACAGACACTCAGCTAGAAAATACATTCTAAGTTAGAAAATATATGACTAAGTCCAACAGACACCATCATGGTTAATTAGCAGAATCAGAAAAGCTATAAAAAGCAAAGATCTATTTGAAACGTGGAGCTCTTATTCTCAAGAGAACAAATTCTGGCAATACTAAGGTAAAGCAATAATATAACAAACAACAAAAACTAATAAAACTGAGCAATACACTTCTAAAAATATAAACACAAAACACAAAACACAAGATGTCTATAAATACATTAAATTATGGAAGCCAGCCAGTTATTTACCCAATAAAACTGGCAAAATTTTCAAGACACAGAAAAGAAAGTAGTTTTTTTTTTAAATAACACATAAATCACTTACAGAATTTACTGCCAAATAACTTCAATGGATTTAAAAGGGAGTTAAATATATCAATGAAGTAAAACCATGTTAATGTAAGGCTTTAGGAATGTTACAAGTTTATAAGACATATGTTGCTAAATACTTTGTACAGCAGGGCAGTGGCAGAAGAGAAAAAATATCTTCAAATGGTCCTTGCAGTCTTTCCAACTACTTTGAAAAACAGGATGCTGGACCTTTGATCAGATCCAGGAGAGTTCTTATTATATTCTTACTGTTTATGTAACCTGCATCTAAGTTTATTTTGATAGACTTTAAAATGACAAACACATTAAAACTGCTTAGTGTGCTTGATGGAAATGGCAAATAGATTAACAGTAGAACAACAGCACAATCAAGATGAGAAAAAAGATCAAGGATCTGTTGGGAGAATGTGTTATGTAACTAAGAGCACTCGGACCAGGGTGTGCAATATTTTTGGACCATGGACACTATTACAGTTCTGAGAACTTGTGAGCAATTCATTCACAAAAGAATTTCTACGGGAGATCTGCCTTCAGATAACATCTTCCATGATGGGCTTGGTCAGCCAACACCCTCTTTTGACATTCCCAGGTGCACTCAAGGGCATGGCAAAAAAAAAAAAAAAAGCAATGCTGGGAGCTTCTTCATAGAAGCCTGTGTTCCATTTAATTTAATTCAGTGGTTCCCAAACTTTTTCGGTCGACTGCCCCCTTGGTGCTACAAACTCATCCTCGGTGCCCCCCGCCCAGGGGTGGGATTCAAATTTCTGTGGGTGTGGCCTAATTTGAGGGTGTGGTTTGCTGTTCACATGACTGGGTGGGCGTGGCTTGCTGGTCATGTGACTGGGTGGGCGTGGCCAGGCAAATCAAATACAAGTGGTCCTCACTTAATGAGCGGTTGTTTAGCAAGTGTTCTAATTTATGACTGGCCTCCCCAGAGCTACTTGACCAGTTTTTGGAGTTTGGACAGCTTTAGATCAGGGATCTAATTCCCACCCCTGCCTGTGTGTGTCAGAGAGAGGGAGAGAGAGAGGTTGGATCAGATCTCTCTCTCTCTCTCTCTCCCACCAACGCCAAAAAGCCACCGTCCATCAAAATTCATATTTGTGGTCTCCGGGATTTAAAATTACGAGTTTGGTGGTCTCTGAGGTCCAAAAGTTTGGCGACCCCTGATCCAAAGGGATGAGCCTGAGAGAGGGAAACAGAGAGAGAAAAGAAAGAGAGGAAGAGAGGAAGAAAATAAAGAGAAAAGGGAAAGAAAGAAAAAGGGACAAAGAAAGAGGGGGGGATGGAAGGAAGGGACAGAAAGAAAAAGAAATAAAGAAAGAGGGAGGGAGGGAGGAGAAAGATAATGAGATATCTATTCTAGTCTAATCACCTGCTCCAGCAGGGTTAAAAGGGTGTGTGTGTGTGTGTGTGTGTGTGTGTTCTCCTTGTAATTTACCAGTACATTTTGGTTTTGCCTTCTTCAGAATTGGCACTAGTAATACATTGAGGAAAAGTAATTTTTAGGGTGGAGATCTGGTCCAATGGATCCTGTCTAAAGCCTCAACAAAATGTGACAGCTTCCTGATAGTCTTGACCATGTTTCGTCCACAAAACCTTTAATAGAAGCCAAAGAGGTTTCAATGTGCTGGCAAAGATATTTTCAATGTGGAAAAGGGCCTCAGTCTAAACTAGGCCTCATTCAGTCTGATGCATCAGGTCTCTCTCTTTCTCTCTCTCTCTCCCTCTCTCTCTCCCTCCCTCCCTCTCAGACTGGCTTTGCTCTACTTTCCCGATGTGCCTGCGGGGCCGGCGCTTGGAACATGGATGGATGGATGGATGGATGGATGGATGGATGGATAGTGAGAGAGAGACAGACAGACAGGCAGGCAGGCAGGTAGGTAGGCAGGAAGGCAGGCAGGCAGGCAAACAGACAGAACTTTTGGATGCATGGATGGATGGATGGACGGATGGACGGATGGATGGACAGACAAACAGAATGCGACAGTGGCGGCACTTTGGGAAAGTGGTGGCAGCGGCTTTTCCCAACATGCTGCCGCATTCGAGGCATCGGTTCTGGAGCATTACTACAGTCAATGGGTGAACCTGCAGGGCCGGTGCCTCGAACGCCCCCCTGCTGCCTCTTAGCATCCCCAAGGGGGCTGGCAGAGGGGGGGCTAAGAAGTGGCAGGGGGGTGTTTGAGGCGCCGGCCGGCCCTGCAGTTTCACCCATTGACTAGCACTGCTCTGGAGCTGGTGCCTCCAATGCGGAAGCGGTGGCACGTTACATGCCACCATAGCTGCATTTGACGTGCCACCCCCCTGCCACCTCTTAGCGCCCTTCTGCTGGCCCCCTTTGGGATGCTAAGAGGTGGCAGGGGGTTCGAGGCACTGGCCCTGCAGGTTCACCCATTGACTGTAGCACCGCTCTGGAGCCGGCGCCTCAATGGGTGAACCTGCAATGCCGGCTGGCGCCTCGAACGCCCCCTGCCGCCTCTTAGTGCCCCTCTGCCAGCCCCCTTGGGGACACTAAGAGGTGGCAGGGGGACGGTGCATTGAACGCTGCTGCGGCACATAACGTGCCACCGCTTCCGCATTGGAGGCACCGGCTCCGGAGCGGTGCTACAGTCAATGGGTGAACCTGCAGGACCGGTGCCTCGAATGCCCCCCTGCCGCCTCTTAGCATCCCCAAGGGGGCCAGCAGAGGGGCGCTAAGAAGCGGCAGGGGGGCGGTGCATCGAACACGGCTGTGGCGGCCCATAACGTGTCACCCCTTCCACATTGGAGGCGCCGGCTCTGGAGCGGTGCTACAGTCAACGAGTGAACCTGCAGGGCCGGCGCCTTGAACGCCCCCTGCCACCTCTTAGCGCCCCCTGCCAGCCCCCTTGCCCCCCTAAGGCATTCCACTGCCCCCCAGGGGGCGGTACCACCCACTTTGGGAACCACTGATTTAATTGTTTATTTTAAGAAGCACAACAGTTTTTAAGAGATAAATAAGAAATGAAGTCTACTGACCACTATTGGGGATGGGATGGGGCCTATTGCCTATCTTAATCCATACACAGATTAACTCTTCAAAATTGAATGTTTGTTTGTTAAAAACTGACAATAAGCTTTCTCTAACTTAATTGCATGAAAGCTACAGTCTAGCTTTCTCTAGCCTGACTGTATGAAAGCTACAGTGTCATGTAGTATTATGGTTTACTGTTAAGAGAGTGCACACATACTGTACTTAATCCAAACCACATAGAACTTTAATTCTTTCTTTACCTGGGAATGATAGCTTTATCTAGCAACCTTCCTTTAAACTTGGGTTGTTTCATAGACAAGATTCCTAGAACTTTGCTTGCAAGTAAATAATTTCAATACTGAAAAAGAGCAAATAATGCCCTAAAGCAGGGGTCCCCAACCACCGGGCCGCGGACCGGTACCGGGCCGTGGAGCACTCTCTACCGGGCCGCAAAGAATTTTTTTTAAAAAAATGGCGGCTTTCTTCACCTTCGGTGAATGCTGCTGGGATCGGGATCAAGGACACAAATGAAAGAAGGGAGGGAGGAAGCAACCAAGCCTGTCCTTCTCTCTGGGTCAGCTCTCTCAGTCGCTCTCTCGCTCCTCCACCAGCCCAGGAAGAAACTGCTTCAAAGAAGCGGGGGCTTTTCCTGTCGCCGCAGCGCCTCCGAAGCGCCCGTTTCCCCCACCCCACCCCGTCCGCCCGCCCGCTCGCCCGCGCGGCGGGTTCAACCCAGTGCTCCATTCTGCCTGCCTGCCTGCCTTCGTTAATGGTTGAATCGAAACAGCTTCGGCTGAGTAAAAGAGGCGAATAGTTATTATTCTCAGCCGAAGCTGCTCCCAAACAACCAGAAACTAAGGCAGGCAGGCAGGCAGGCAGAACGGGACACTGTGGATTGAAGGCTGGCGGCGGGCGGTGTGGGGTGGGGGTGAAACGGGCGCTTCGGAATAGCTGCGGCGACAGGAAAGCCCCCGGTCCTTGCAAAAATGTTCTGCTTGAAACCGGTCCCTGGTACAAAAAGGTTGGGGACCACTGCCCTAAAGGAAATGCTGATAAATTAAGGAAAAATTAATAGATCCCAGGTAGATGAGATCTGCTGCTCAAAGGTGTAAAAACATGGTGTACTTGAGCTTGTCTACAAAACAGCTCAGATAGAATACAGATAAGGATTACTAGTAACAAGTAAGGATTATAATCAGCAAATACACCTAAGCAACTCAAATATTACCTATATCTTAAAGATGAAGGATCTCTTAGACGTGTCTTTTCTGCCATGGGCTCTGCCCATCATTTTCCCTGAGAAAATGTTAGCCTCATCCCTGCCATCCTTCTAGAAAGCCCTTAACATGAATAAGTTTGGGGGATCTTCTTTGTGCAAATGCCAAAGCATGCCATTTAGATTTAAATACAGAAGAGTGAATTTTGGATTCCCTGACTAAGCTGCAACTGTCCATCTGAGTGCCATCAAAATTCCCCTCTCTGCTCCATACTTTAAAAGGCTAGGAGCTATATCTATTTTGGTAGCGCTCTTGGGATAGGTAGGCAGGCAAAGACTTAACAGATTAACAGACATTAACAGATATTACACCAAACATGTAAACGTATTTACAACATAAGTGGTAGATCTAATATCTCCTGTGCTTACTTCCCACAGTCTTTCATGGCACAGGGAACTGGTTTGAATCCAGTATCTTAATAAAGTCTCTACTGACTACGCCAAACCTTATTTCCCACAAAGCTTGACCAGGATGACTGGAGAGGAATCCATATGCCCTTAGAGACTTGGATCACCCCTATTTGCCTGCAAGTCCTCAATTTTCTAACTGGATATACCAGACCAGTTTTCAGTATCAGGAGTTATCTTTTTACTCCAACTCCCATCATCCCCAAAAGTTGTGTTAAATCTGACATCATGTAACAAGCAATCCATGTTATCATATTTTGTTGCACTGGTGCTTTTACTTCTATGACTGTAACACATGCAGCCTTTGATTAAAATATTCTGCAAATTTTACCAAGCATGAGCTTTTGAAGTCTTCACAGCGTAAGAAATGTCATCTGGCCTTTGATGGAAAAAATGATAAGCTGGACTGTGCTGTGTTTAATAATAATGCCACTTGTCCAGAACAGATTTGTTGAATGTGTCGCCTATGGAGACATTTCAATTCTGTTCCGAGTTAACAATCCTCAGAGTGATCCTTTATGTCTTTATGGGATTTATGAGATGTTCTCTTTCTTTTTATTTAATGTATACCTGTGGACCATGTGCTTTATTGGTTTGTTATGCATGTATTCAAGTTTCTTCCAGGAGCTTACAAGTCAGATTACAAAAAAACTTTCCTTTCAATTTAACATCAGTACAACAGCCCTGTGAGTTAAATTGGGCAAAGGAGACTGACTGCCCACTTGGTGGGTTTTCAAGGCTAAAGGTGATTTTTACCTAATATCCACTTCTTCAATCTAATACTCCCCACCATATATATCATACAATAGGAAGTGTAACTCTCTGCTCATTGCAAGATCCACTACAGCATTTTTTTTTTTTACTGAGGACCATCTAGCCTCTGTTTGAAATTTGCAGTACACAAACATACCATTCAACAGCCTACAGACTGTTTCCAGGACATAACAATGCTAAAAACTCCTTGGCCTCGGCCTCAAAGAGAAGCTCTATTTGACCAGTTGCTAAAATGAGCACAACTGCACTGAGCACACAGCACTGTTTATTTCCAGGGTAATTACCTTCTTTCCTTCTGCTGGTTCTTGTGGCCGCACAGTGATGCAGCTGCAAACAGACAGAACTACCCCTTAGGGGACTGTTGATGGAAACAGGTTTTGTTGGGAACAGACTATTTTGCTAGGCTTTTGCTAGTGTATATCACCCCTTTTTTTCTTTATTTCTCTGGATATATGGCACCTTCTTTAAATTCTGTGGTGTTTCATTGTTATGAGGGTCTTGCAATTTCCAATTCAATTATCCTTTATACTGTATTCCCCATCACATATTTTCAGATGGAAATAGTTTTGTCATGGTCCTTTCAGCTTATAAAAACCAGATCTATTTGTATAGAACATGCTGCATTAAATGAGGAATTTATAGCAGAGTAAAATATAAAAACTAGTAACAGAAACAATTCAGTAGTTAGAAATTTATTCTTGTTTGCTTTGCGGACAGATGAACTTCAGTGTGCAGGTATGATATTAACTAACTAAAAAAGGGCTGAGCAGAATTTTCAAAACATCATGGAATCTGTACTACATGCAGTTGTCTTATATGGTAATCAAAAATACAAAAACCATAGAAAGCATGTAAAGCCACATATTTATGCTGAAGATGTTAATTCTCTTTAGCTACAGTATTCTGTCTATTTTCCTTTTTTGTGTGTTCTCTTTTACCTGTTCAAAGCAGGTGCAGAAAAACCCACTTGCATATCAATTTCTATGTTTCATTCCAAGGAATATGGGTAGTATCAACAGTGATATTTCCAGTGATGAATGGTTGGAGGAACTGGGTGTATCTAGTCTAATGATAGCAGTTTTCCAATATTTGAGAGGCTGCCATGGAGAGGAAGGAGTTGACATATTCTCCAAAGCATTTTAGGGCACGACAAGAAGTAACATATGGAAGCTTACTAAACAGAGATCCATCCAACCTAAAATTAAGGAGAAATTTCTGTCAGTGAAAACAATCAATCAGAGGAAATGACTTTCCTCCAGAACTTTGGGTGCTCTGCCACTGGAAGTTTTTAAGGAGAGAGTGGACTGCCTTCTGGACAGTCCAGAATGGTATAAGGTCTCCTACTCAAGCAGGTGGTAATAGTAAAATACCTCCAAGGTCTCTTCCAACATTGTTACTCTCTATCCTATTCTGTATTCTGTCCAATAACGGATCTAGTGAGTTATAACTCACTCCCAGAAGTCAGTAACATGCTTATTTATTTTACAATCAGAAAGTCTCAAAATAAATTCTAAACAACATGATTTGCTATGGACAGATTTCACATTGGTGAAAAATATCCCACCTTTCTTGATACAATTTTTAATTAAGGAATAGGTGTAATTTATCACCCTTGCTGATATTCTGCTTTCTCCCATAGTCATAATTATATAAAGCTGAACTTAAACAGTTTCTGCAATGAGTTATACTGAATTCCAAAGTTTTCATATATTTTTATTTATATAAATTCATTGCTTATATATCAATATACAGGACATCATCACCTTTCTTATTCCAAAAGTGCCTCTCAGCATCAAGCATTTAGTATTCTGCCTTGCAATTTTGCCTTATAAAACAAAGAAAGTCTTGCTACTAGAGAAATAAGTTGAGTAGACAAGCTGAGTATAAACTAAATAAGTATAACAATTCAGAGGAGCTATGAGAAAAGTAGAATTTCTTATTCCAAGCAAACCTTTATTTTAATGATCTAATCACTGTCTTGTAAACTAGAAGAGTGAGCCTACCAACTGTAGTTAAACCAGAGCCCATATTGAATCTTCTTTTTTACCAATTAGAACAGGACTCTCAGCATAATAAATATAACAAGGAAAGACTCTGAAGTCCAGTTTGACACCTGCTGACCTAAAGTTTTCATAGAGAGGTTTGTCACTGCCTTCTTTAGCAACGTTGCTTCAAATTTCCACCCTGGGATTTCCTGGTAGTCTCCCATTAAAAAAGCAATTACCAGTCCTGGATCAACCATGTACAGCAAATTCCTCAACCTATTCTAACACAGTGCAAATGTGCATGATCTAAATTCCAACCCCTTAAAGCCTCTGCATCTTGCACACACTGCAACATCCTGATTATCTTCAAGGCCAATCTATGTTAAGTGAAAATATGCAAAAGCCGATACCATTAAAGTTGAACATAACCTAATAAGATTAGGTTTACAGCTGTAAAATCAACCTAAGCTGAGGGGGGAAAGGTGTTTGCATCCAGAGGATGCCCAAAGTTCAAACATAGGTTTTTAAAGAGAATATGATATCATCAATTCATACACACGTATGTAGTTTTTCTAGCAAGGATTCTTTGGTACACAAAATACTTCTTTCTGGTCTTTCTCCTCATCCATTCCATAACTACTTTTGAATACTTTGTCTATCATTTTTACTGCTTCTTTCTGGGTAAGAAGAAAATCTCCATACAGAATTTCCCTTCAGACAACCTTACCTACACTGCAGGGAACAAAATGGGTCCTTATACTTTCCCATCAGTATGAGCAGGAATAGAAGATGTTGGTACACATGAATTTTCTCCTACTTTAAGAGTTTTGACCAATACCCAGCATGCTCCAAGAGAGAGAGAGAATCCAGAAGTACAACTGACTTACTTTTTACCGTTAGTAAAAATTTGTTATGTTGAACAGACATTTATCCTTTAAACAGTCAACAGACTTCCACTGAAGTTTCTTAAGATGCTAACAATAGTTCTCCCCATTCTTATTATGATGCACAAGGGAGGTTAAGTGTTGGGCAAAGCTGCAATTTGTTCTCCAGTATGATCCCATGATGGGATATTTGCACAAATGAAGATCACATTCCAGATTGTTGAGGTCAGATTCAGCATCCAGAGCTAACTCACTGTTCACCATGGCAACAGAACATTTGGGTTAAAATGTCTGCACTGAAAAAGCTTAAAAGATTATCTGTCAGTGTCACCAACATGCTGTAGGCTTGTGTGTGTGTATGGGTGTGTTTGTGTGCTATTTTTCCAGCTCTTGTGGTACTCCAAAATGTAGGCATTTGTTGTAAAGGATCCAAAATGCATTTTCTAATTTCTCTTTTTTACTAGGCACACCACTATCTAAGGACTCGAACAGCCCTTCACTGCTTAGAAACCCTAGCATTCAGTTGTGCATAAACTGGTACTGCATGGTTATTTCCTCCATATGGCAATTTTTTAGATGGGAAATAATTAAAATCCTGGTGGTAAGGCTGCCAATGGCACAGGAAATGACTACAAAGTGTTATGGAGGGGGGGAAAGCGTATGTTCTGTAACACATAATTCTCTTAACAGTTGACTCCAGAAAAATATCTCTCATCCCTCAGTATGAATTAACCATTAAATGTAATAAAAACCATTAAATGGAATGTTATTTGACCATCTAAAGCAGGGGTATCAAACTCATGGAGTCATATTGTCATCACATGACATATCACAACTCCCCCCCCCCTTTGTGGGGTGGGCATGGCCAGTGCATGATGCATCCAGCCTGGAGGCTGCAAGTTTGATACCCCTGATCTAAAGGAGCATATTTTAAGGCTTTTCTGACTACTTCTTCATTCAACATAGGTGGAAACTACTTTAAGCAAAAAAATCTCCCTTTGAAATTTGTGTAGCTCACACACTAATAGTGTTCCAGAAGGCCTTAAAGTCTGGCTGTTCTCCCAGGCCTTGGGGTAGGATGAATGGAGCCCCTATTTGGCATACTTTTTGTGGATGTTTTTTGCGGAATGGCTGGATATACATCTTGTACTGTGTTAATTTTGTTTTGTTTTGTTATATTGTCAGCCATCCAGAGTCATTTGGGAATCAGGTATCTCCTCTGCTGTTTAAATAAAAAAAAATGTGCCATTAATAGTTATTTTAATATCATGTTTTAAGTTGCAGATTGCTTACAAATTTGACTATATTTAGTAATTATCTCATAATATGAGTATTATGTAATTTGAGGCTGAGGGCAGTAGTTATATTACTAGCAAAAACAGAAATAAAACTTCACATATTTATGACAGAAATTCATGTATTCTCTTCTACTGGAAATTCATGTATATTGTACTCTATTTCATCAGAATAAAAAAATATTGGTATAATCTCCTTTGAAATCAAACATTTAACTTTCCTGACTAGGCTCAGTTCTGAATTGTCTGCTCCTGAATCTTAAATATTCCAGACTGATAGGTAGTTCAGCTTGCTCTGTAGGCAATACCCTGTTCCAATCTTGCTCAGAAAAGTGGCACTAATATCCACAGAACAGAACATCAAGTAGTTCCAGATATCAAAGTGGATATAAACAAGAGTCAGGACTAGTAATCCATTATTGGTACTGTTGTGAATGAATAAAAATTACTAAGCCTAAATGCAAAGCAGGTTTTGGAAGCCTGCACATTTGATTGGTCCTTAAACAACGAACAAGGATTGGCTAAACTTAGGACACTTCTTATTGGTTATTAGTTGAACTTGATGCACTAGTATTGGTTAATAGGGTAGCAGCCAACCCTATAAAAGGGGCTACTGCTGCCCATAGTTTTGCTCTGTTCTGTTCTATATTACTGTTATTAAAGAGTTGAAGTCACTGGTCAGATGTCTGGTCTCCATGTAACAGGTACATTTAGTGCTATTAGCACATTTCCAGTCTTAGGACACACTTTATTATATTACTTTAAATCACCTGACCCATATCATCTTGATAAGAATCTGGTTGGTCAAGAAGACCAGCTATCATAAATCAAAATCAAACTAGTGTAGTGATTTTTCTTAGTTATTTCCTGAGAAAATCTACCAGCGATTCCTAACTTTGGAGGATCAGGCCAGGAGGAAGGGTTTCTATGGCACAGCACCTCCCCAAGTCAGACTGATGGTTTCCAGAGGTCAGCTGAAGTGAAATTCTTCTGAATACTTTCTAGCTTAATTATTGGTATTATACTTTCATACAAATGTTTTCTGTATTGCTCTGGCATTAGATTAAAATTTGATTATTTTATTATTTAATATGTTCTACCGACAATATTCTATTGTTTGTTGGTTGACATTTAATTGATGAGTCAAGTCCCTTGATGTTATCTTACCAGAGAGCCTGAAATTTATCCAGAAAGAAATTGGCTGAGGCTATTTCCATTTCACACACACCCCAATCCTTTTTCTTTGGCATCTGAGAATTCAAAAGAGAGCGCATCTTTGCTGCAGACCTAGAACTATCACATGTGTTCCAAAAAGCAAGGGTTTCCTACCTCACCCCCCATAACAAAGATGCAAGATATAGTTCTATATTAGTTCTGCTTTACTTCCCATCACTGCTTATTCCAGTACCTACTCCACAGAAGACTGGAGTTAAGCCAAGTTAGTAAGTACTCAGATCAAGTTCTGCATGGCTGTACAGAGCACAAGCTCATTTGATCTAACACAACAATAAACTCAAGTTGACACTCATGAAAAGAATGCCTCTTTGAAGCAATGACACATGGATTAACGTTGTATAGACAGCCAGGAAAAATAATAAAATTCCTTCTCCTGGTTGATGATATAATCACTGTGCAATTAAGGCAATCCAGAAAGTACCCAGAGCCTGAAAATATGCACCTGTGCTACAAAAAGTTGTCAGCTTTTTGACTGAAAGTGAATACTTTTGATTAACAAACATTGCTGTGTAAAAAACAAATTTAGTATATGATAGCTTTTTATGAACTAATATCAATTAATTAATTCACACTTCATTATTATTTTTTACTTACCAGGAGCTGGTAAATTGAGATCTTACAACTAGCAATAGTATATTAGTATATTTTACAAATGGGTGTTGCCAACTTAGATGTTTATCTGAATCCACAATGAAAGCTTATTAGTTATTTATTATTCATATAACCAACTTTTCTTCCGTGAAAGTTGATTTCTTATTTAGCACAGATCAACATGTCAAGCATTTGTCATCTTCTGTTCCTCTAATATAGAAAGTTTGTATTCTCCCGCACAGACTATATTTTTTACTTGGATCAAATGAAGCAAAATTCTTAAGGTAAATCCACACTATTAAAAGTGGCATGATGGAATTTGATAATTCTGTGCAATCCAATCCAGTGTAATATTGCTAAGGATTTGTTCTAGAGTAAAGGATTTGTCTTTACTGACAAATCAGTAAATTTGGGGTTTTACTCCATTTCTTATTCTCCCATCTCTTCTGTCTGAAATGTAAGATTCTGCCTCTTTCAAGTCCGAAGATACTTGGCTGGATCCAATGGCTTCTATTAAGGGTAATATGGAAATTGCAGGTGACAAAAGATTTCTCTTCATATGACTAATTTGTTATATTTCACTAAATATAACAGAGATTGGAGAGGAAGTGAGACAAGATAAAAAGAGTAGCTGAGAAATTGCAGGATATTATTAGGTCTTGTTGCTGTTATTCCTTGGCTATTCTGCATTCATTATCTTTATGACTCTTTGGCTCTCAAAAACACAATCAATTTCTTCTAACTAGACTGGGACCATCTGATTATTTTCACAGGAAACTCCAATTAAAATGTCCACAATTTGAAATGGATGTGGCTGCCCATTCGCTCCTCACAAGAATAAGCATTTATCCTGCTCCAATCTGTGTTCCAAGAACTGTAATAAATTGCAGCTAGCTTCTAGCTTTTTTTACTAGATGTGCTGTCTGGTTGCTTGTCTAATGAGGTCAAGGTCAGATTTCATTGTGCGCAATTATTTGCAAGGATATGTCTGTTTTGGATCTTTTGCTGAAAGATCACAAAACAGCTGTTTGCCTGGGACTCAAGAGTTGCCCCTCATGCACATTTAACTTACTTTCCAGGTGGTTCACTAGTACCAAGCTGGTCAGCTTTGCCAATCTGTACACAGATACTGAAATTAAAGGTGGAGGAGAAGACATAGTTACTGATATTGAGGAAAAAAAGGAGATGGTGCAACCAGAGGAAGACATTGGATAGTTGTGCTCTTGTTGTTAGGCACCATTCTTTTTAAACTATCTGAATGAGGACAGAAAATCCTATTCTTAGCAAGTTTATCTTCATGATGATACCACTGATCAGAGTTGGCAATAGCCAAATATGACAGAACCAGCATTCCTATTGTCTGATGGGGAATAGAAATGGTACCCAATAGCAGTACCAAACATGGTTGTGCTGACCAGCAGACAAATGCAAATTACCTCTGTTGGCCCTTTAATAATTCATTTTTTTTCTGCGGTTCATTGGCTTAATCTTAATTAAAAATAACTAGTGGAAAAGCCAGGTTGCTTAGAACTTAAAACTCTGTCAAGAAAGAGAATACAAAACTGAAAATATCTGAGCTCCTGAGAAACATTTGTATCCCCTTTTACAATTTTTACAAATAACTCAAGGCAGTTAACATATCCAATATACTTGGTGGCTTCCTATTTTCTCCACAGTGACAACCCTGTGAGATGAGTTGGACTGAAAGAGAATTAGCCCAAGGTCACCCAGCTGGCTTTCATGGTCCCCCACTTTCTAACCTGGTGCCTTAACTATTAGATCAAACTGACCAAATCTATCTTCCACCCACCCACCCATGTACCCACCCACTCACCCACCCACCCATCCCTCCACACTTCAGTGCAATCCACACTGTGGGCATCTACAATGCTTACTTGTATATGTTTAAGGATTAAATCTTTTATCATGTTCCCCCATGTATTTTACTCCTAGCCTCCTGTTCCTAAATGCATTACTTCATTTGAGTTTTCTTCTTTTCTCTCAGTCTGCACACGATTAGATTTTACTCTTATTTGTCTGTAGAACAGGTTACTAATAAAGTACAGAAAACCTTTATCTTCCTCTGGATTAATTTCAAACAACTGTCAATCATCTCCATTCTCATAATTATAACTTGAAAATAAAGCATTGCACTGATTTCCCCCCCAAGCAACCTAGGCTCTCTGCCTTTGCATTACAGAAGAAGGTAAATAATGTAACTTTCATGCATTATCTTTCTGCCCATAAATCTCAAAATGAAGTTTTACACACTGCCAACAATGAATCTCAGGAAAAAAAAACAAACCCAAATTCTTCTGCAAACCTCACTTTGTCAATGTGTCTTGATTCTGAATGCCCCTAATGTCTATTTGCCAGTCCTGGTGAGCTCCTTTCCTTCATCATCAGCTCAATAAAATCTGTTCTTGTACTGCTCTCTTGTACATAATTTTCAATCTTAAATTGGCTTGCTCAAAAAAGCTGATTCATTTCAGAGGACATTTTAGTTTCTGAAATGCTGTGACCGAGAAACTGTTTTTCAAATAGTAGTGTGGCATTCTGAATAGCAAAATATATAAGCAGAATTAAGAAATTCTAATAGAAGAAAATAAAAATCCAGCATTATATAGTTATGCTAACTAACAAAGTAGTTGATGCTACTTTTAGGATAGTCAGGCTAAGGTCTAACATAATTGAAGTTTCCTACTGTATAATAATAATAATAATAATAATAATAATAATAATAATAATAATAATAATAATAATAATAATAATAATAATGCCAAGTAATAATACTGACATTCCAAAGGAATATATTAGCCTGCTTGTTACATTGGACAAAGAAGAAAGACTAGCACATATGACACAAAATTGTACCATTGAAGACCAAGTCTAAAAAATTGTTTGCTACCAGTTGCTGCAATGTGTAGGTTATTTAAAACAGGTTTTCCTACCTTTCTGCCACCTCATCAATAGACTTATTGCCCTTCAGGTAGCCACTCCTAACCTTAATCCTAACCCCATTATATGATGAAGTCAGTGGTGGGATAAAAAAAAATTTACTACCAGTTTTGTGGGTGTGGCTTGATGGGCCTGGCATGGCATGGCTTGGTGGGCGTGGCAGGGGAAGGATACTGTAAAATCTCCATTCCCACCCCACTCCTGAGGGAAGGTTAGTGCTGGTTCTCCAAACTACTCAAAATTTCCACTACCAGTTTTCCAGAACTGGTCAGAACCTGCTGAATACCACCTCTGGATGAAGTGAGTTACAGTTCCTGATTGTTTAGGCCTTTTGATTACATTTATTAGTCTGAAAAGATCTGCTGATCTACTTCTGATCTTTAAATGGGAACTTTTCTTGTCAACATCTCTCCTTGAGCTGCAATAGATTTTCTTAAAACTGCCAAATATCATAACTTAGGAAAATTGCTTACATAATGATTACGTCCCTCCCTCTGTCCCTTTCCTCTAAACTTTATATTAAAAATGGACTGAATGGATTTCCCATACTAATGGTTGTGTATATCACCACAAAGAAATGCCAGCCATGATAAATACATTTTAGAATCCCACAAATGCAACAGGTGGCAAGAGGAAATAATCAGGTAAAACCTGTTGGCCATGTCCCCCTTCTATAATTCTATTACACCTTAAAAAAATTAAGAACAATATTGTGGCACAAATTTCATATGTCAAAGCCCATTTTATCAGATGCATAACAAATATAAAATGTGCAATTTCATTCTTAAGCTAGCATTAAAAGGGGATGTATATATGTATGTATGTACACACTTTGTTCTTCTATTTTATATTCCCTTGTCTTCATCTTCAACTTCCATGAAATTTATTATTTGTGCCAATTATTCACTATCGGCAAATTACAACTTTTCTCACCTGTTCAAATGAGCAATCATTTGAATTATGAGCTGATTGCCAAATAAAATGAGGAAGGCATTTTCTTTACAAGGCAAATGATAAAGACTTGTATGATTCCCAGCAATGAGTCTACAGAAGTGTACATATACCCTAGATACCCACAAACAAGAGCCAGTAATTAGTAACAGAATAATAGAATATGTGTTTATATCTGCAAAGAGCAAAGGAACTGCTATTTTCCAAGACAATACAACTTTATTTTGATTTCTTTAAAGTCCTAGAAATACAGACACAGTAAGAGTTACCAGGGACACAAAATCACAAGAGTTTGAGAGGACTGTTTACTTTCCACATTTAGTGTGGAAGTCCACAGATGGTCGTTCAGGTTTTATTGAGATAGGTGCAATGAAGCGCAGCTCACCATACCATTAGGCAATCACTTCTATTGTTCAACTTACCTTATGCTAGGATCCTCCCACCTGCCCGCCCGCCCCCCAAGCAACATTTACCTGGAATCTAACTTCTTTATTTTCAGGACTTTATTATAATTGAAGCATCTGAAAGGGAAAGTATTAACATGACATTCCTGCACTTCTTTGCCAATTCTGCAATCCCCCTCCCCCCACTCACTTTAACCCGGGTTATAAGTAGTGAAAAATAGAAACGAAATAAATAAATGGCATGTTGTGTTAACTTTGGCTGGATACGGTACAATGAAGTACCACTTTGTCAAGTCATAATCTGATAGTTCAATAGCAATATTGTATGTTTTTCAGAGACGGTCTTGTCAAGCTGAAAAGAAGTTGGTTGTGTCAGCATTTTGCATGGATCACATGCTTTCAGCTATAATCACTATATCACCATCAAGCCATAGCAGTTTCTATCAGAAGATTTAAGCAGAGGATTAGTTTTTTTTATTCAGCTGAATAAATTCAGTTCAAACAAATTATTTGTTTTATATTACACATCTTACGTTTACTCATGTTACAGGATTGATAATTTGTATATTTGTAGCCTCTGACATTTAACACATTTTCCTAAGAGGAACAGCTAAACATGTCTTTTTACAATTTAAGCAAAACCAAACAAAGCAAAACAGAAGAAACCCCATAACTAAAAAGTAGTCAACTATCACCATGTATCACTGCCAATCATCCCCAGTGTTCCTGTTGTTACTGATGTTGTTACTATGGAAATACAAGGATATTCTTGATTTAAAGAATCTGATCTGGCCTCTGGATTATTCTCATGCTGGTAAAGTAGAAGGAATGAAAGTGTGGGATGCAGACAGCTTTGAATCAACTGGATTGAAAGTTTCTTTGGAGGAGAAGCTCAAGATCAGTCTTCCCAGTAGGCTATTCTGGAGGTAGCATAACTAAATGTCTCATTGAAAGGAATATGGACGAGTATGGAAAAATTAAATGGCTCTATAAACATGGACAACTGGCTGACTTATATTGATAGCTGTCACTTCACTTACAGCAGCATTTCTCAACCGTGGCAACTTTAAGATGTCCAGACTAGCTGCCAGACTTGCCAACCACTGATATACACATTTGGGATAGGGCTGAACGCAACCATTTTTCTCTTTTTAAATTTTTAATTAAAGCTTCCATGATCTTGACATCTCAGTCATGCTCCATCCCACGCAGAGCTAAGAGAATATCTAGAGTCATGAAAATTAACAATTAAAAGAAAAGAACTACTGTTCTTTTGTGAAACAGGTTTTAGCATTTTCAACAATGGCTTTCAACCCGTTATTTTATTTTAGCATTATGTGGAAACAAGCAATTAAGGTACAGACAGCAAGATTTAGAACATCAGAATTCTACTCCTTGTTTAAGAAGAAACTGCAATTAACAATTAAGACAAGCAGGTTATCTAAGCTCAGTTTGTGGCACTGAAATAAGCAAAAAATACAAGAAGTAAATGAGGAATGCTCTGCTTGTTTTGTAATGTAAATTTCTAAGATAGCTTCTAATTATATGCCCTGAATGAATTATCCAACTTTCTTTATAAAGGTCAAGGTATTTTACACACAGTTCCAACAGCTGATTTCAGAAGGGTTTATTTGATGCTTGGGTAATTCTTTTGTCTATATTCTGCATAAATACATACATACATACATACATACATACATACATACATACATAGTTTGTAGAATTTTAAAAATTAAAAAGGTAAAATTCTAAGTAAGTTTTATACTCTAGTGGATTTTTGCTGAAGGAACACAACACAGAGGAGAAACTGCCAGCAATTTATTTAATGATTCAAGACCCTAAAAAATGGAAAAGCAAGGATTTTTAAAGAAGTGGAACGCTATAATGTGAGAAATTCTAAGGATCAACTGATGGAGGATGTAACCTTGGGGTTTCTCTATTTTGCAGTTCTCTTGGCAGGGCTATCCTTGGGCTGACTGAGCTGGTGAGGAGGGCTTATATTCCTTGGTTTAGATAGGATTGCAGGGTGACCTGATAGCAGGGATCCAATATTTGAGGGGCTGCCACAAAGAAGAGTGGGTCAACCTATTCTCCAAAGCACCTGCATCTCCAAAGCAGGACAAGAAACAATGAATGGAAACTAACCAAGGAAAGAACCAATTTAAAAATAAGGAGAAATTTCTTGACAGAACAATTAACCAGTGGAACAGCTTGCCTTCGGAAGCTGTGGGTGCTTAAACACTGGAGGTTTTAAAGAAGAGATTGGCCAGCCATTTTTCTGAAATAGTTTAAGGCCGTGATGGCGAAACTATGGCACATGTGCCAGAAGCGGCACACAGAGCCTTCTCTGTAGGCACGTGAGCCGTCGCCCCAGCTCAGCTCCACCGCGCATGCACGTGCATGCCTCCTGCTGGTCTTTGCCTCTCTGCTGCACATGCGCAGGGGTGCATGCATGGTGATCGCATGTGTGTGTGGGGTCGCACATGCATGCTTCGGACAGGGCGCACGCGTGGGGTTTGCATGCAAATGCATGGGGGTGGGGCACGTGCCTGGGGGTCATGCATCCATGTGTAGGGGGGCATGCATGGGGGTTACATGTGCATGCGCACTTTGGGCACTTGGTGCCGAAAAGGTTAGCCATCACTGATTTAGGGTGATCAGGGGGTTGGACTAGAAGACCTTCAAGGTCCCTTTCAACTCTGTTATTCTCTCCAGGATCAAACAGTCCTGCATATGATTTGAACAAAACTAGGGTTCTTTCTTTCTTTCTTTCTTTCTTTCTTTCTTTCTTTCTTTCTTTCTTTCTTTCTTTCTTTCTTTCTTTCTTTCTTTCTTTCTTTCTTTCTTTCTTTCTTTCTTTTTCTTTCTTTCTTTCTTTCTTTCTCTCTCTCTCTCTCTCTCTCTCTCTCTCTCTCTCTCTCTCTCTCTCTTTATTATAAAGTTTATTGCCACCCATCTTACCACAAGGTAAGTTCTATGTTATCTGGATAACCAAAGTTCAGATTGCAAGCCACTTTGTCTTCATGCATGTATTAAACAAGTTGCACAGCCACTCTCTAAGCACACGTCACCCATATTTTATAACATTTCTCCTGTTTTATCATCTATGGTCATAATATATTTCAATCTTCCCACAACATTTCCAACTGTTGTTTAACAATGATTTCTTCAGTACAATTATAGCCCTTTCCCCCATTCTATTCTTCAACACACCACTATCATTCCAATACAAATCTTAAACAGTATTTTTTTCAGCATTCCCTCACTTCATCTTCATCCCAAATCATTGTTTCATTTTAATCCCATTCATTCTTCTAGATGTTTTATTTTAAGCCTTCTTCATTCACATCCAAAACAATTATGATTTCTAACTAAATTGTTCTGCATTCTTTCCCCCTTTTTATCTTAACTATTCCTTGTTCTCTTTGTTTACATAATTTGCAACTATTTTTCTTCTGTATACATATTATACAGTATCTTTTTCTTCTCGTTATTTTGCAGCAATCATATTATTTTTTCCTATATACATAATCTTTCATGATATCTAGAAATCACCCTTTTTTATACTTTATGTGAGTAAAACTCTACACATTTGTGTGGCATTTAATGCATAATTCTTTTCATTTCTTTCCAAGCAACTTCACTCTCCATCCATTCTGTTGAGATTATTCTATTTTCTAATACTTATTCACAGCTGACTCAGATTTTCTCTTCCTGTTACTCTACTTTTTTTTCTTCTGTTTCCATTTTCCCTCAAGATCCACTATTAAAAATAGGAAAGAATAGGTCAAATCAATCATGTTTTATTTTATTCTTCTTCCATTTGTATATATGAATAAACATTTATTTAAACCATGTATTCAAGTAAACAACACACCTATTTCTAAGCAATGCCCATTCCACAGTCACTATTACTTGTCTCCAAATGGCCTAATCATTTTTTCAGATCTTGTCTGCATTTATCTAATCATATAAAATAAAATATTTTCTTCTAGATCACATTTATTCAAAAAATTACATAACACTTGACATTACTATTATGCAACTATCATTAACATATCAAATCGAATTTTCATGTGCAGTTACAGCAACCTAAATGATACATATTCAACTTTTTTGGCATTCACATCTATTATATTTTTCCTTTGTCTTAGTTTCTCAGACATATAACAGCATGCCTATTTTTCTTTCATTCATATCAGTTGTGAATTATGCTCTTTACATTTCACTCCTCCTACAATCTTCCATATGTTATTGTCATTACCAGATGGGCCAACAGATATTGATCTCTATCTTTCATCACAGCTTTGATAAATCTTTTGGGATGATAAATAGCAGCAGATCAGAAACAATGATTACTTTGCTTATTATATGCTAGCTAGTACTGTATTTAGGGCTGTTCCCTCTTCTAACCTGGATTGTTCATATACATACATGCACATGCAGAATTATGAAGCACATTTTGACACAAATCAGTCCCTATATTTCCATTTCAAAAATGCTATTAGGGAGATTACACGCCTCTTTTTCCATATATGTGTTTTTACCTCCACCACAGAAACAGGAATTCCTCACCAAATATTTATTATGACCATTTCAGCCTGAGTGCCTTGTTTGCCAGAAGACATAATTCACAAAACAGAAATGGAAACAGCATAATCACTTATAATGCAGTGAGCCTCTTGATGCTCTTAGCTGCCTTGAAATTTCAAGAGTGCTCAATATCTAGTATAGGAAGTGGTTCAGCCTTCACTTGGCATTTATGACTAGACTGCCACTTGGCTGGGTTTTTTTTAGTACTTAAATTTTTACTTTTAATAGAGAAAGAAACAAAATAAAATTATTGGTAAAGATTCCTTATGTTAAAAATACACTGTACTGTATTTCCTGCAACTTAATGATCTTCTCCGGCTCTGCTCTATGTGGAAGAAAACAGGAAATGTGTACAAGTAGAAGATAGCAGGATTTTCTATCTAAAAAAGATCTAGCTTTTTCTCCTGTTTAAAGGTCAGGAGACAAAGCCTACTGCTATAACCTCTCACACATATCTATTGAAATTATATTATACCATATATTGTATCTTACTATATCATACCATATATTGCATCTTAAATGAGGCTGTGAGAATCTCCAGTTTGTACAGATGAATTGTAATGTTCAAAATTTAAAAGAAAGAATAATGGCTGGATTCCTAAATATATTTTCAAAGAAAAGAAGGTGTTCAATAAATTACTGCAAGCAAAGGAGTCATTTGTATGTATTTCTGCCCCCTGGAAAAAATTCTGCAGTCATTGAGCTGGGCAAGGAAGACATTTAATGAGGATATCCCAGATTTTCAATCTTTATACTATTGTCTGCAATGTGGCATTTTGCTCACTGCTTCCAAGAAAGATGGGAGTAGTCTCACCTTCATAAGGGAGAAAGGATTAAGAGCCTATTCTGACTTAAAAACAAGGAATCATTAAACCTGATCTTCCATTAAAGACCAAAGGTTGAAAGCTCATTGTGGTTTTAGTGTAAACCAAACTGTAAGAATTGTAGTAAAAGATTGCTGTTATCCAATATACTTATCATGGGTTTATTAACCAGATTTGCAACCAGGGAAGAAATAATACCATACATTTTTTTCCATAGGCTGGTGCAGCAACCAAAAGGACAGCCAGCTAAACGCCATTGTGGTGAAACTGTGTTATTTCAAGCTGCAGTAGAATCAAATGATGTAAAGCAAGCAAATCAAAGAAATTAAGTCTATGGGAAAGAGAAGGAGAGAATAGTTGCAAAGATTTTTTTAAAACAAGCAAATATCTGGGAGTACATATTTATACATATGCAATTTAAATAGACCTCATTCTAGTAGAGACTATGTCCAGATGACCTGTGCCATCTACTGTTCAATGCTAATTGTTGAAGATTTTTTTTAAGTCCCCTGCTTGTCTGGTTTCTTATATGTCTTTATTTCTTAGCTTGACTTGGATGTACAGCTCCTCAATTGGACCATTTAAAAAGAGGATTTTCTTGTGCAATAGGAAGGCACAGAGTTTTGGAAACTGGATGGGTAACAGAACCAACAAGCAGAAAAGTATTTTTATATGTATTCATTTGTATAAGCTAATAAAATTGCAGAAAGGTAAACAATGTTGAATTTACCATTTAGGGCAAAATTGATTTTTAAAAAACCCTGATAATAGTGCACGAGCCTTTTCAAAATGTAAGAGAGAAAGGACCGATATTTGAGCATTATGAATATTCTTGAAAAGCAATATAAGAAGAAGCATAATCTCCAGATAAATAACTTAGTTCCTTATGCAACACAGCTTACTTTTTGCTCCCCTAAAACAAGAGGACATCACCACCACCAGGGAGCATCCCAAAAGTAAACCCTCCAATTATTTCACAATTGAAAAAGGGATGTTCTGATGCAGTGGTTGCCAACCAGTGGGCCAGGGACCACTGGTGGTCTGCGAGAAAATTTTGGTGGTCCGCAGAAAAATGTCACCCCCAAAGCAATTAAGCCAGGCTACGCAAGAACACAAGGCTACGCCGCCCACATAACCCACGGGAACACAAGGGTTGCGTTGCTTGCATTGCAAACAACATGAGGTAGTGAGAGGAGGGGAGAAAGGGTGGAGGGGGGGACTTGCCCCACTTACCCCATGCACCTTGCCTGGCCACTGGGCTGCTTCCTTCTGCTTTTTTCTTCTTCTGCTTTTGGCTGCACACAAGGAAAGCAGCAAAAGTCTTTCTTTCTCTCCCCCAAACACCACCAGAAATGAGTCTTTGGGACCCTGCAAGGCATCCTGCCGGTGTGACCCTGCAAGAGGCTCTGCCGGTGTGACAAGTCTCACAAAGACTCATTTCTGGTGATGTTTGGGGGAGAGAAAGAAAGACTTCTGCTGTTTCTGCTGTTTTCCTTGCATGAAGCCAAAAGTCAGTCAGTCACTCTCTCTCTCTCTCTCTCTCTCTCTCTCGAACAGAGCTGGAGATGATATCCTGCAATCCCAAATAAAGAATGATTGATCGATAGGAAAACAGGGTGCAGAATTTTCCTGCAGACTTTTTTAGAGATTTTCCCAGGGTCTCTGGTCCAAGGGATTTAAAATTATGAGTTTGGTGGTCCCTGAGGTCCAAAAGGTTGGCAACCCCCTGTTCTGATGTACTCACTCACCTTTTCCTCACTCCAAGATTATTGCATGAATATTACTTCTCCTGGAGAGTTCTCCTGTGAGTATACTGCATTTTGAAACCTTCCTTAAACTCTATTGGATTTTATAATATAACAATAGTGGCATTATTTATGCTAAAGTTTATGGAATGCTTTTTACTGATGAGAAACTCCAACCAAGCATGTTCTAAAACATTTGCCATAAGATAAGAATGCAGTATCTCCTCTTGTATTGCCTATAAGAAGGAAGTATATATACAAACTGTCTAGAGTCCATCTAGACTGAGGTGGGGATAAGCTGCATAAAGGGAAGTGGAAGGAAAGCTAGCATATTTGAAATGATTTGAATTTCTCTTAAAGGCAGTTAATAGAACAAAATATGGTTCACAACAGACCATAAAGCATCCATCTCAATGAAACTAAAAGCAGGTTTGACCCCAGGCTTCTGATAGTAATAACTTTCAGTTTCATGAAGGAAGAAAGGTAAAGTATAAATATACAAAGAAAATAAGTAAAATATAGAGCATTAATCGAAAGACAGATGGTACTGAAAGACCAAAGGTCTTCAACACTAGAGCAAATAGAACTTTACAAATGTTAATTGCCATAATAAAATAGTGGCTAAGGAAACTAATGTGCTGATTATGTAGAGATCAGATGTGACTGATGTTCTGTCTATTTCAAATCCCTGGCATGGCTTATATCCATTTAAAGTGTAGGTTTAAATTATTATACAGAACTTGCTTAATAATAGGACCGCAAGTGCAATTCTACTCTCTCCAATATACACAAACAATGCCTGAGTGATGTCCTCTATTTTTGTGCAATTTGACTTGCAGTGGGATATTAAGGAAGTACTATTCCTTAAAGTTGTAATCATCAAGTAGTAAATATACATACATACATAACATACATACATACATATTGTACATACATACATACATACATACATGCATACATACATACATACATACATACAATAGCCAGTTTGGTGTAGTAGTTAAGGTGCTGGCTTAGAAACTAGGAGATGATGAGTTCTAAACCTCTCTTAGACTTGAAAGCCAGTTGGATGACTTTGGGCCAGTTACTCTCTCTCACTCCAACCTACTTCATAGGGCTGTTGTTGTGGGCAAAAATCAGAGGCAGGAACATTACGTATTTTTGCTGCCTTGAGGTGACCAAAATATTTTTTTAAAAGTGGGATAAAAATATAGCGATAATAACAGCATATGAAACATTTCCACCACTGAGCAGCACAAAAACTGTAGTTTAACAAATACATTAAATTAAACAAATATCATAAATAAAGTTCTTTCTAACTAATTCCATTTACAATAGTTGTCCCATTAGTTTGGCCCATTAATTCCATGGAGACACAACTACACTGTGCTGGATGGACAATGGTATATGCCAGCATTCAGGAAGATCATTTTTAATTATCCCTGGAGAAACTTTGATTCCTGATTGACTGCATTAACCTCCTGAAGAGAAAGTAAACAATCTGCTCTTTTGTCAGTTGGAAAATAATTGCCATGGCTACTTTCAGAAATCAGACTTCTAGCATTAGTTATATTGAGAGCAAACAGGGTAGCTAGGTAAATAAAAACTATATAAACCCAAAGAAAAAAGCTGAAGACTCAAGCATCTCTCGCATTACTGCTGACTGATTGAAACTGCATGCTTGGTGAAAGCTTAGGTGCAATATCCATTTTTAAGGCTGATTAAAAAAGTTATCATTGCAGAATAAATCACTTCCTCAAATGAACTCTTCTGGTATTCCCATTTGCCCTCAATTCATGAATACTCCTGAAATCTGATTAATCTTGGTATGACCAACACTACTTTGTGTGAAAGAATAGACACTGTATGCTGTTACAATCCATATTCCAAAAACTGATGTTAAATGTGTTTCTGTGTTAGGATGACTTGCCATGGCACTTTGCAGCTGATCACTTTCCCTGTAGTACTGTATTATTCTATTACTCTCTTAGGGCCTTGGGCCACGTACATTTCGAATCTAAACATGTGATGCCACATTCTTATTCATATTTTGGTACTAATTTTTCACATGCAGTAAAATATGGTCAGATTCATCTGAAGCTCAATCAACAGAACAAAATTTGAGATCAGATCTTGAGTGAGAGGGAGGAAAACTTAAATTAATTAATTAATTAAACATTAATTTATAAATTAAATCTTCAATCAAGTCTTACATACCTGTGTTAAGGTATTGAAAAAACTTGATAGTTCAGCTGAGCCTTAATCTATTATTTTTGAGAACTCAGAAGAATGGATGAAGTACAGAATTGGAGAAGGTCCTTAACCTCAAAAATTGGAAATTAGAGGATCCATGAAATTGAAGTTAGTTTGACATAAATATCTGGGAAGACTGTAGAAATTATTATTATATAGTAACAAGGATCTGTCAATAACTACTCTTGCCAAAGTAATCTTATTGAATTTTTGAAAGCTTACTTGTTTTGATATTTATTGTTGTGGGAATGCTGTAGACATAGCAGATTTCAGATTCCAACCTGAAAGGCTATAGACCAATGGCATTCTGATCAACAAGCTTCATAAATATGGGCTGGCTATTATGAGTATTAGACATATATGTAGATGACCAGGATGAGCCTGAGGGAGGGCTCAAGTGTGTTATTAGTTTGGAGTCCCTTTGCATCCACAAGAGATGTAAGCCCAGCCCTGCTGGAATTCTGTTGACTTTATTTATTGCCAATTTACCTTGACCATTAGTATTCAGATTCTTGATTAGAAGTAGCATAATAAATATGTACTCATTTCTTGCACACTATACTATCCATAACTGAAGTGTATTCATAAACAACTCCTCATTGGAGTGAAACATCAAATGGAGGGCCACAAGGTCAGTCAAGGGTCCAGTATTCTTTAACATTTTCAGTAATAACTGGGATCAAGAGGTGAAGCAAATATTTATCAAATTTGCAGATCATACAGAATGTTCTGTATTCTGTACAGTGGTAGATTTGTCTTCTGTACAGATGCAGATAGATAAACTCAACAAAACATCCATAACAAAGTATTTTTATTGGTTCATCAGGTATCCTCATAACTCACATTTGTGATGAAGTTCTTCTTTAATGAACAATCCTTTGTATAGCTGTCTTACAGGTAAAAAGATGGTTATCTGATATCCTTTTCCCCTCATCTCGTAGCAGTAGAAGTAGAAGTTACCATGAGTCTGTGAGTTCAGTCAAGAGTGAGGAAACCTCCCCCCAACCCATCGAGGGTCAATTTAGTGACCAATCAGGATTACAGATGAGGTCACGTGACATGGACTACATTTCCCAGGATACCTTAACTACATTTACCATGATGCATTCCCTTAAGGGAACAGCTCACAATTGCGAATTAACTATCCAATTCCCATACATTGGCTGGACAGCACACAGAACTAAATAGGATAGCTGGAAGAGAGAATTAAAATTCAAAATATTGATAAAGATGGGGAAGGGGATAAAAATAACAAAATGAAATTTAATGTGAATAAACACAAAGTTGTTCAACTATTAAATATTACTACCTTTATTGTCATTTTTCTCCTGCACACATTAAAAATGAAATTCTGTTGCCTGCTCTCAAAAGTGTACACATACATAACACACATATAGAAATGCTATATACATACATATACCTACACCCTAACATATAAATACATATAAATATTAATCACTGTCCATGAGGGGGAGGAAATGTGTGGGCATATGATATACAGGTAAATGAGGAATACCTAACTTGATATTAAAATCTAAGAAAAGAGAACTGAAGGAAGAGATGAGGGCAGTTTCCAAGCATCTTAATGGATGTCACACAGAAGAAAGTCAATGCCCCTCCTTTATCATCCCAGGGTACAGGACACAGTATAATGGATTTAAGTTACAGGAATGTAATGCTAGGAAAAAACAAGAACAATTTGACAGTGGAACCAATTATTGGAGGTGACCTTCCCTTCTCTGAATGTGTTGTGTCAGCAATGCTTTAATTGCATTCAGCACAGGGTTGTCTTCAATGGCTTAAGAATAGGTCAAATAATAACTTCAAATAATCTGTTAATTCAGGTTTCTTTAAGAGCTGGATTAAGATGCATTCAATTCATACATTGTGATGTCATTACAAATACACTAATATATATTCCAAAATATATATTGAACTCTTAGGTTATGCCTCCTTGTTGTATTCAATGTGAAATCTTATTGTAGAATTCTTATTATATTGTATAGAATACAATAACACAATACAGATAATGAATATGCATATAGACGGAGATGACAATAACCATGGCAGAAACTTGAATATTCTGGACAGAGTATGGTTACTGAATGAGGCAAACTCTCTCCTTATTTATTCAACCTTTATCTTGAATCTATATTGAGAGAATCTGGGTTGGAAAAGATGAGCTTGGTTTTAAATAGAATAGAATAGAATACTTTATTGGCCAAGTGTGATTGGACACACAAGGATTTTGTCTTGGTGTAAATACTCTCAGTATACATAAAGAAAAGATACATTCGTTAAGAATCAAGAATCATAATGTACAACGCTTAATGATAGTCATAGGGTACTATGACAATCAACAATCAAATCAGTCAAGTGGGAGGGGATGGGTGGTCAGGAGTGGTGAGAAGATTAACAGTAATAGTAGTGTACACTTTGTAAATAGTTGAACAGTGTTGAGGGAATTATTTGTTTAGCAGAGTGATGGCTTTCTGGAAAACACTGTTCTGGTGTCTAGTTGTTCTGGTGTGCAGTGCTCTATAGCGTCGTTTTGAGGGAAGGAGTTGAAACAGTTTATGTCCGGGATGTGAGGGGTCTGTAAATATTTTCACAGCCCTCTTTTTGACTCGTGCAGTGTACAGGTCCTCAACTGAAGGCAGGTGGGTAGTAATTGTTTTTTCTGCAGTCCTAATTATCCTCTGAAGTCTATGTCTGTCCTGCTGGGTTGCAGAACCAAACCAGACAGTTTTAGAGGTGCAGATGATAGACTCAATAATTCCTCTGTAGAACTGTATCAGCAGCTCCTTGGGCAGTTTGAGCTTTCTGAGTTGGCGCAGAAAGAACATTCTTTGTTGTGCTTTTTTGAAACTGGAGGATAACATCAATAATCCTATCATGCTGACAACACTACTCTGATAACTGAAAAATGTAAAATATCTGTAAGCTGTAATAGTAGAGGCACGGGTCACAGTGACAAAGATGACTAAGATTAAATATACAGAGGAACAACATAATGACAGCAGTAGCAACTACTGCTAAAACTGATGATGAAGACACTGAAGTGGTAGATAGCTTCTGCCTTTTAGGATTCACTAAAACAATTAGTAGTCAAGAAAGATGCTACAGACTAGCATCTTTCTTGGTAAAATAGCAATAAAGGCCTTGACAAAATATTTGGATGTCTGATGTGTCTGTGATGTATCAGGATGAAGCGGGCAGTGGATGTGAAAGTTGGATTTTGAAAAGCAGGATAGAAAAGTTTTTTTTTTTTTTTTAAAAAAAATTGGTTTTTAAAACAAACATAAACAAACAAAACATAAAAACATCAAGTCATCATATATATATATATATATATATATATATATATATATATATATATATATATATATATATATTCTTAAGTTTTTTTGGTACTTACATGTATGGCATTCAGCTTTGTTCGGGTATTTTCCCACGTCATTGTAGTTGTGCTTTTGAAGTTGTAGCAACGTTTCGGCAGAATCTCATCTGCCATCATCAGGCTTCTGTATAGTGTTCATCTGTGAGTCAGACTTTTACAGTGGTTTCAGCTTCCTAACTAATGATAGCTGTCCTTTTACCCGGAGCCAAGCTGCACTAAAGGCCTCCAATAAAGTAACACAATGTTGCCAGCCAATCAAGATACAAAAAGAGCCAAAAAACAGACAGAGGATATTAGAAACACCAATCAAGCAGAACACAGCAAACTCCAAGACCAATAAACACAGACCAAGACTCCCAACCAATCAGGATGAAGAAAAAAACATTCTGGCACAGCAATAGGCTGCCCCAAATTTAAATCTGAAACCACTGTAAAAGTCTGACTCACAGATGAACACTATACAGAAGCCTGATGATGGCAGATGAGATTCTGCCGAAACGTTGCTACAACTTTAAAAGCACAACTACAATGACGTGGGAAAATACCCAAACACACACACACACACACAGTGTGTCGGTTGGTTTACAAATTGTTTTGTGCTTCCATTTCGTAGTCTTCAATTACAATTACATTGTATATAATCTCGTATTTTCAATGAAATATTAAATACATTAATATTATTATTAATCAATCATTTGACTATACTTTTATTCATTCATGTTTTACGAAATAATCATATTTTACTTAATTTGTTTTATGACAGTTCATATTATCATCCCAAATCTATCCTAGAATCATTTTGCAGATATAATAAGAAAAGAATACATCTTTATATATTTATTATTTTCTAAAAGTCTACCTATTTCATTACTATATTTTATTGTCTAACCATTGATAGAATAGATCCCAAATTTTATAAAATTGTTTATCATCTTGTTCTCTAATTTCAAATGTCAATCTACTCATTTCAGCACATTCCAATATTTTCTTAATAATTTCCTCCTGTGATGGTGTTTTCTCATTTTTCCAGTTTTTAGCAAATACAATCCTAGCCGCTGTTAATACATTTACAATTGAGTATTTCAAGTCTTTACTATATATTTCAGGTAAAATTCCCAATAAAAATATCTCTGGTTTCAAATCTGTATGTTTTTTTGTCATTTTTTCCAACCACGTGTGGATTTTAGTCCAGTATTTTTTTAGCATCTGCACAAGCCCACCACATATGGTAATATGAGCCAGGTGTCTGATGACATTTCCAACATTTTTCGGATTTATTCTTGAACATTCTTGCTATTCTTGTCGGGGGGAAATGCCACCTGTAAAACATCTTACACAAATTTTCTTTATATGCTGTTGACATTGTCATTTTATAATTTTTGCCATTTCTCTAAATCAATCCCATATCCAAAATTCTTCCCCCAAGCAATCATAGTTTCTTTAACTTGTTCTTCTTCTAGTTTAATTTCTAATAAATATCCATACAATTTTTTAATTACCTTTTCATCAGTACCTGTCGAAATCTTATCTAAGTCAGTCAGTTTATCATAGAAACCTTCTGTTTTAGAATCTTTATCATACCTTGAATGTATTTGTGCATATGAAAACCAATTCATCTTTATACCTTGTTCCTCTAGTTTTTGTATAGATTTAAGTTCACCCTTTTCATTCAATATTTCACTATATCTAACTGTTTGTTCCTTTTTGTATATTATAGGATAAGAAAATGCTTCAATAGTCGATAGCCAGCCTGGAATTTTCAAATAACATTGTCTTTTAATCTTCTCCCGATTTAACCACAGAGACTCCCGTATATAATGTCTTCTAAAGTACCCTGTGTTTTAGTTCCTTTATACCATAAAAAAGCATGCCACCCCAACAACAGGTCATGTCCTTCTAATGTCAACAATCTAGTATTTCTTAATGTTATCCATTCCTTAACCCACATCAAATTTTTAGCTTGGTAATACAACTCCCAATTAGGCAAACCAAATCCTCCTCTTATTCTAGCATCTTGCAAAAGTTTTAACTTTATTCTCGCTTTCTTACCTTGCCATATATATTTCAACACAATTTTATTTAAATCTTCAAAGTAGTCTTTTCCAAGCCTAATTGGAATTGTTTGAAACAAATATAAAATTCTGGGTAATATATTCATCTTGATTGTTGATATTCTCCCTATTAATGAGTTGTAAATTTTCCCATTTCGCCAAATCTAGCGCTATCTGCTGTTTAAGTTTGATATAATTATTCTCTTTTAGTGTACTGCATCTTGCTGTCAAGTATATCCCCAAGTACTTGATCTTATTCATAACCTGAATTTTCAATAGATCTGCCAGTTCTTCCTTTTGTCTTGATAGCATATTCTTTGTCAAGATCTTTGTCTTATCTTTATTTATTTTCAAACCAGCCACCTTTCCATATGTCTCTATCTTTTCTATCAATTTTGATGCTGTTTCTAGTGGGTCTTCTAAGATGAAAACCAGATCATCTGCAAATGCTTGCAACTTAAATTCTTCCTTTTTAATTTTCATCCCTTTTATATTCATCTCTAATATTTCTATTTAGCGCTTCCAAAGTTAACACAAACAACAGAGGTGATAGTGGGCACCCTTGTCTTGTTCCTTTTCTTATATCGATAGAGTCTGTCAGTTCTCCCTCTATCATTACCTTTGCCGTTTGCTTATGATATATAGCTTCTATTGCTTGAATAAATTTTCTAGCAAAGCCCATCTGTTCCAGCAGTAATAACATGAATCGCCAATTCACATTATCAAATGCCTTCTGTGCATCTAGAAATATCAGAGCCATTTGTTTTTCAGGATGTGCCTCGTAGTATTCCAAAGTGTCCAAGATTACTCTCATATTGTCTTTGTCTCTTTGGCAGAAATCCATTTTGATCAGGATGGATAAAATTATTTAAATATTTTTTAAGTCTTTCTGCCAATATTGAAGCAAAAATTTTATAATCTGTGTTTGGTAGGGAAATAGGTCTATAGTTCTTGATTTGTAATGGATCGGTCTCCTCTTTTGGAACAAGTGTGATATAAACTTCTGACCATGATTTAGGTATCCTCTTCTTTAACAACTTCATTCATAACTTCTAGCAATGGAAGATTCAATTATTCTTGTAATGTTTTGTAAAATTCTGCCGGAAGTCCATCTGGGCCGGATGCCTTTCCATTATTTTGCTTCTTGAGTGCTTCAGTTAACTCCATCATCGTTATATTGCTTTCTAACATTGTTTCAATCTCTTTAGGTATCTGGGGTAAATTAGCATTCTGTAAATAATGTTTAACTCTCTCCTCATCAATATTCTCTTGTGTGTATAGTTTCCCATAAAAATCTCGAATGATTTCCTTCTTCTGTTTACTACCATAGCAAACTTGGCCTTGGTCATCTATTAGGATAGAAAAGGTATTGATGGTTTTGAGAAGAGTCCTGAGAATATCATAGCTAGCCAAAAAACCAAATGGATAACAGAAACCAATCAACCCAGAACTCTCATTTGAGGTCCAAATGAACAGGCTCAAATTATCACATTATGCAAAGGCCTAGCTCTCTTGGGATATCTCTAATGCTAGGAAAGAGAAAAATAAAATAACCAGCAGCAAGATGTTGGAGACAGCTCAGCAATTATGGGTGAACCATTAGAAGACCTGAAAAACCAGGATGAGGATGGTTCATCCCAGAAAAGTGTGTGTGTGTGTGCGTGTGTTTGTTAATAGGTGATATCAACTTGATGACATATAATCAATTGAAATGAAAATGGACTGAACAGTTAATATAGATGGTTATTCACGCTTACACATAAAGATGCCTTGGTGATTAGTAAATATTAACAAAACACCCAAAAATAAAAAGAAAATATTAGGAAATCACCTTGAGATCTTCTTAGGCAGTCGCATTAGCCAGAGATTTCTGTATATTCTGCAAACGCAGCAAGAAATATAGGAAGGAGGGGAAGAGAGGAAGAGAATAGTGAAAGGCAGTGTCAGGCACAGCCTTGTTCATTCTCTGCAGAAGGGAAATTGACAAGAGTTCTGTCTGCTTTGTCCTTATCTTTGCCAAAGTAGGAGCATATGTCAGAAGGCTTGGAGTTTGTAGTTCTTTTTTCTTTTGTTGTGTAGTTTGAAGGTTTGGAATTTTGGTTACACCTCCAGAGTGGAATGAAAGCTGGTGTGGAAGTACCTTTATGATGAAATTTTAGTACATACACTTCCAAAATCTTTGTTTAGATTGTAATGCCCTCTTTCCAGGTTTCAGCTGTTACTGCAGCTATGACAAGCATACTTAGAAGCATTGGAAAAACCACCTTTGGTACCAAAATTCCAATCTATCTTCACTGTTGTCAGTGGGGTTTTTAATACAGAAGAAATATAACTTGGCTAAGTACATTCACCCATAAGAGATACTTCTCTGTTCATATAAGCACAGACTTTTCTGTGATATCCATACAAACACATACAACATCTTTGAAAATACATATAGGGAAGCAGAAGCCGGATATTCATTTTTCATATGGAAATAAATTGAAAGGCTTTTTTTCCCGTCTGCTCCATCTCCAGCAGAAGTTGGGTACGGTTGTGATTGCACAAAGTGTTTTGTGGCTTCTTTTGGTCAAAGTTGGCTTGAATGAAAATAATGAGCAGATACATTTTAATTTGTTCTTCTTGAATTCCAGAGAGAAAGTAGTGTACTATGGAAGTGTCAGTAATATCTGCGGTCATTAAAAACGCTACTTTGGTTGTTCCTGTATATTCTAGTTTTTAGTGTGTCAGTGATGCCCATATTGTCGAAAAGCAATTATTATTGGCAGATTTTCACTGATAACATTCAACAGAAGTTAAAGTTGGATGTGATTTTATACTTTTTAAAGTGGGTTGAAAACTATCCTTATAAAGCAACACCGTCTCTCAGACCGCCAGAGAAATAGTCTTAGAGAACTTTAGTAATTAATGTGCAAGACTAATCTGCGAATTCATGTGACAAAAATGAATTTTTAAAATCATTGCCTTGTCTGAAAATTAAAAGGGTGATGAATGAGTTTGTAAACTGATATATGCCAGTTTGTAAGGGTTTTCTGTCCCTCAACTGTATCTTTCTTTATCTTTGTTCAGTTGTACTAGTAATCATTCCGGCAACCTTTTAGGAATGGCACATTTTGAAACCTCTCAAAAGACAACATGTTTGCTTTAGTGGGCTTCCTACTCCCAGCCTCCTTGTTCTTCCCCTTGCAGCTCTTCTACCACACCAGTGGAATAAAGCTGAGCATGGCCTCTAGGGGACTCTGGCAGGGGTGGGATTCTACCAGTTCGCACCTATTCGCTAGAACCGGTTGTTAACATTCTAAGCAGTTCGGAGAACCGGTTGTTAGAAGAAATTACTGGCCTAATCCTGTAAGGAAGGCAGGAAGGAAACATGCTGGTGTTGCTTACAGAAACTGCCTCTCCATTAAGCCTTATTAAGTCTTCCTGATTTTCCAACAATTTAATGCTGGCTGAACATTGTTATTTTAATCCAACATATCTCGAAGGCACTTGGTTTGTGAAATCCAGCCTAGGGTATTTAAATTGAACCGGGATGTTAGGGAGTTCAATACGCCTGTGTTTGTTTTTAATTGAATTATTATCTTTTCTTCCATTGTATTATTCTCATTGGCTATGAGGGTGTTTTAGCATTCTTTCTGTATGGATTGTTTATTGCCCAGAGTTGTAGGTGTCTACAGGTAGTCCTTGACTTATGATCACAATTGAGACCAAAGTTTCTGTTGCTAAGCGAGACATTTGTTAAGTGAGTTTTGCCCCATTTTATGACCTTTCTTGCAACAGTTTTTGAGTGAATCACTGCAGTTATTAAGTTAGTAACATGGTTGTAAAGTGAAACTCGCTTCCCATAGACTTTACTTGTCTGAAGATCACAAAAGATGACCACATATCACTGGAACACTGCAATTGTCATAAATATGAGTCAGTTGCCAAAGGTCCAAATTTTGATCTTGTGACCACAGGGATGCTGCAATGGTGAGAAAAATGGTTATAAGTCTTTTTTTTCAGTGCCATTGTAACATCAAACAGTCACTAAATGCACTGTTGTAAATCAAGGACTACTTGTATATTTTCTAAATAAACAAATGTAGTACTGAAAGAGAACTATATATTCTTGTTCTTATTTATATAAGAATGTATTGTGATTTTGAGTAACTTAAGATTTTATCTGCTCCCATGATTTTATTAAACTTTATTTGTGATTTGTATACTGAAATGAATATCACTTTTCTGGTTTATGCTTTATATTTTTAAGTTATAATTTCATGTATTGTCAAAAACATTTTTATTATCTTGAGCTTCTTGGAAGAAAGTCAGAAAAAGTACATTTTTAAACATCTCCCCATGGTCTTTAAGAAAGAGAAGCCTAATTAACCTTATTTGTTCTGCCTCTGCATTGAGTTGATTTCTTCACAAGAAATTTAAACTATGAGGCATAAAACAAACCCAACTTCTCAGTAATTTGTATAATCCTTGACTGAGATTCTGGTGATCGTAGGGCAAAACCTTGACTGGCCTGTGATGAAAACTGAAATGTTTGTTTTAATCCTAGGCTTTTTAGCTAAAGGGAAGTGCAAAGGCACAGCAAACAGAAAGCTGCAGGACTGGAAAGTCGTGTTTGAATAACTGAGGACAAGAGCTTCCTTTTTGTGGAACAAAATTAACCTATTTATTCTATACAACCTCAAGTCCCAAAGTTTGACCAGTCTTGTGAATGACAGAGAGAAAGGGTGGTCTATCTTCTTTAAAAATAATTTTGGATTTTAAAAAATTAAAAGGAAATGCTTTTATCAGAAGTATTTTTTATCTTTAGGAAAGGAAAATTATTTCCATCAGAAAATACCATTTCCCCCAGTTTGAAATGAAATTTCTTTTGGGGGCCTATGGGCATTACTGCAGCTTTCAGTGCTGGATGAGGGATTTTTACAACTATCCACAGCCATTCTTGCCTCAGTCCTTGGTTTGTAAAGCTGGTGACCAGAGAAGCCACTGGACCCATCAAAATAATGATGTTGTACGAGGAGAGCCAGTATTTTAAAATAGATGGCTTTTCTCAATGTTTAACTGTTGGAAGATCTCTTGGGAGCTTTTTCAGCCTTATGAAAACATGCGAGAAAAACCAATTTGAAGAACTTGCGGCCAGTATTGATTTTGTGTTAAACTCTTAATCCGCCCTACCCCCTATTATGAGTGATTAATTTATATAATTAGTGGTGCTGTGATAATGTGTTAAGATCTTAGTTGCTGTCTTCATGTAGACTAGATAATTGCATGCTCAGTTATTCCCAAAGGCTTCATACATGGGGAGACTGTCTTCTAATGAGTATAATGTAAGCAGTATTATTACTGAATTGTAGCATGTTATTTCATACCTACTGGGTACATGAAAATTATCGGCCTCCAAAAGGTGGTGATTCATGGTTCTCAGACTCCATGTGGCTCCTAAACACACCTCTGCATCCTCAAAATATCCCCAGGTCATGCCACCAACATTTCATATTGATATCATTTTGCCTCCAAGAGATGAAAAAGCACCCATTTATGTGAGAAATTTCATTCACACTGCTATAGCTGAAAAGTTTTGCCCTTGCACATAGCATCAGAAAAGCCCTGCATGGCTTATTGGAGGCTGAAAATGTTTTAAAATATAAGCCTTTACCAGAAAATGTATATGACTGAAAGTTACCTAAAGTGGTCTACAGATATAAAGGTCGCTGCAGTGTAGTCTTCTTCAATTTCCTCAAAAATGTTGGGACTGCAACCTTTACAATGTGTAGAAAATATCAGTAGAAAAGAATATATGTAGCTCAGGGTTGAGCTGTGGAGTCTCTCTGAGCATGGCTGTTTGCTTGCAGACATTTCATTACCTGGCTAGGTAATGTCTTCAGTGCTAGAAGGGAGTGGGGATTGCTGTCTGTTTATAGACAGTAGTTTGCCCTGTCAGTACTGGTGGGGGTATTGTTTTCTCTTTGGTAGTTTCTTGATTAGCATATTGTTTTCTGTTTATTATCTGCAAGCAAACAATGATGATTAGAGAACACCATGGACTGCACAGTTCAATCCTAAACTACATATATTCTCCTCTATTGGGTATTTCTACAAATCCCAGCCAACATAATCCTGATATCTTCTCTGTGCTGTATTTCTAGGACAACTACAAAATGTCAGCTCGGGAAGGCTACTCTTGATGAATTACAAGTTATTTTCATTGGGTTTGTATATTTGTGACAGACTTCAAAACAACAAAAATGCTACACATGGGCCTAAAGACAATTTTGGAAATTAAAGGCTAGATTGCTGGTGGGCCAATCAGTGCAACTTCACTGCTTTTCATGACCATGTAAATTGTCTGAAGAGGCAACAGTATCTGTCCCTTAATAGCACAATTAATACTTAATAACATGATATGATGACAAAGCTCCCTCTCTCCAGCCCCTGAGAATTCTGAGAACTTGTTAAATTTATCCAGAGAATTAAAACTGTGCTTTCCCTTCCTTCATATTTATTTGTATCTGCATGTTCACTTTCTACATATCCATTCAGATATCTCCTTGGAGAGAAAAGCAACAGTTCAGTGTCCCACAGAGGCAGTGGTGGGATTCAGCCAGTTTGCACCACTTCGGGAGAACCGGTTGTTAACTTTCTGAGCAGTTTGGTGAAGAAATTTGTTTGATGCAGTTTGTTTGAAGCAGTTTGTCTGAAGAAATCATTAGGGCAGAGAACAGCTTGTTAAATTATTTGAATCCCACCACTGCACAGAAGCTACAAGCTTTTCTTTAGTCAGCTGCAGATCTTTAGCCAGCGGTCCTCCACCAGGTAATAATATTTTGGAAACTGGAAAGATAATGGAAGGTAATACTTATGTGCCATCATCCAACATGATAAAAGTATACTGTTCATAATTTCAAGCTTTGTGTTGAAGTTTCCAGTGTAAAGAAGCATCTTTTTATGTCTATACCAGTTTTTCTCCATCTTCAAATCTTCCAGGTATGATGGATTTAAAATCCTATCATTTAGCATGGATATTGAAGATGCCAGCCCTTCAAGGTAGGCCAGGCCAGGAAACAGACACCGTATGGATTACGGCAACTTGATTTTATTGGTACAAGGAAGTTCCTCAACCTTGGCAACTTTAAATTTCAATTCCCAGAACTTCAGTTCCCAGAACTCCCCACTCATCAAACTGGCTGGGGAATTCAAAGAGCTGAAATCCACACACTTTAAAGTTGCTGAGGTTAAGGAACATTGTTATATAGGGTATAAAATATAATAATATACAATATAATTATAATATATATTATAATAATATATTATAATAATATATAACATAATATATATAGGGTTATCTGAGGGAATGTCTCTTGCTGGTCACATCTACCTGACCCATTAGAGCGGGGAGGCAGGGAATGTTGCGGGTCCCATCCCTGAGGGAGATACACCTGGTGGGACCCAGAAGAAGGGACTTCTCCGTGGTAGCTCCCTCTCTCTGGAACATCATTCCCCCAGAGATTAGAATGGTCCCCAATCTAGCACTCTTTCGAAAGGCACTGAAGACCTGGTTTTGCCACTGGACCTGGGGAACCCAGAGTGAGATGGAGCCCATTAAATGGCTAGTGTGATCTGCTGTCGCTAGGCGGGAGTTGGGGGGTGATTTTTTTTATTTTTTATTTTGTCCAGATTTTGTTCTATTGTACTTTATTAATTTATTTGATTCTTTTTGTTAGTTTTTATTGTTTTCTATTTTTATTTTTTGTTTTAAATATGGTTTTACATTGTGCAAGCCACCTTGAGTCGCCATGGGTGAATAGGCGGCAATATAAATAAATAAGTTAAATAAATAAAAATTAAATAAATAAATAAATAATAACAATGTTGAAAGCCAGGCAGAATTTCCCTCTCTCCCCCTCCTATACAATACAGAATCAAGACATGGGTATTTCTCATGCTTCCTCATTTCCCAGGACTGAGTTGCCTTTTACTTTCTCATTTATAATCTCTTAACAGTTCTGCTATAGTTCTTTGCCAACATTATTTCTGCTTTCCTCTAATAAGTGAGGACAATTATAGCTGTTCCCGCACAATGAAACAAAGGAATATTAATAAAGTTTGGAAAATTCAAAGGTGGAAAAATTGACAAATTTATTAACAAAATAATTATGTTCCAATAAAGGTGTTTAATAATCTACATGCATTCTGTTATATTTATCAAGGTCAACTTTGGAAACATGAATATTATAACAAAGCTTCTGACAGTAATTTTCATTGTCATTTTTTTAAAATAATATCTTGTGTAAAATGTATGTTTATTCAAATTGACTTAATTATTTTAACATCATTTTTTTCCTTTTCAAGCCATGTACAGGCCCTTTCCGTTAATGTTTGAGAACTGAGGCAATGTTGCATTAGAATCTTCTATGTATTGGGATAATAATTAAAATAAAGGAATCTGATATGAAGGGTCCTGGTTTGTGTGTGTTGGGTGGCACATAAAGCCTACGGGCGGATTGTAAATAGAGCAGATATCGAGCATTTAGCACAACCTTACTGATAAAAAATTTCTGACTGCATTTCATTGAGTAACATCTTGATTCTTCTGTTGATCTCAGATTTAACTTGATCATAAAATTCATCAACCTTCCCATTTCTGCTGCATCAGTGGCTTGAGCTTAAACTTCATTGCATTGTCCTTGCTATATCCTTCCTGAGTATGAAAGCAACACCATTCCTTATTTGGTTTTTTGTGCCCTAAACAGTGAGAAATATGATCTTCTGACTGAATGTGTCCAATTCCAGTCTATTTCAAATGGCTGATACCTAGGATATCAATGTGCATTGATTCAACTCATCTTTTACCATGCTGAATTTCCCTGTGGTTCATGCTTATGTTCCATATTCCCACTGCACTTGTTTTTCAAAATAATTTTCTTAAGAGTTACAAATAGAAAAAAATAAATAAAAACTATAAAATAAAAAAATAAAGGACTACAAAAAGAAAAATACAAAAAAAGCAAAAAGTATAGAAAAGAGAAAAAAGGAACAAAAAGAATAGCAATAGCAATAGCACTTTACAATGCTTTACAGCCCTCTCTAACTGGTTTACAGAGTCAGCATATTGCCCCCAACAATCTGGGTCCTCATTTATGTTGCAACAGTCAGAATTCTGAGGACTAGTCATAAGTACTATTCAATCTGTGCCATTGTAAGTTTGAATGGTCATTAAAGGACTGGTCATTAATGGTCATTTAGTGAGGACCACTTGTAACAAAAGACTTGATTTATATCATGGTTGCTTCCCAACACACTTCTTTAAATACAAGTTGTGGAAAGAGGAATCTAAACCATTTTCTTCATTATCAGTTTCCGTGACTATAGCCACAGAAACCAGTTCTAGCACTTGTATAATTATGGTAGTATACACAAGGCTAACCCCAAAATTCATGCTTCTTTCATACCAAAATTTCATGATACCCTGAATGGAAAACACAAGGAGTTAAGGACAATATGAAAATAATTTTCCTCCTATAGCAAGTGGAACTTCTGCAGTGTAAAAAGTAAGCTTTGAAATCCTTTCTATAAATGAAATGAATGAACTGAGCAGTTCATGGGATATTGAGCATAGCAAAATATTTTTTCCTCGATCCAGTGGAATCTTTGAAAGAAATTATTTAATTGCTTCTCTTATCTATGGAGATTCTCAGTCATCCAGGTCATGGTTATCCCAAAAGTATTTTTTCAAAAGGCAACTGGACTTTGTTTCTTCCTGAAGATGTTTCAGTTTTCATCCAAGAAGCTTCTTCAGTTCCAAGAACTGGGTAACAGGTCCAAACCAAATCATGGTAATGAGAGGTTAAAAAAAAAAAAACCACCTTCCTCTTCCCTTCTCACATTCTTAGAGCTTATCCAGTGCCATTTATCTTATATCCTCCTAAGGTTGAATATGTATTTATTTTATTTATTGATCATATTTCTACTCTGTCCGACTCATCTAAGTGATTCTGGATGGCATTTCTGCAGGTTAGTTTTCAGTGATGAGGATTTTGTTGTAATTGTTGTTATGGAGTTATTTTATATTGTTTTAATCTTACTACTGATTGTATGTCTGTAAACTGCTCAGATTTGGTTATGATTAGACTAGCAAAACAAATAAGCAATTCAAGTCTGAATTGTCTCTCCCTGTTTGTCACCATGATGACTTTCTGAAAACAGAACAGAATGGGACCAACTTTGATACCATGGGAGATCTGACAAGAGAAACATCATTCTGAAAATGGGTCAGCTCTGGCCAGAGGCTGCAAAAAAAGAAGCTCCCAATGCATCCCTATCAAGGAAGTTCGATAGTAGCTCTGCAATGTTACTGATGGCTCCATTCTTATGTCTGCCTTCTATCTGGCCATGAGATTCAGAGAAGAGCTTTTAGGAATATAATAAAAAGAATTCCAGAAGCAGAGACATGCATGCTTCCCCAATCTCACCTATTTTGATAAGGAGGGTATTATTCCTCTGTATATAAATGCTAGCCATCATTAAAAGAATCAGTATCTAATATTTTCAGAAATTATTCTGAATTATTATCTTATTATGTTAGAAAATGCTCTTAGAACAGTCTTCTCTGACACAGTCTTCTTCAGATAATCCAGAATTACAATTGGGTCATTCTAACTGAAAATTCTAGAGTTGTAGTTCCCATAGATCTGTTAGAATGTGCTTTTTAACTATTAACTTTTTTATTCCAGCCTTTCATCAAAATTTTAAGCTACATTAAAAAAAACCAACCCTAACCCTAACCCTAACCCTTAAACCATTTAGCACAATGTAATCACACAACGCCTCAGAGAATGGTTATTATAATTGTATATAATTGTGCTGTCCCAGCCAGTCTATGGGAATTGGATAGTTACTTAGGAATTATGAGCTCACTTCCTCATTTTTGCCTCACTCTAACTCATGGCACACCTGAACCCTGATGAAATAATCGGACACTTGATAGCATGGCTAGGGCCACTCTGCCAACATACCGAGTGCACTTTATGAATCCCACTTAGACGACCCGGCTGCTGCCCTAGGGTCATCATGGAAAAGACTTGACAAACTGTATGGCACTTCTGAGGACGTAGAAGCAACACTCTTGGATAGCCTCAACAGTTTTCCTAAAATTCCTAAAATTCGACAAGCCTCGCCAGATCATAGACCTCGCTAACATACTTGTTCAGCTGAGAACGGCACAACAGGATCCCAACTTACTGGGACTCGCCTGTCTCGATCACGTCGACATGCAGAAAAAAATTGTTCGAAAACTTCCGCAGGTGCTACTTGAAAAGTGGCTCCAGTTGTCTGACACCTTCATGGCCAAGGGTCGCCACCGCTTTATACCCTTCACACTTCTTGAAGAATTCATGTCCCACCAGGCGACAGTGTGCAACACATACCAGGCCCATGGACTCAGAGCTGTTAGTCCTCCTAATGACAGAAGATACAACAGCAACCACATATCGCCCTCAGGCCCTATGCACACTACCAGGGAAAGACTCTTCATGGTTGTCCAGAAAACCGAGATCGACTCCTCATCCACACACAGTTGGGGAGAGGACTCATCAGATACAACCCAATTTAGATCTCCGAACACAAGGAGAGTACAGTTTTGTCCTATGCACCACACTCGTCTCTCGCTGAACAGCTGCACTGGGTTTGCAGCGAAATCACTGACCCAAAGAAAAGAGTTGCTAAGGGAGTACCAATACTGCTACAAGTGTTGCGAATCCAAACACCCGTCCAAGTACTGCACAGCCAAGGTGCAATGCGACTTATGCAATAGTGACCAGCACTTGACCGCGCTGCATCCAGACTCCAAGCCGCCACCTCATATATCTTGTAGCCCTCCTTTGGACAAGGAGCCTCAGCACAGCACAGAAGCATGCAGGGCTCCTCGGCAGATTGCCAAACCGCAACCAAAACCAAGGATGAGTGTCAACTGCATAGCACTGTGCGCCAACTCAGCATGCCCTCATTTGTGTCTTCCCATCTGTTTAGCCAAAGTGTACCCTGAAGGACGCCCCGAAGATGCCATGAAAATGTACCTGTGGATAGACACTCAAAGCACCTGCACCCTGGCCAGACCTGCATTCTTCAACCCCTTTGAGGTGCAACAGGACAAACTTCCCTTCGCTGTATTAACATGCCATGGACCAAGAAGCACGGCGGGGAGGAGAGCTACTGGACTCTGCATAGAGTCATTGGATGGAAGTTCCCGGTTCCCACTGCTGCCCGTGTTTGAATGCAATGGGGTGCCAAACAACTGCAGTCAGATTGCAATACCTTAGGTCATAAGTAGCATGCCTCACCTACAGCACCTGGCTCATCACTTTCCCACTCTAGATCTGGAGGCTGAGATTCTACTCTTGCTGGGAAATAATGCCCCACGTGCCTTTCTCTTCTCCGAGTCAGTCGGCGGCCCTGTAGACACTCCAGTGGCCATCAAATCCCCACTAGGATGGGGGATAGTAAGAACTGCCAGTGTCGATCGGATCCAGGCTCCAACCCAGGCAAATGCCTTAGCACCATCCATTCCAACAGCCTTCTGACACCCTTTAGCACCATCGAAAACAAGAATGACGTTCCAGCCTAAAAGGCCACCAGTGATCAATAAACGGTCGCCAACAACCACCAGATGTCCACTAAGATGCTCTACACAGGTATATGCCTCCACAACACCCTTTCCAACAGCTTCCTGATGCCCTTTGACACCATGGAAGCAAGAGTACCATTCCAATCCTAAAAGGCTGCCAGAAGCGACCACCAGACTTTCACCTTTGCCACCAAGAGTACCTGTCAACCCTAAAAGGCCACCAGAAGCGACCACCAGACTTTCACCTTTGCCACCAAGAATACCTGTACACCCTAAAAGGCCGCCAGAGGTGACTTGCACCAAAAGGCCGAACTTGAAGATTGAACCTCAAGCTTTGCATGCTTTGCTTTGTTTGATGCTTTATTAATGTTTACTGTTTTTCTTAGTTACATAGCTAACTGTTTATCTTAGTTATATAGTTATCTGCTATTCATAGTATTGCTGTTTACTGATTATCTACTTTATAGTTAATTTTTTTTCTCTTCTCTTAATAATGGAATTTACAATTCCAGGCAGGGAGTGTGCTGTCCCAGGCAATCTATGGGAATTGGATAGTTATTTAGGAATTATGAGCTGTTCCCTTAAGGGAATGTATCATGGTAAATGTAGTTAAATGTATCCTGGGAAATGTAGTTCATGTCACGTGGCCACATCTGTAATCCTGATTGGTCACTAATTTGACCCTCGATGGGTTGGGGGAGTTTTCTTCACTTTTGCCTGCATTCTCTAACTCATGGCAGCTGCTTTCTATCACTACGAGATGGGTTAGGAGATTTTTTACTACATTTTTTACTACACGGCAGATATACAAAGGATTGGTCATTAAAGAAGAACTTCGTCACAAACATGAGTTATGAGGATACCTGATGAACCAATAAATGTAATTTGTTATGGACGTCTTGTTGAGTTTATCTATCTGCATCTGCACAGCTTAAAAATCCACTACTGTGCAGAAGACAGAAAAATAATGACGAAAAATCTTAGTGACTGACAACAGCAATTGTCAAGATCAAGATGAAATTGAAAGCAGTGAAATATCTACTGTGTACAATATGACAAATGCTAAAAGCTAAGATGCTCCACCACCCACATCAAAACCGAGAGAAAAATATGTAATTTTTTTTTGAAAAAAGCACAAGTTTAGGGTTATAGAATAACTCTTGAGGAGGAAAGAGTGCTATCAACAAAGATCTACTATTGGCTATGTTGCTTTAGCAGACAGTGGTGAGTACTTTATTTAAATTATACTCTTGAAAGAATTTTCTTTCTCTATCTATTCCTCCTTTGGACCACTACAGAATTGCCACTGGATTTGCCATCCTTATGGAATTAGTTCACTGTGAAGGCTGAAATAACTCTTTAGGCTCTGCACTGGTTCGCTGTATCTGAAACAATAACACTAGACTTTTTTCTATGGAGTTTTGGGTATTGTGGGCAGACCCTTTTTCTATTGGCTTTGCACTTTTTTACCTCCTAATTCCTGCTTGGCTAAGAGAAAATAATTATGCTGTGGAAATAATACAGGCAATCTTATTAACAAATCCAATCTCTAATCAATTTCATAATCTTTGTGAAAACAAAAAGCTGTCTTGAATTTTCACCGAACCCCGTCTTGCTGCATCTCAGCTCAGGCAAGCTACAGAATTAAACTCCCATACTCAACACCCACACAGAGACGGTCTTTACCACAAACTACACTCATGGTTAGAGCTACTGTGAAGAGCACCTTCCTGGAAAAATATCATCGTGTTATCTTTCCTGCATTACAGGCAGTAGAAAGAGAACAAAGAGCCTCTGCACAGTGTTGCTTTCCTTCACCTGGTCACCACTGCTCATTTGTTTTTGAAAATGATACAAAGTGCAGAATGTGTGGAACATTTGGATAGGACTGGGACTAGACCTTTATTTTCTTGTGTGTGTGTGAAGTGGGGACAAAGATCTTTTTCTAACTCCAGCTCAGCAGCTCAGGTGTGAGATAACTGTTCCAGTTCCTTTTTTTTTTGTTTTGTTTTGGAATTTCCCTCCTGCTCATTTGGAGGAAGGACAGATGGTCTCCTAGTGTTCCTGGCCTGTTCTCAGTGTTCTAAAGCTGGCAGAAGCTTCATGCTGATTTTTGAGGAAAGGGAGAGGGAAGAGTTTGAGTGAAAATACATTGTGTTGAGGTATCCTTTGAGTGACCATGGTGCAGCACTGGAAATACTGCTGAGTTTGAATTTCCAGGTTGTGAAATGCAGGTTTTAGGAAAGTTTGCAATACACAACTCAAACCAGGGCACCCTAAGATAATTTGCTCTTTGACATGAAGGACAAGATGGCGCTTTCAGTCAATCCGCCTTTTGAAATGGACTGGACTAACTTACTTAAGCACTTGCGTCACAGAAGATATAAGGAACGCATGGCACAACAACCTCTATCCTCCAATGTAATCACAGTTGCCCTCTTCTTCACCATTGAAATAGTGGAAACTCTGCCCCCCACTTCCTGCAGATCAGTGGTGGGATTCAAATTTTTTTACTACTGGTTCTGTGGCTTGGTGGGTGTGGCAGGTGAAGGATACTGCAAAATCTCCATTCCCTCCCCACTCCTGGGGGAAGGTTACTGCAAAATCCTATTCCCTCCCCATTCCACTAACCTGCTTTCCAGCTCTGTTCTCCTGTGCAACAAAAGAAGACCCAGCCAATCAGCTGGACTCAGGAGGCAGATAATAGATGGGGGAAGGGGCAGTCAGAGCTGGTATTTGCCGGTTCTCCAACCTACTCAAAGTTCCGCTACCGGTTCTCTAGAATTGGTCAGAAACTGCTGAATACCACCTCTGCTGCAGATCCATGAGAAGCAAATTAGATATGCACAAGCAGATCATAAGTGGTGGCTCTTATTCAAACAGAGGTTGAATCTGTCTTAGACCAAAATAGAGCCACTTGTTAAGATACCAAACCCTTCTCAAATTCTGAAATATAGGCATTTCTGGCATTTCTCTTCCCAAACTTTCTCTTCCTTTTATTGGTACAAGTAAGCCTCAAAACTTATGACCACAATTGAGCCCAAAATTTCTGTTGTTTGATGAGACAGTGGATAAGTGAATTTTGCCCCATTTATGACCTTTCTTGCTGTAGTCATTAAGTGAATCACTGCAATTATGAAGTTAGTAATACGGTTGTTAAGTGAATCTGGCTTCCCCACTGACTTAGTTTGTAAGATGGTCGCAAAAGGGATCACATGACCCGGGACTCTGCAACTGTCATGAATATGAATCAGTTGCTAAACATCTGAATTTTGAACATGAGACCATGAGGATGCTGCAATAGTCATTAAGTGCGAAAAATTATCATAACTCACTTTTTAGGTGCTGTTGCAACTTTAAATAGTCACTAAGTGAACTTCTGTAAATTGAGAATGACCTGTGCATAGAAGGAGAAAGGAATGCTTGGCAAAACCTAGGGCAGGCGAGAGTGGCGTTCCCCTTAAACATTTTGCTCTTCTGAAGTTATTTATTTTAATTCTCATTCTTACATAAACAGGGAATGTGTGAATAATAAATGCAGCCATCCTTCTCATATCTTGATAGAATGCAGCCTGATTCAACGGTGTAGATATATTACTGTGGCTATTGACAGATAGACTGTAACAGTTAAATTTTTCAAAGTGGTTCATTTTATGCAGGTATCCCCATTTTTTTCTGTTTTCTTTTTTGTTTAAGAATATTCTAAATTGTGTTTTAGTTGATTCACTCCATGGCTTTCACCCTACAGAACCATATGCTCATTCCTCCTCCTATTTTATTTAAAACATTAGATCAAAAGTCTTCCCTTTGATCTTTTGTTCATGATTTCTTTACAGTGCTTTTTAATTAATGTCAGACTTATTGAAGCAAAGTGGGTGCTTCAAGATGTGCAGAAATGGGAATTAAGTATAAAAAACAATCTATTTCCTTTGCTTCATACTCATTTTATAATTCCACACAATTTTTTTCTCCCCAGGCCACTGGAAAAGTAACTATCACAATTTGGCCTCACCAAGCATGGCTACTTCCAGTCATGTTCTATAAATAATTGGCATTTGTAAAGTGAGGCAGGTGGCCGAGAGATAAGTAAACTGCATCACCCCTGCAAAAAAGAAAGCATCTGTGATAATTATAAATATCAATTTTTATCATTCACAGAAACCCAGATTAACAGTTTAACCATATTGGGTTAATAGCACTTATCATTCTGGATTGCACTCTTCGATTTTGGTAGATGATGGACTAACAAGCTTTAGCATCATGAGATCTGTGACTCAGCATTTGTGATATAGGAAAACCAGCCCTTTATGGCATGGATATCTGTGGAACTATTATTCCCCAATGAGATTGGACCACCCCACTTGTGCTGGCAGAAGGGGCCTTCTGCAATCCCATCAGCCCAGGAATTCCAGCTGGTGAGATCCAGGAGAAGGGCCTGTTCTACCTCAGCTCCTGTCCTTTGGGACATCTTGCCTTAGGAGGTAAGGTCTGCCTGCTCTCGTTTAGCCTTCAGGAAAAGCCTTAAAACCTCTCTATGCCAGCTGCCTTTGGAAGGAGAAGATGTTGGCTGGAGGTGGCTGTTGCACTAACAGAGAAGGCACCCCAAGTTTTCCCTCCAAATCCTTGTTTCTGGTTTGTTTTAATTTTTGTCATCTTAAAAATATTTTTATATTTTTTTTATTGTTTGTGGGTTTTATCTTGAGCAGGGGTGTCAAAGTCAAGGCTTGGGGGCCGGATGTGGGCTGCGGGGTGCTTAAATCTGGCCTGCAGGGCTGCCCTGGAAACAGCGAAGGATCAGCCCACGAGCAGCCCTCCCGAGCTCCATTTTCAGAGGGTTGCAAAAGGTTGTTGCAGCCAAAAACAGAGCTTGGGGACCTATTTTCGCTGGCAAAGTGCTCGGACCACCAAAGGCGCCCCCCGACATGAGTGATGTCAAGCTGGCCACGCCCCCCCCCCCAGCCCCCCAAGGTCAAACACAACCCTGATGCAGCTCTCAATGAAATTTTGACACCCTTGATCTTGAGGTAAGCTGCTCCAAATCACCTGAACCACAAGATGGGCAGCAAACAAAATTGATAAATAAATAAATAATTGAAGATTCCATCATCTTAAAGTACATTTAGAAATAGATTTGACTTTACATTTCTAGGTCTATGGTTTTGGGTTAAAGGCAACAACAGTAATGACATACTCCTATCGTCAGCTTCTAGTGTGAAATTGAAGTGGGAATATTTAAAACTGAAACATTTCAGACACTCTAGCAAGCACAGGCATAAGATCTATTTGACATCCCCTCTAGCTCCAGAGTCACAAAGAACTTTGAGTGCTAAGATGCTCCAAGCATTTCAACATCACTGAGTCTAAACTTGGAAGCTGGAGAATAAGATATACACAATTGCAAAGATGATCCACCTCCACATCTCTTCTATAAGTTTCGAAATTTGCAGGAAGATTGGGATTTATCACATTTGGCGGATGGCAACAATCTGCTTTCCAATAGAATCTGGCCTGGAATCCTAGAATTACATGGACACCATTGCAGCTACTGTATTACAATTTTTAAAATCAGGTTCAATCTTACAGCTGCAAAATTAAATTTCAGATGTCAAAAAATCCTCAAAATTTTATCTTCCTTTTGTTCGGCAAAATGTGATGACTGGTGAAGGCATTCACTATTGAGCCAGATTAAACTTCTTATGCTGGAAGTATTTATATTGATTGTATTTAATATACATTATTATGAAACCATGTTATAAGAAATAGATCTGAAAATTAAACACCGACCCAAATTAGTTCTTAATGAGTGGTCCTTCAACAAAATCTTTTAATACAGAGGAGGTTTTTTTGTTTACTGTTCAAACTAACTGACCAGCTATGCTACCTTCTGGAATATTTCATTCAATCCCATTCCTCTAAAATTTAGTCTTTTATAAATAGTAACCATGCTCAGCTTTTCTTCTGGTTTCCAAGTGCCTTGGAACAGAGTCTGTAAGATTTGCAGAAGTAACAAGAATTAGAGAAAGACTATCTTAAAAGGAATTGTATTTGCATTTTTTTGAAAAACACTGCATCTGATTAGTGTACGATAGCTCTGTAAAACCTAATTGTTTGCAGGACTAAAATCAACATGCTGTGCAACATCAAAAGCAGACATTCTGTTTTTCATTTTCTTTTGCAAAAGAAAGGGTAGAACATTGTAAGGAAATCTGAGGAAGCAGATTCATTGGTATATGGATTATCTATCACTTGGTTCTCTCTCTGTTTAACACCTCTCTCTCTCTCTTCATATATCTTCTAAATACATATTAAATAAAATGTGGATTTAAGAAAGTGTTAGAGGGTATCCAGCCTTAGGAGACAAGAATGGAAGATTCCTTTTTTTGCTATAGATTTTTATAGTACCTTTGTGAATTAATGAGAGACACAATTGAGATGTTCAATATCTCATTGAAAGTATTGTATATTAGGGATAGACTTAAAGATATGAAGACAGAAATGGATTTAGGGGAAACTTTATTCAATTTTTTTTCTCCAATAAAAGAGAAGGCCAAAATGAAAACAATCTTCCCAAGGGGAAGAAATAAATCATTCTCATTTTTTTTCTTTGTTTGTTTCCTGGGTCTTTAAATATGTTGATAGAGACTCAGGAGTCACCCAACCTATAATATATATAGCTGGGTCTCCCTGATAATTATTGATTTATTAAATTTATATCCTACCTTCTGTCCAGGAGCTGAAACTTGTTTATAGTGTGTTTTCTTCTCCAGTGCTTTGCCAATAGTTCTTGTGAAGTAGAAAGTAGTAGAAAATAGTTGTGAAGTGAGAGAAAACAGCTGACTCATCACTTAATGATTTTCTGTCATTGAGCGAGGACTTGAACCCAGGTGTCCCAAGTGACAAGCTAGTACTTTAACTACCACAACATCTAGCTACCAGAATTACAACTTGGAATATCTTACTGATTGAAACATTTTTAAATTAATGACTGACTGGGTCCACCTATACTGGTGAGTGGACTTTTGTACTATTTGGAAAGACAATTTGGCCTGGAAAATGATCTGAACAATAAAGTCTTCCTGTTGCTGATATATTTTTATGTAGTCCCCTATTTGCACTCTTAGCTCACCATAGCCCAGCTTCTTACAGCATAGCCTTGACAAAGCTAAAAGCAATGACAAGGCCACAGTAGTATTTTCAACAGGATCTTTCATTGTCAAGATAAATAAGCCAACTATCATAGACAGGTTGTAAATTTACATCATTTTTGGCTGCAAAAGGGGCTATAGTAGAAGGTAAACATTCTTGTTGAGCAGGAGCTACATTAAACCTTGGCTATGAAGTTCAATGTGGGGGAATTATCATTTAAAAAAAAAATTAACAGCTATGAATTATTTACAGTAGGATTATCATTGCAGTTTTATTTGTTTCCTACTTTAAAATAGTGGGAAATTGGTCTTTCAGTTTTCAGCAGACATCCTGAAAGGGATCTAAGGTTCAGAGGCTTTTGAATTTCAGTTGCTAGATGCCTAGATAAGAAGCCTTCTCTTATAGATAATGCACATTTTTGTCATTCTGAAGTTTTCTTTCTTCAAAGACAGTAATGGGAGACAAAGCCCTTGACCTCTCACTGGTAAAACAAAATAAAAGTACCGGTAAGTAAGAACTGAAGATCAATCTGATTACTAAGAGTCAACTTCTATTTTAAAGCTCTGATTGGAACCTTTGGCAAATTTTTATATTTCTGGACCTTGCCTTTAAACTGCACATAGTTACCCCTTTTTTTTTTGTTATTTACAGCATATGAACTACTTCGGTAACTACTATAACGGGACTCTGAATTAGCTGTGGGACCTCTAACTGCAACCCTTAAACCATTTGCATTAAATAAAATGCAGAAAATGAAGGCAACCAGATTCCAATATGAAAGAAAAAAAGCACAAATAGCTGTTGTGTATAAAATACTCATATGGATTTGTAAAGCATAATGCTATATAGAACAAATGGCTTTAACTGGATGTAACACAGGCAGCATAGTAGCCCCCAGAGTGAATGTTCAATGCAGTTTGTGCAGAAGACATGCCAGTACAAAGATGCCTACTAATATATTATGCATTTCACCCCCTTTTCTGAATTTTTTCAGGATAGCAACTTTCTCTTGGGGCTTTGAAACTAATATTGGCTAAGAAACACAAACAATTTACAAGTATTCAAGAATAACTGCAGGGATAACTCACAAGTTCATTGAAGCAGAGAATACATATAAGGCAAACAGGTCTTTAACAAAAAGATAGGCTAAATGTTTAAATGTATGCTAAAGAGAGCATCAAGTAATAGTAATCTGTAGCAGATATAAGCAGCTTATAGCATAACAGATGTGAACTGAACTATCATTCCCAGCAGCCCAACAGTCAGTATGGTTGATGATATAAGATCATATTTGTAGTTCAGCAACATTTCAAGCATCAAAAGTTGCCTTGACAGTGGAATTAATTATCCTAGGCCTAGAATAACAAACCTCTAACTTATTTATTTTCACTTCTGTAAATAAGCTTAGGAAATGAATGAAAGATTAAAATGAGTTGGAAAATAATCCATATTCCCTGGCAAAATCTTTTCTTTCACCCAATGATTATGTAAGCAAGACTATGATTGCATGTAGAATACAAAGTCCCAAACAGAAACACAATAGCCTAAGAATTAGTCAAGAAAGCCAGAAGGATGATATACCCAAACAACTGCAATTCTCCTTTGATGCAGAGAGGGGCTATTATGTCAGAATATCAACCCCAAATAACAATTCTACAGTAACAATCTTTCATATTAAAATACATGAATAAGCCTTTATTTATCAGCATATGTCCAAGGTCTAATGCTAATAATTCTGCTTTTCGCTTTAGGTTGGACAGACTCAGGATCTTTCAAGTATCCTGCTCACAGATACAAAGTACAACTGTTGCTGGTGCTACTTATCAATACATTATACAATTATGTAAAATGTTAAGTAATTTTCCATTAATTGGTCTCAAAGAGAGATGAAACGCATTCAGAACATCGGACCCAATACACTCTAGCCTAGAGTGAAAAGTGAGACAGTAGAAGAGTAAAACCATCATGAAATACTTGAGCAAATGGAACAAGCTTCTTTTCATTCACTGAACACTTCCTGCTCAGCATTTGCTACCATGTGTAAGAGGGCTTCAACAAAAGAAGGGAGGGGTTTCTTTTTTGAAGTACAATTCTATACATGTCTAGATTTCAGCAATCACTACTTGTTTCAAAGAACTCACTTTCAAAAGATATACACAAAGTTGCAGCCTATGGTAATATCTGCACAGCAAAACACAGGGATAGCAGGAACATTATGATCTAGTTATGCTAACTAGATTATACTAACATTATACTAATTCATGCTTTGTTTACAAAGTCCAATTAATTTGATTCTTAAATAAGCTCATTGTGGCTTATAAACCATAAACCACTGGACTTAGTGAATACATACTAAAACAGAACCAAACAAACACATGACTTAGCAAGCACATCTTTATTTGGATTTGATTTTTTGTTGAAATAAAGGCAAAGTTTCAAACTAAATTATATCAGATTCTCATCTCTGAATACTAGAATTGCTTCTTTAATCCCCAAAGAAGGCAAAGCACTATATAACATCTTGTTTTTTGAAAGACCATCAAGTAAGATGTTTAGGAAAAAAATGTTTGCTGTCTAATTAATAGACAATAAGAAAGCATTAATATTCAGGACAAAATCTGTTGCTATCATGTCTGATCTGCAGAGGATACAATGAATGTTTAACTCTTTGCTGCCATCTAGTTGTTGTTCTGATTTTTGTGCCCAAAATGTATAGCAGTCCTATATACCTTCTGAATTAATTGCCTATTTGACAGCATGTAACTGCATGTTTTAGTATCTTACAGGGCCCCTAAAATTGCCTTCTAAGCTTCACACCAAATATGGTTGTTGATATATTTTTCTGCTCCACTGTCTTCTTTATACCAAATATGGTTCCTGATATATTTCCCTTCAACTTTATTAGAGCCAAACATCCTCGTAGTAGCTACTTCATCACCCTCAGAGCCACATGCCAGTTGTTCCAATTCACTTGACTGGTAAAAACCACAAATAAAAATCCATGCCCACAGTTTGGAGGATACTCTGTATTGCCTTTCACAATTAATGCCACCACTGTCCTCTTGTATGTGCAACAATCACTCTCTCTTTTGTTTCTGGGAGTAAGGAGCTGCTTCAAATATCCTTGGCTGGCTTCAGCTTTAGTCTGGCAGCTCAGGACTTTCTAATATGCTCGTCCAGTTTGGGGAGCCCATCAAATCAGATGAAGACAACTATGTCAAATAAACATTTTAAACACAGATTTTCCATTTACTCAGGAAAAATGATAATAATTCCAGCTCCGTTGATGCTAGAACCATGTGAATTGTTTACATGATCAAAACCTTATACTGAAATCTGGCAGATTATCCCCTGCTAGAATACGACAGGTAAAAAAGGGAAATAACCTCTGCATTAATCACATTCCCAAAGATTTTCTCCTTTCCCCTTCCTTGCTAGCTTCCTCTATAGAAGGTCAAAGTACTGATCTGATAAAAGTCCAGGGGGTTAAAGGAATCAGAGGCCAGGTAATATATCAGAGAGAGAGAAAAAGAGGGATGGTGTCAAAGTGAAAATGAGAGCTACGCAAAGTTCATCTTCATAGTCTGAAGGCCCAAGGCTTCTATGGCAGAAATGATTTGAATAAACCAGAACATCTAAGGATAAATCCAGCGGCGCTGTCTTGTTCTCACAAAGGATGCAGTGATTAAACTTTGACGTTTTTACTAAGTGGATTTCTTGCAGGATTCTGATGCATACAGAAAACAAGCTGCCGGGGTGAAGTTCCTAGCGTAATCTCCCTGGCGCACTAGCTTTCCGCACGCAGGGATCGTTACCTCTCTTTCACAGAAAATCCCGCCCAGGTCCTCTTACCTAGGTTTGGGGCGCAACAAGAGAGGCGCGGAATTACCATTCGTCAGAACGAGAAAGGGGTCCTAGCCTACGCGCACAGGTCGTCGAGCCGCGAGTTGTTTCTTGTCGCCGCGCTCTTTCGAAAGCCGTCCGACTGACCGAACTTTCCTCGCAAGAAGCTCGCGAACCCCACCCTCACGCGTGGCACAAAAGCGCCCTCCAATCCGGCTGAGAAAGCAAAGGAGAAGCCGGAGGGACGACGAGGCCCCTGGAAGAGACGGACTCCGTTCCCTTCTTCCTCTTCTCCCTCCCTCCCCCCGCCATTCACGCTGCGTTTCGCCTTACCTTTGCTCGGTTTACACCGAAACCCCGTGGAAACGAAAGCAAACAGCCCCACGGAAGGAGCCGCGGCGGTGCTCGCTTAGGCGCTGCTTTGGAGAGAGGGGTTCGCTCCCGCCTCGCCGGCTTTTGGCGTCGCGCCCCCCCACCTCTCTGGCGTTAAAAAGAAGCAGCGAAGTCCCACGTCCACGCCTCCCGGCAGAAATTCATGACGCTCCCTGGCCAGGTCCCATCCGGGCAGAAAGAAGAACTAGAGGCTTCTGGTTTCCAAGAACAACCTGAGCCCGGCGCTTCGGAAGGGAGGGGCGACCCTGCCGCCACCTCCCGCAGAGGGCCAGAGGGCTTCACGCGGCGCTGGTTCCTCCTCTCCGTCTTGGCCTGAGGTGGGAGGGCGAGAGGGAGGGAGGGCCTGAGGGGCGTGAATGGCGCGGGATTTGTCCTCCCGATGTCAACGATGCCGTATTTTGCGGTGGGAAGAAAAGTCAAGAATTCAACAGATGCAGCCTTTCCAAGTCTGTAGCGCCCATGCCGCGGAAAGCAATGCGATGGTGGTAAAAACGAAGTAGAGAAAGGGGGATAATCGAAGGAGAGGGATAATCAAATTACCGATCAGGATGGAAAGCAATTAAAAAAAATACCCAAATTCAACTAGGCAACTCGTTCTTGAGCTTCATTATACAGACTCTGATTTAGATCAGAGGCAAGGATCTTTTGTGTTCACTTTTATCGAAGTATACAATATCAAGGAAGCTTCCCTGTTCTCCTGCCCTCTCCACCTGACAGGTAATCTGAGAACCCAGTTTAACAACTCCCCCCCACCCCCAAGTGGTTTCCACGACCATGAGAGTGTTAATGACTGTCCGGCTGCAAAGATTATAAATCCTTTCCATTCCCCACCAGTTAATTGGAACTGAAGAAGCTTCTTGGTTGACAATTGAGATGTCTTCAAGGATAAGAAAAACGAAGAAAGCCCAGCTGCCTTTATTAAATGCACCTTTGGGACCATCGTGATCGGGATGACTGAGAACCTCCATAGGCATTTACCTGTCCACACCTTATAGCAGAAAAAGATCTGAATCCTCTGCTATCAATCTATGTCTACCTTGCCTAATTTGGATGCAGGATCTTTGCATACTAATTACTGTCCTCTACCTCAGGGGTCTCCAGCTTTGGCAACTTTAAGACTTGTGGACTTCAACTCCCAGAATTCCTTTGTTGGCTGAGGAATTCTGGGAGTTGAAGTCCACAGGTCTTAAAGTTGTCAAGGTTGGAGACCCCTGCAATTCTTGCCAGACTTTAATTTCATCCGGATAGAAAGCAAGCTGCCTGGTTTTTGATGTCTTCTCCCTGTTATGCTAGTTTTCTCTGCCCAGGGACCTCTTCTTCTCTCATAGAATAACATTCCAGGGTACTCTCTCTCATCTGTCTTTTGTAGTACAACAATAACAGGAATGTGAGTGATCACAGCTCATGTGGATTACTTTGAATCACAAGAACTGTTTTTGTTGCTATTCCCTTTCCAGTTAATTTCTCCAACTTTGCTTGCAAGATGCCTACCTACGTTCACTTGAGGACCTTGTTGACTGTATTTATTTAAAATATTTATATGGCCACCCATCTTAAGCAACTCTGTACAGCTTACAATGTATTTGCATCTATTAGAAAGGGGTATGAAACTCCAAACACCACCAGTGCTACCCGAGGATCAGTTCATTATTCTGAAAGCTGCAACACTGAAGCCTTTTCAGAAATTGATACAAAAAAACATTTCAATGAATCAAAATGAAAAGAATCTCAGGATTCTCATTAATAAAAATGAGAATATTCAGTCTGGTGGGTGAACTCACTTGTGACCAGGTATCGGAGAACGCTGTTTGTTGGCATGGGTACCCTGAGCTCAGAGTATAGAGAAGGATGCTGAAATAGAATTGGTCCAATTGATTTATGTCTGTGGAATTAGTTGGTAGTAATTGGGGCACTTTATCCTTTGCGTCAAATAGCAAGGTATCTAAAACACCAAGGTAGAGTTAAAATCAAAGATGTTTGACTTATGTCTTTCAGCCATTCACTATTCTCAAGGAAGTGGAATATTTTCTTTCTGTACCAGAATAATCTTATTAAATTCATTTTGAACTGGAGGAATAGGGTAACTGTTATTGTAAGATAGAATAACACAGTGGTAGTCAACTGGTCCCTACCGCCCACTAGTGGGTGTTCCAGCTTTCATCGTGGGCAGTAGGGGTTTTGTCCCCTAATTTGTAAATCACCATTACTGTGGAACCGGTGGGCGGTTTAGAGAAAATTTTACTACTAACAGAGATACAAAAGTGGGCGGTAGGTATAAAAAGGTTGACTACCCCTGGAATAACACATGAACAAGAAAGTTTGGTCCTATCTAGTGTTAACTCTTGTTAAGATGAACAAGAACAAGGAAAATGCATTTCTCTTTGTGTTTGTGTGTGTTTGTGGGTGTGCAACAGAGGTGGTATTCAGCAGGTTCTGACCAGTTCTCGAGAACCGGTAGCAGAAATTTTGAGTAGTTCAGAGAACTGGCAAATACTAGCTCTGACTGGAGATTTTACAGTATCTTTCCCCTGCCACGCCCACCAAGCCACGCCCACAGAACCGGTAGTAAAATAATTTGAATCCCACCACTGGTGTGCAAACTCACTATTTCCTGATTTCTAGCCTGGTGCCTTAATCACTTACACCAACCTGAGTCTCATATATAAGTATGTGGTAAGGACTCTTTCAGAAACATCACTTTGAATTACACAGGAAAATTTAACGTTGTTATAAGTGAAAAGTTTCACTTCAAAATAGTCAATTTCCAGAAACCAGACTAAGACAAGTAATTCTGCAAGACATTAACAAGTTTGGGCATACATTTTGTGAGTGTGTCACAGGAAATGATTTTGGCTTGAACTACTAATCAGAAATGAGAAATTATAGCAATCTTCACTCACTGAAATGGTGGTTTAAGACTATAATTTGGAAAGAATGGATGCAAAGGTACGAGAGACAAATTAAAGGAACTTGCGGACTCGCACAAAAAGGACTGTCTGTTCAAAAACATCTTGGAGAGAAGAGCTAAAAATGAAGGCAGCTTTGGATAACAGGATTTAAAGGCACGGTAAGCTACAACTGCTAAATAAATAAAGAGAAATAATTAAGAAATAAAAATAATATCCGACACAGCTGGGAGAGTTTGGATATCAAATTACTCATGTAAAATGTTGGCCCAATCATGCATAGAAATGAATACATATATAAATAAGACCAAACCAAGAAAAGATATGAATACAAATATCAGTTGTAAATGTTTGAAAAAGCAAACAATATCCAAACAGCAGGCTGCTGGAACAAAGGATTTTAATTCTACAAAAATGACTTTTGAAGTTCAAAAGAAATTTCCCTCCAAATTCAGTAACCAGTGATGGGAGGAGATATTCTGAATGGTAAAGTATATGGATGTATATACCATTAAAACAATCAAAACACAGAAAACTACAGAAAATAGAATACTACAAATAGTCCTTGACTTACCGCAGTTCATTTAGTGACTATTCAAAGTTACTGAAAAAAGTGACTTATGATCATTTTTTACACTTCCAATCATTGTAGCATCCCCATGGTTCCATAATCAAAATTCAGATGCTTGGCCACTGGTTCATATTTATGACTGTATGATCATGTAATCACCTTTTGCGATCTTCTGACAAGCAAGCAACTTAACAGCCATGTTACTAACTTAACAACTGCAGTGATTCACTTAACAACGGTGGCAGAAAAGTCATAAAATGGGACAAAACTCACTTAATACATGTCTTACTTAGCAACATCAATATTGGGCTCAATTGTAGTCATAAGTTGCCGACTACCTCTATTACCCCTATCCATCCCTGGATTTCCTTTTATTGGTTTTTGGTTTGTAAATATATTCTTATTGTGTATTAACACCAATTACTTTCAATCAATTAATGTCATAGCTAAATTTTCCCTAACAAAAGGGTTCTCAATCTGAGCACAGCACACAAGAATATTCTCTGTGTATTGAAAGATAACTTACACAATGGCTACACTCACTGATTATTATAGGTCCTGTGTTCAAAATAAAAGCCTGGAGACCAGTTTATTATGTAAGCCCAAGAATGATGCTAAGAAATACGACACTAATGCACACAAACATACACACTATGTATTGACTTCAAGGCTTCAATAGAAATGGTCATGATTTAAGTATTCCTTGTTACGTATGGTTGCAACTCATCAAAATACTGCATAGAAAATACCTTCAGAATCCATAGATTGCTATGACAGCTATTGAAGGCAGGACTCTTTCTGTGGCTATGTTAATGCTTATTCCTCCAGTTATTGAGTTAGCAGAAAAATATTCTGGCATAAATTGTGCTGGCCTGACAGCTGAGCTCTGTTTGTCTTTAGTGACTGGTAGTATCCTTAGTTTTAAAGTTTAAGAGAAGAGATTGGTGGATTTTCCTGTCTTCATTTCCTCTCCTATCTACTGTCACCTTGTTGACTAGAAAAGCAAAGCCAAAGATCCCCCATGTCCTTAGGAGCTAACCTTAAGATATGCTGGAACAAGCTTGATGACTATAGACTGGTACCTGGAACAGTGCTGAGTCCCAACCAGCTGCATGAGATCAAGGAAGCAAAAAACTGTATTGACATAGCAAGGTATCCTAATGCTAGAACTACAGTAAATACAGAATCTTAGATTCCCATGTTCCTTAGATTCTCATCCGTGACCTATTGGCTGGCTATTTTGGAACATGGATTTAGAGCTCTTGCAGAAGTCAGGTAAATCCATAATTGGAAATAGACCAAATGATGGATCATCAATGTGGCGAAGAAATTTTGTGGACCATCGGACATCTCCTGCTTCACCTTGTGCATCTCTGCATACTTAAAACATATCAAAGGAGAAAGGAGAAACAGGCAGAACTCAGCTTCATCCAAAATGAATATCCCAAATCTATAATAGCAGCAGGGTAGTGCTGATAATGAATGACTGTGACCAAAATGGTACCACTCTCCCCACAAAATAATGAAAAGGTAGAAAGTATGAACACACAGATATCAGAGTGCCTGGATAGCTCAGTTGGTAGAGCATCAGACTTTTAATCTGAGGGTCCAGGGTTCAAGTCCCTGTTCGGGCGAGAACTATTTTTAATAGAAAATCTTGCACGAAGAAACATCCTTTCAAAGGAAAAAATTGAAAAGAATAAATGAAATCCTGTTTGTTTTTTTTCAGCCTAGAACTAAGAAGAAATTTCCTGACAACCGGTGGAATAACTTGCCTCCAGAAGTTGTGAATGCTCCATGTTTTTAAGAAGAGATTGGATAACCATTTGTCTGAAATTATATAGGGCTTCCTGCCTGAGCAGGGGACTGGACCAGAAGACCTCCAAGGTCCCTTTCTATTCTATTCTATTCTATTCTATTCTATTCTATTCTATTCTATTCTATTCTATTCTATTCTATTCTATTCTACCCTACCCTACCCTACCCTACCCTACCCTACCCTACCCTACTCTACTCTACTCTACTCTACTCTACTCTACTCTACTCTACTCTACTCTAAACCTTTTCCTGCCAGAACCTTCATTTTGAACAGATCCTGCAACACACATTTGAATCTTTCTAGGGAATATTGGTCTTGATTCTTAAAGGCCAAACTAGTGGCCTTTCAAAAGACCATTAAACCTGGATTGAACAAACAGAATTAGCTTATTTCAAAACACAATAAAGTTAGAGCACACATAAAACTTAACAATGCTCATTTAGGCAGATGGCTAATCTTCCTTGCAGTTCAGGACAAAATGAGTATGGAACATTGTGTAGTCAATAGAAATGGGGCAGATGTGCCATTCCCAGCATAGTCAGTGAGATACTGTTGTACAGCATAATCTGTATTGAGAAAAGGCAAAATACTCTTTTAAAATTGGAACAGTTAAAAACAAATTTAAGATGCCTCTTTTGTGGGACGTGGAACATCTCTTTTAAAAATATAAAGTTAGCAAAGTTTCTTCATGCCATGAGGATGAGTCCATCACATCACTGCTTTTTAACTTAAAGTTTGTTTCTATTTCCTTCAGTCAGGATTGTTAAATGAAACATAGAAGATTCAGTAATTAGCAAAATTGTTTGTTTTACTGACTGGAAGTTCCTTTTACATTTCTTTTTAATGAAAATGCTGCAATGCTGGACTGTCTGTGTAGTCTGTTCTATGATACATTGCTTAAAGGTGCACACTAAAACTTGGCCATCAGTTGGCCGAGTTGGGTTCACAGGAAGTTATTTGTGAAAAAAGTGTTCAGACTTCAAAACTCCACAGTCTTGTTTTCTCACTGCCAAAGGAGAAATCTAATTAGTTCATCAAACTGATTATTATACCAGAATTGATCATTTTAACCAATCCTTCAAAGTGTCTGGTTTTCTTAACCTTGGGTAGGCATTACTTTTAATGTATTAGCTGACTGTGAAACTAGCCATAATAAATTAAATTTATATGGCATCTCACTCCCAGTTACTCTGTGGAGTTTACAAATGGTTGAACACATTAATAACACAAAGCAACACAAAACAAAACATAGATTTTCCTTAGAAGGATGAGAACAGCGTATGGAGAATCTCTATACATATGTATAGACATATATGTAGAAGACATCTCATACACAACAAATATTCTTGGAGAGCCAAGATGGGTTTAGCCCATACAATTGAACAATCTTGTAGGACTTTCTTGGATGATTGACTAAACTGCTTGGAAGAATGATTTACTGGATTGCAGAAGAAATAGCCAACTATTCAAATTTCATCAAAAATTTCAGACAATAATACTTACAATATATCCCTGCTCAGCATATACAAACTACTGCCCGTTGTTGAAACCTCTGTGCCACTTAATTTACTTAATTTACTTTATTAATGTACTTCCAATTGTCTGATGATTTAAAATGTAAGAGAATATTCATTCATTTGGTGAAAGTTTATAACAGATTATCTATAATTTGAACTATGATTTGATAATTCAAATGTGTAAAATGACAGGTTGTAGATTGTGTGAATGTGTTATCAGTTAAGGCCATGCTTATTTAGAGATTTAACCTCTATAGATTCCATTGAACAATACACCACAGCTGTGTAACAACAGATATTTCCCATCCCCATTATTTCTGTTATTCAAGATATCTCTCTGGAAAGTAGGTTTTTTAAAAAAATAAAACAACATCACTTCCAAGCAGTGAAAAAAGAACCAGAACAGTAGCCCTTAAATATATCTATTTACTTGGAAAAGTATTACTGAATATGATATACAGCTTAAGGAACTGGTTATAATATTTATAGTTCAACAATTTCTTTACCCCATAAGAAAACTAGAACTGTAGAAAGTTCTGCAGTGAGCAAAGTCATTTCTATGCCTACTGTTCCTACCCAAGTCTAGCAAACACTGTTTCCTTGCTATGCAAACAGACTTCACTCATTCTTTCATATTGAGTTTTGTTGGGAAAACAGATGAATTATCTCTACTTATCACCAGCCACCCACTTCCATTGTAAAGTAGAATATTTACTGGAGTGGCACTATTGGACGCCAACAGCCCTCTTGGACTACTAAGGCCAATAGCAATGAATTATATGTTTATCTCTATAATGTGTTGTTGAATTGTAAGCTTCAAGCTTCTTTCTTTTGATGTTGCAAAGCTTCCATGCAATCTTTTGGTGCCTCTTTTCCTCTCCAAGCTTCTTTACAGGCACTCTTTATAATCCCGATTAGTATTTCTTCTACTTTCTAGTCTACAGAAGCTTATGCAGAACAAATATATATGTTATGTTCTCTGGACATCCAATAAAAGTTGTAGATAAGTATTTAGTATGTGCTGTTGTTACTGAAAGTCATGTCCAGAAAATTTAAAGAAAAACCAAAGTAGATAAGATTGTTATATTAACTTAATTCAAACAATCACTCTGAAATATCTCCAGTGCTAAAAAGAAATTGTTTTTTTCTCTTATCATGTTTCACACATCTATAGAAGTGATGGTGCAAAGTTTCAGCCAGAAAGTATGGCTGGCAGGCAGATTTGAGTTTTAACACCTTCTTATTTTAGAAAGTAATAACTAGATATCCAGGAGTACGTGTAGTCTCTAGGTAAATCCACCAGCAGCCATGATTCATTCTCTGCTGCTTTGTTTCATTAGCTATATAATCCCATGGGATTAAGTGTTTTAAAAGTAAGTGGAGCTTTCTGCAGTTCATTACTTTCTTCTTTTCTTTATCACTTGCTAATGAAGCAATGCAGGTGTTCAACAACTCTCACTTGCAAACCTATTCTAAGTGAGGAAACACATCTACTACTATCCAACTACTACTGGCCTTAAATGCAAACTACTCAATGCAAGAAGCCTCGTGAATAAAATACCTGAATTTTTCCTCCTACTAAATATGGCTAAATTCGACATTATATTTGTCTGTGAAACATGGCTCAATGCATCTCTCCCTGACTCCATTACCACAGTAAGGGACTATCATGTTTACTGATCAGATCGTGAAATTCGTAGAGGAGGTGGTGTTGCTATCTTCTATAAAAAGTCCTTACATCTAAAAAATATCCAAGTTACCCAGGAGCTTGCTCTTCCTGAGACCATCATCTGTGAACTATCCTTAAATATCACAATTCGATTCTTACTATGTTACAGAGCACCTGATTATGACATCGAACATGTAAACAAGCTAAATACATTACTAACATGGGCTGCATCCTGCCCATACCCTTTTATCTTTCTTGGTGATTTCAATCTACCTCATATTGACTGGACCCTAAATGAATGTACAACTGAAATCATACACACAACCTTCTACAATGCTATTACAAATCTGGGACTGGAACAACTAGTAACCAACAACACTAGACTAAACAACTGCCTCGATCGCATCTTCTGCAATAGTTTGAATTTAATTTACGGAATACAAACTAAAGAACCCTTTTCCAGCAGTGACCACAATATGATTGACTTTTGTCTCAACATACGCCCACACAAAAATCACCACAATGATGTAATCCCCAATTGTAACTTCAAAAAGGCAACTATGATCTTATAGACAACGATCTCTCATCCCTTGATTGGCAATCTCTATTCACTGGATGCAATACTGTTGAAGACCATTACAACATATTTTTACTTGAAGTCAAAAGAGTCATCAAACTATATGTACCAACAACAACTCCCAAAACAAAACAAAAAAGCAGATTACCCATAACAATAAGGAAACTTCAATCCAAAAAGAGATCACTCTGGCGGAAAAACAAATCTGGTCACGTTGCCAATTTCAAAAGCCGTTACAAAAATTTATGCCACCAGATAAAGACCGAATGCATCAATTATCACATTAAACAAGAGGAAAACCTTCTAAGCACCAATTCCACCCGTGCTTTTTACAATTTTGTAAACAACAAACTAAAAGACTCAAGGTCTATCCCACCCTTGATAGGACCTGATGGTAAAGACTGCAACGATGACACCACTAAAGCCAACCTCTTTAACACATTCTTTGGCTCAGTATTTGTAAACAGCAATGGATCATGCCCAGTATTTCCTAGCCGTACCACAGATAACAACAATGATCTAATACATATCGATTTTACAGAAGACAATGTTGAAAAAGCACTACGCAATCTAAAACCATCTCTATCTATTGGACCTGATGGAATATGTGCCTACTTCTTAAAAAAGCTATCCACTGCCATAGCCAAACCTCTAAGCATAATCTTTGAAAAATCTTTCAGGACCAGCTCCTTGCCTAACCTATGGTCACAAGCCACAGTCATCCCCATCTTCAAAAAGGGAGACCCAAGCCTAGTTGAAAATTACAGACCAATCTCCTTATGCTGCGTCACCTGTAAAGTCATGGAATCAATTATTAACCAATCCATCATCCTCCACTTAGAGACAAACAACCTACTCTCCAATAAACAATTTGGTTTCAGAAAAAAAACTATCCTGTAATCTGCAACTCTTACACTGCAAAAACATATGGACGACACAACTCAACCAGGGCAAAGCAATAGACGCAATCTACATAGACTTCTGTAAAGCCTTTGATTCAGTGGTACACGACAAACTACTCCTAAAAATAAAATCCTATGGGTTTCCGGTTTGTCGGCTTCGCGAGCGGTAGGGATTCGCGAAGCTGCGCGATCCCTGCCGCGGTAGCCATTTTGGGGCTCCGATCCGGACGGGCGCGGAGCAAGGCTGCCCTGCAGGGGTAGCTGAAGGTAAGGGGGATCCGGAGGAAGGGTCTGGGGGTGTTGCAGACCCCCTCCCTGGCCGGCAGAACCCCCTTTTACCAGGACGGTGCAGCGGCGGTCCGTAATGGCCGCCACAAAGAAGTCGGCAGCCGGGCAAGTATGCGCAGGAGGAAGAAGAGAAAGTTATTGAAAGTGAAAGTTCTTCTTGGTCGACCCAGGGCTTTGAGATTTATCTAATTTAATTCCTGGAAAAGATTGTTTTTTGATGATTTTTTCCACAAGAGAAAAAAAGCGGCAATTTTGAGGTGCTGAAAGGAAAGTTTACTCTCCCTCCCGACGGAATTAAGCCGGAAGGGAGAGGATAAAGAAAATATATAAATCTGGATCTTGTTGGAGGAGATGCCTTGAAGATTTGAGGACAGAAACATAATTTTAATAAGGCTTTAAAATATAGATTTGGACTCTCTTTTTATTTGTTTGATACCACCCCTGGAAGAGGAAGGGGGAATTTTGGCTTGCTTGGATTTATTGAGGATTGTGGATTTTGGGATTGTTTTACCTTTCTCTCGGAATATTTGTTTGGTGTAAGAAGAAAGAGGAATAAAGAAAAGAAAAGATTTATTTATAATGGCTTTCCCTTTTGAAGACCTGAGGGATGAATATGAGCAAACAAAAGCAGCCTGCAAAGATGGTATGGAAAAAGCTTTTCTATTTCTAGAAATGGCGCTGGTCAATTACCAACAGACAATGAAACAGATGGAAACAGAAGAACAACAACAAGGAAAAGACGAAGACGCCATCTTTATTGAATCCCAAAACTTATCTAAGGAAGAAGGAAGGAAGAGAGCAAGGAAAATGAAGGACTTAAGATCTAAAAAAACATTTGAGAAAGAGAAAAATATGATGCAAAGTAAATATAATGATAGCAAGCAAGAGAAAAAGGGAACACAACAGAGAAGGGATCCCAGCAAGGCAGAGGTTAGAAGAAGAAGGGGGGGTAGGAAGATTTGGTGGGGGAAGAAAGAAAGGGGAAAGGCGGAGAAAAGCCTCAAAGTTTTAAAATTGGATGGGAGAAGAGGAATTTTTTTTAGGGACAAAGGATGAAATATAAACTTCTGTAAGAAAGATTCTGCTAGGTACAGAAGATGGCATTGTAACATTTATATTTGAAATAGTAAATTAGAATGGTTTAAGATTTAATAAGAAATTAAAATGTTGAAGTCTTTAATAATGATTGATTTTTAAAATGTAATAAAATATTGAAGGAAAGGAGGATACAATGTATTTAAACATTTTTGGTGGATAGAATGTACCAAGCAGAACCGAATTGGGTATTTGTTATGTTGAATGTTAATTTTACTAACTTAGGGGGAGGATAGAAAGTCATCATACTCTGATTAGTGATTTCAGGAGAAATTCTTTTTATTATAAGAAGAGATAGAGGGATAATGAATGGGCAAAAGATATAAATATAATGATTTAATTAAGATGGATTAAATAAGATAGAATTGTGAAGAGTGATATGCGCTGCCCATGCAAAGAGAGGTAACTGGGGCCAAGGTACTTTACTAAAAGATTTTTTTATGTTTGTTTGTGTTTGTTTGTGTTTTATGAGAATATTGGGGAAATTTCTGTAGAAAGACAGGAAAAGATTTAAATATGTAATGATTTGTTTGTTGTTGAAATTTTTAATAAAACTTGTTTTAAAATAAATAAATAAATAAATAAAATCCTATGGTATCTCTGGACAACTGAATAACTGGATAGAAGCATTCCTGGCAAACAGACAACAAATGGTCAAAATTGGGAGCGTCCTATCAAATTCTGTACCTGTCAATAGTGGTGTCCCCCAAGGCAGTGTTCTAGGACCAACTCTCTTCATACTCTACATAAATGACCTCTGTGATCATATTAAGA